>NC_136412.1:333116620-333521620 GCF_051521515.1 Lactuca serriola
TCACGATAAGCTCGAACCCCGCAGTGAGTGGTGTATTTTCATTGGCTACCCATAGAAATCTTTTGGATATCTTTTCTACAGACCAAGTGACAACATGGTCTTTGTAGCGAGGAGAGGGGTTTTCTGCGAGAGAGAACTCATATGCCAAGAGGACAATGGGAGGCAAATTGATCTTGAAGAGCTTCAAGAGTCAAGCGATGAAGGAACTTCTAACACTAGCACTCAATATGAGGAAGAGATTCATGTTAAACCGATTCACAAGTCATTACCTCTAAGACGTTCCTTTCGAGTTAGGATAGCATTGGAGTTTTATGGTTTTCATATTACTACGGAAGGTGATACGTTTATCAGTGATAGTACACTGGTAAATTTAGACGAGCCTACTAACTACAAGGAAGCCATGGCGGGCCCAGAGTCTGCAAAATGGAAACAGGCAATGGACGGCGAGATTAAGTCCATGTATGACAATCAAGTTTGGAACTTGGTTGACAATGTGTCAGGTCGTAAGACAGTCGGGTGCAAGTGGATCTTCAAGAATAACACCGACATGGATGGGAAAGTGCATACATATAAGGCACGATTGGTTGCGAAGGGCTTTACTAAAACCCGGGGGTTGACTACGATGAGACCTTATCACCAGTGGCCAAGATCAAGTCTATTAGGGTTATGTTGACTATCACTGCGTTTCATGATTATTAATGGGAAGTTGGCTAAAGATGTTTACATGTGTTAGCCAGAAGGTTTTGTAAATGCCAAATACCCCAATAAAGTGTGTAAGCTTGAGAAATCCATTTATGGATTGAAGCAAGAGTCTCGTAGATGGAATCTTTGTTTCGATGAGAAAGTCAAAGTGTTTGGATTTTTGACAAGCAAGGATGAGTCATGATATATGTCAAGGCTAGTGGGAGTATAGTTAGCTTTCTAGTTTTGTATGTTGATGACATGCTGCTCATAGTAAACGACATCCCGACCTTGCAGGAGGTTAAGTCCTGGATTGGGAAGTGTTTCGCTATGAAGGATCTAGGGGAAGCAGCTTCTATTCTAGGGATAATGATATTAAGAAACAGAAGTAGGAAACTAATATGACTTAGTTAAAGTACTTACTTAGACAAGGTGCTGAAATCTTTTAGCATGGAGAATTCCAAGAAAGGGGATCTGCCAATCCAAAGAAATACCAAGCTGAGTAAGACTCAGAGCCCGAGTACCGATGCCAAGATAGAAGAGATGAGTCGTGTGCTATATGGTTCCGCAGTTGGCTCGATCATGTACGCTATGACATGTACTCGCCCTAATGTGGCTTTTGCATTGATCATGGTTAGCCGATATCAAGGGAACCCAGGTAGAGCTCATTGGACTGCAGTAAAGAACATTCTTAAGTACCTGCGAAGGACTAAGGACTAGGTCCTTACCCTTGGTGGGAGTGATGACTTGAGAGTGACAGGGTATAGTGACACCAGCTTTCAGACCGACAAATATAACTTCCGCTCTCAGTCGGGCTGGGTATTTACCCTAAATAGAGGAGCAATTACTTGGAAAAGTTCCAAGCAAGAGGCAGTAACTGATTCAACATGCGAATCGGAGTACATAGCAGTGAGTGAAGCGTCGAAGGAGGTAATATGGTTAAAGAACTTCATTGGAGACTTCGGAGTTGTACCAGCCATAAAGGAGCCTATGGAGATTTTCTATGATAACGAAGGAGCGGTTGCCTTAATTAAGGAACCGAGGGATCATGGTAGATCCAGACACATCGATAGAAAATATCATTTCATTAGACATCGGGTAGAAGAGGGACTCCTTGTAGTCAAGAGGGTATCGTCAGAAGAGAACCCATCAGACCCTCTCACAAAGGGTCTGAGCAGGGTTAACCACTTACAACATGCAAGGAGCATTGGTTTGAAGGACGATATTAGTTTTAGTGATTAAATAGTTCTTTAGAAACTTGTAATAGATAAATGTAATTGACATTTGATGATTAAATAAAGGAGTTTTATTTATGAGTAAAGTTTACTATCTTGTGCCAACTGTTTACTATTGTTTCACTTTTGAATGTTTTACTTCCAGAATAATTAGATTGTTCAAATTATCCACAGTCGATCATACTTTGGGAGTAGGTTATGAGGTTAGACTATCATGATTTGGTTTGTAAATTGTCTATGTGTTTAGACATAGCAAAGGTTTGTTGCAACGTTCATGAGTGCTCTTGAAATAAGATTTGAGTATTGGATTAAACCCACGCTCATTTGAATCACTTCATGGAATTTATCACGAGTGATTGTGAGACGATAATATCATATAATCTTTAAACCGAGATATATGAGTTGTTGTTTACGAGTTGATTGTGCATTGATAATGCGTAAACGCATCAGTAACTTGATGTTATAAAACGTGTTGTTTTGTAAGATCTGATGAGTAAATATTACACGAATATAAGTCAAAGTTTATCTGTTCCTTTTATCCTAAGAAGATTAAAAGCGATATCTTGGGTCCCTCGATGATTGTGTGTTGACTTATGTGTCAGGCCCGGTCAGGACTGAATTGATGTGTTCAATTAAGTTCTATACCAAACGAATCAGAATTCGGGAAACAAATTGTTAGATATTGAGAATGATTATGTTCCATGTCTTTGTTCATACGATATCTTGCAGAACGGAGGATTATATGATCCCTTATCTAAAGTAGGCATCATTGACTAGGTCAGAGTTCGACAGCGACTTTTGTGAGCTATGATTGCTAATCGGATTTTGAATTCGTACTTGCAGTTATAGTTATTAGACTTATGCAAGTGGGAGACTGTTGGATTAGGTGTCTAAGCCCATAATTATAATTGGTATGTACTTGATCCGATAGTAGTGTGGTCCTTTTGGGTTGCCTTCACCATAGCAATTCTATAGGATGAATTATGGAGAAAGAGATTAATTATGATTTATTAATATATTATAAAAATAATATATTACTTGAGAAATCATATTATTTAATTAGTAATGATCAGAAATTAATTTGGTGATCAAAAGAGACTGATTAAATTACGGGGACTGATATTGCAATTATCTGATAGTTGCAAGTTGAGTTTATGGGTCCCTAGGAAGGGGTGGACGAAATTCTATGTGTAGCTTACATAGATTTCGTCCAAAGGAGGCCTTCTGGAAGGATCTACTGGACTGCTTAAGGCTTAAGCAATCAAATTAGGGTTTTACCTGAAACCCTAGCAGCTCAGCTATAAATACACCCCTCAGCTCCTTGAAATCGGCCTATGCACTTAAAAAAGAACCCTAGCCGATTTTTAGAGCCTCACCCTGTCTCTCATAATCTTCCAATTGCTACTTGGTGTTTGTGATTCATTAGAGGTGCAACAATTGAGGCACTAAGCTCTCGAAGGTCAAGATCCACAAGCTACAAAGAAAAGGTCTTCTTCTAACTTTGTTTTAGTTATAAATATCGAAAATGTATGCTAGATTAGGTTTTATGCTTTGGATAATTAAAATTGCTTGTATAACTCGAGAAAAACCTATATCCAAAGCATTAGGGTTACATGTGCATCATAGGAATGTTGTAGTGCTCAAAACCCATCATTTGATCATTTTAGAATGCTTCTAGGACCTTATGGAATAGGAAAGTTATGATCTTTTGTCGTCCCTTTTATCCCTACAAGTTATGTTGGTCCTTTAGGTTATTTTGGTGTATTAAACTTTAGATCTTGGAAGTTTGAGACATTATTATGGATAAAGTTGGAAACTTTATCCATCTAAACATCAAGTTGATTCAGATATGAAATCTGGAGACTTTGACTTAATCGATTATGTTGACAAAGATGCATTATTGGTCCCTTTGAGACTTAAAGACTAGATCTTGGTTGTTTGGCCCATCCTAATGGATAGTTGGAAACTTTATCCATTATGAAGCTAGAACCAGATCTGATGATATGAGTTTTGGGTCCTTAAGGATTCATCTCTTAACGAAGAAAAATCCTTCTGACCAAAACCACGATGTGGCCAAGGAAGGCTTACGACGTGGTGGCACATTGCAACACATCTGTTTTGTCTAAATGTGACCACGACTTGGCAGAGGAATTGCTACGACGTGGGGGTCATATGAGTCGAATTTGACCATTGACTTTTTGACCAATTTGACTTTTGGTTAAACTTGGAAAGAATCGAGTATTTACCTAAAGACTGGTCTCGGTTTGGCTTTAGGAAGCTTCGGTTGGTTGTCAGCTGTTGATGTAGAAGTTAAGCTTCTTTTGAGTAGTCCAGGTGAGTCTTCTCACCATACAATGTATGATGTTAGCTATCTTTGTGACTCTTGCATTATGTGATGGGCGAGGCTCGTTTGTATGTTGGGGGAGGCTCGTTTGTATGTTAGGTGGGGCCCATTTTTATGTTGGGTGGGGAGTTTGTATGTTGGGTGGGGGGCCGTTATGATTAGGTGTGTGGGGCCTAATATATTATGGGCAGGGCCCGTATGATTATGTGGTATGTTGGAAACTCAATAGCATTGTGCTTACGGCTTGTGTTTTAAATGTTTTCAGGTTTTCTTATATTAAAGGAGGGGCACGACTCGATTGCGTCACATTTATTGGAGATTTCTACACATAATAACTTTTGACGATACTTTGATAAAAAATCAAATGGTTTTATCTAGATCTTTTAAGTTGTAATTTGAATAAATACTTTTATTTTTAAATGAAAATTTTTGTTTGAAATTTGGGACGTTACATCGATAGTATAGTCCACCATTACCGATCGACCATATGAATCGTTTAAAATACCCAAACTCTACACTATTGTGTCCATCACTATACTCATTGATTGTTGTCCACCATGACCATAAAGCTAAGTTTGTGACTTTGATGTAATTTTTTGAGGTGGTTCAATCGATATTTTATGGGTAAATTAATCATTTGTTGCAAAATCTTGCTAGTAAACTAGTCATATGGTTTAGTGGATATTTTCTAAGGGAATGAAAAGCTTGTAGATATAGTGGAGGGGTGTTGGTTTTGGATTAATAACAATTATCATAAAAAGAAGAAGCATAATCAACACTCCAAATATTGTTACTCGTTATCCTTTCCAATGGGGAAAATGTTTGTACGATTATGATTGTTTACTGTATGGGTCAATTTTGATAAAGCAACACTTAAGACATCGGATGTTACACGCTTCGAGTTTGTTAACAAAATGAGAGTCGTTGTGAAGGAGTGGAAGGAGATAGAGTTTGTGAGAAGTTAGGGACGTCAACATAGATTTCTAAGAGACGTGGAAAGCAATAGATCACTAGCATCGTTGAAAAGGAAAGGGGGAAATATGATGATGGATTGAAAAAAGATCGAAAGAAAATATAATAGCAAAATAATCTACTTATGTCTAAAAGGTGCTAAATCCTAGAGAAAATAAACATTTAGGGATAATCCGAGTGAAAAAGTAATATATGGACAAAGTATGTTTTTTTAGAACGACAAGCCTAATCTATTTATATTCTATACCTTATGTCGACCTATGTTCCAATGATGACTTGAACCCTCGAGCTTAGTACTGAGGGAGAGCACTTCAATGTACCGCTATGTCAAAGCCTTTTGGTGGACGAAATATAAAATTTGGACCAAACTCCAAGGATGATGATTGTAATTTACACCAAATATTAAAGTCATGTTTTGGTTTTCTACACATTTAACTTGTTTTTATTTAAAGTTTTTCTTTATAAGATACAAAAGAAAAGACCTATATTCCAAAAGATCCAAGGATTATATAATAGTAAAATAGTGTACTTACATCTAAAAGTGACCAAAGCTTAAGAAAAATAAACCTTGAGGGATATATGGACAAAATATGTTTTTTTTTTTAACGACAATCATAATCTACTTGTATTCTATATCTTAAGCCCGCATATGTTATATGGACAAAATATGTTTTTTTTAGAACGACAATCATAATCTACTTGTATTCTATATCTTCAGTCCACAAATGTTCCATGAGGACTTGAATCATCAACCTCATTAAGAGAATGCACTTCAATGTACTGCTAGGTCAAATTCTTTTGATGGACGAAATATGCAATTTGGACCAAACTCCAAGGGTGATTTATGTAATTTACACCAAATTTTAAAACCATGTCTTGGATTTTCTACACATTTAACTTGCTTTTATTAAAGTTTTTATTTGAAAGATACAAAGAGAAAACACCCAAAATTTAATCTGAAAAGGATACATTTGGGATTGAATGTAAAAGCATGTACCATTACAAGTTGCAAGTTTACAACAAAATTTGATGAAAATGAAATAAACAAATGGTGGGTTGACTCTGGTCTTTGATATCTTCCGAGCCATTTCTCCAATTATGAGCCCACATGGAACGCTTTACTCACATGGGCCAAGAAATCTTTCACATGACCATCAAAAATAAAAAAATCGTTAAACTATATATATATATATATATATATATATATATATATATATATATATATATATATATATATATATATATATATTCACGTTCATTTGAAACCATGCTAATTTTGTAAAACTGTAAGACCAAATCTAAAAATAATTTTAAAATACAAAATAAAAGAAAAAAATCCAAAATTCCTTTTTTAATTATTATATTTGGAACTTTAATTAACTAAAAAAAATTACCGTTTTTTTTTTTTAAATACATGAAATATTCTAATAGAATCTTAAACTGTAAATATTCTAATGTCATTTTTAAAATGTTAGAATATTCTACTAGATTTGTTAGATATGTAGAATATTATAATATTCTACTAGAATATGTAAAAAAAATGTATTTTTTTAAATTTTCTCGGTATTTTTTTTTTGGAAAATATAAATTCCAAAAATAATATTTGAAAAAAAAAATCGAAAATTTTCAAGTATTTTGCATTTTAAAAATGTTTTTGTTTTATCTATTAAATGAGTGACTAGGATTGCGTCTCACGGTCTCACAAAATTCGGCCGTCTCACATGATATATATATATATATATATATATATATATATATATATATATATATATATATATATATATAGAGAGAGAGAGAGAGAGAGAGAGAGAAAGAGAGAGAGGATCAAATGAGAACACCTAAAAGGTTGAGAACGCAAGAACAATTGTAGACCAATCATTCCATAGGGGCGTAAAAGGGATTTTACAATATAATTAAATATGGATAATTAATTAATTCCTACAATCTTGGGATATTGTCTAACTGATTGATATTTTACCCAAATACCATAAATGAATTTAATCTATTTTTAATCAAATAGATTACGAAGAAAAAAAATACTTTTTACCATGATTAAAAAACATTTTTTTTTTTAATTTTTTTTACCGGTATATCAAAAAGATTGATTTTACCATGATTAAAAAACGTTTTTTTTAAATTACTAGTATTTCAGAAAGATTGATGAATTAATCATTTCAACAGAATATTTGTAATCATACAAAAATAAAACATATTTGTAATCATATACGAATTTGTTGTAATCGTAAATGAATAGATTAATTAAGTTATAATGATAAACGAATATAACACAATTTATAGAGAAAAATTACAATACAACTATAATCATAAATAAATAAAACATATTGGATATATATATATATATATATATATATATATATATATATATATATATATATATATATATATATATATAGATTGTACATCTATCCATAAATAATAACACAAAAAGTTACAATGTAATACATATCTTTTTTTCTATAATCACATATGAATACAACATAAACAAAAATTAGAATAAAAATAATTAAATACTATTATATAATCATAAATGAATAAGTCAAGATCTTCTCAACTTTGTATTGTTTGGTTGTATATTAACACTCCAATATTCCGTTTTGTAGAAACATCTCGATTTCCTCTACACACCGTCAAATAAAGAAATAAATACAATTAACAATTAACATTCCATTTGTTGAAACATCAAGCTTTCGTTTCTTCAAAAATTGTGTGTTTGTGAAATTGGTGCTTTTCTCTTTTGCAGAGCATCCAAAACCTACAACAAATGTTATAATCATTAATGATTGAAACTCAAAGCTTACCTCTTGATCTCTATATCTAAAAAACATAGTCCTAATCATGAACAATTAATAAAATGATGATTTTATCTTTTATAGTGCATCCATAAAATTTATTTGAACTTATAATTTTACCTAATACAAATAAACCCTAATAAAAATTTACTTCGCGGCGCATAACATTAAAAAATGTTCAAAATGATTGTAATTTTTATAATGAAATCAGCAAAAACATCGAGTGCATATGAAATCAGATTACATAAGAAAAGAAACCGACTGTGAATGAAAACAACAAATACATCGACTGGGTATGAAATCAGCAAAGAAAAGATTTTATATAACTATGAAATCAGTTTCTAGAAAAGAAATTAACAAAGACATCACATTCAAATAATGGCAAAGGAATCAAAACATACCTGAGTCGTTGTTGCCTTGTTGCGCGGGAGTAGAGGCGAGTTTGCACCAGTGAGTAGAAATCAATGAGATCATCGACAAACTAGCGAACAGGGGAACCGATTACTTGAGTCGTCACTGCCTTGTTGCGTCGGAGTGAAGGCGAGGTTGGGCCGATGAGTAGAAATCAATGGGACCACCGACGAAGTAGCGAGCAGGGGAACCGATCTTCGGAGGCGTGTACAAGACGAGTGGAGTCGACTGTGAAATGTGAGAAGAAGGTTTTTAAGAAGGAGACGGCATTATTATGAAACCCTAGATAGGGGAAATATGAAAACGAGAAATGAAAGGAAAGAGGTAAGAGAGTGAGAAATTATAGGAAATAGGTAAATTTGCAATTCCTATTATGCCTCTTTTGACCATTTAAATGTTACACTTTAATGCCAACAATTTCAGAATTTTTCATAAATCACCCCTTTAATAATAACCTTAGATTTAAATATTTAAATGATCCAGATTTGTTCTCGCGTTCTCAACCTTTTAGGTGTTCTCATTTGATCATATATATATATATATATATATATATATATATATATATATATATATATATATATATATATATATATATATTGAAAACGCGATAATAAATCTGGACCACACATTTTGTAATTTGTTGATTAAGCACTCCAACGTACCTAGACTGAGGAAACGATAATATTCGAATAAATATATTCATATATAAATATTACATGGTATATTCACATATAATTATTCATAAACGATCATGACGGTTGGTGGAAAGGCGGTAGTAGGGGTAGCATTGGCGGTGACAATGGTGATAGTAACAGCAGTGGAATGTGGCAGAGGTGGTGATGGTAGCGGTGGCGGAGATGATGTTGGTAGATGTGGTGGCGAAGGTGGTAGTGGTCACACGAGTAGCGGTGGTGGTAGCGGTGACGGTAACAGCCATGATGACGAGGGCGCTTGTGCGATAGAAAATTTATAGCAAAAAATAAATGTGTGGCTGAAAATGAATCTCACTAACCTACCTTTTTTTCTAAAGTAAAGTTACATCTCTTTCTCTCTCTCTCCTTTTATATATATATATATATATATATATATATATATATATATATATATATATATATATATATATATATATATATATATATATATATATACATCTCATAGAATACTTTTTCCTTTGTGAAATTCTGATTTTTTTAAATTACTTTTTACATTATTCTCAAGTAAATTTGTAAAATTTGCAATAAAAATTATTGTTATTTTGATGCTAACTTGTTATTATTGTAATATTTATACAAGTGTATTATTTAAGAATGTCAAGTATCAATTAATCGCAAGATTGCAGTTAGATTCTTTAAGAATAAAAGATCTATACATGTTTATGACTATATCATCTGAAACATCGTTCTAATTATTTTTAAGACATGGATTCGAAAAAGAAAAAAAAAATAGAATTGTCACTCCCTAAATAATAGCATCTTCCTTTCTTGGTGATGAATAAAAATGTCTATAATGTCCTAATATGCAAAATTTTCCTAATAAAAACATTATTAATATGTGATGTATGACATAGTAACTATGGTAGACCATCACAATCTTAGACATTAAGACTATAATCCAATGGTCCAAATCTAATCATACAATCACATAATAATTGTAATTCACCATTTAATCCTATCAATCTATATATATATATATATATATATATATATATATATATATATATATATATATATATATATATATATATATATATATATATATGTGTGTGTGTGTGAGATAATATGAACTTGAATAACCCACGTGCTTCCTTTCATTCAAATGTGAAGTAGCAATTCAAAAAAATGGACATAATATATTTTATATATTTATATACGGTAGATTAGAAAATACGATAAAATACTTGTTTCGATTTATAATTTAGTCATCGAAGTTAAAAGTGATCATAAAGATGTTTGAACTTTTATAACAAGATTTATTTTGAATGACAAAATCCAAATTGGTTGCACTTCGATATGGATGTAACCGAGTAGAGTCAGCTCGTGAGATGTTCAAGTTGATGCGAGCTCAAGCTCGAGCTCTCAAATACATTATCGAGTCGAGCTTGAATACTGGATTACTCAGCTCGTGAAGCTCGCGGGCTTAATCGAGTATTGTTATTTTTACACATTTTCCTTATGTTTTACTCATATTTACGTATTATGGAGTCGGGTTGAATCGAATTCACGAGCTTAATCACAATTTTATTATAATTCAATATAATTTTATTTTGTAAGTAGCTAATCGAGTGGAGTCAAGCCAAGCACGAAAGTCTCGATTACATTATCGAGCTCAAGCGTGAACTTGAATTTAAGGTTCGAACTATTCGTCAAATGAGGTATTTATCTTTGCCGTTTTGCATGAGCATACATCTAATTAATTAAAAAGAACGTGAAGCATCTACATTTAGCCTTTTAGTAGAAACATACTTGATTTATCATATTATGTAAAATGGTACCTAAAATGATAAAAAATATATTTTTTTTTATAGGAAACGGAAAATTTGATAGGATTGATCGAAGATGTATTAATTTATAACGTGATTTAATCTTTTGTTACTATTTTAACCATTGAACTTTTTGCAAAGATCTAGATAAAGGAAGTAATCGAATAGGAAATAGAATTATGCATTAACATAGAATAAAAAAAATTATGTTTTATTGTTGTATGACTTATGAACAAAAAGAATAAAGCATTCCTTACATAATATGATTTCCTCTGATGTGATTATTTTCATTCCATAAGAATGTAATGTTTTTTTTTTTCCATCCGTTTAAGGAATTAACTCATTCAGTTTATTTGTATCACATGTATCAATACGAATATACATTACACTGAGAGATTAAAGGAGATGTAGATTATTAATGTAAATTAATGTAAGTTCTGTTAATTCTTCTATCTTGTGTCATTTATGACATCCCATGTTTCGAAAAGATATCAATATCGAACGTTTCTTTAGAAATGTTTAATGTTAATATTATCCCACATTGAAATAATATTTTTGGGACCAATTCTGTGACATAAAATATTTTGCTTTTATATAAGCATATATAAAATTTTTAAGGTGATCATGAAAATGAAGATGTAACAGTTGGAATTAGAGCGTTAGTTTAAGCAAACTAGGAATTCGTGAGATTTCTAGACCTAAACTTAGAATGTTAAATGATGATCGTGATGAGTATATCTATTATATTTTAGGTAGAACAACTGAATTGACACAAACACTAGCTTACATGTCTTAGGTTGCATATCTAAATTGCTAATATTAGGATTTGGGTCTGTTGTCGATCTAGAATTAGGAACTTTTATGTGTTCAGGTTTCTAAACGTTTAATTACAGTATTAGAACTGACATATAACTTTTCAGAGTGATAATGAGAATTTCTCTTCTAATCATTCTTTATCTTAAAATTTCTTGTCTTCAACGACTACTAAAGTATACAGAACATCATGGTGAGGACATGTGGTGGGTTAGGAAACAATAACGGAAATCGTCAGCCTGAGCCCCATGTGATCAAGCGTGCACCTGAATTAGTGTCGGTAGTTGAACCTATTACGATGGTAATGATTAGAGCCCTATTAGCGGAACAGAAGGAGATGTAGATCATTACACTGAACCTATTACGATGGTAATATACATTACACTGAGAGATTAAAGGAGATGTAGATCATTAATGTAAATTAAAGTAAGTTCTGTTTATTCTTCTGTTTTGTGTCATTTATAACATCCCATGTTTCGAAAAGATATCAATATCGAACGTTTCTTTAGAAATGTTTAATGTTAATATTATCCCACATTGAAATAATATTTTTGGGACCAATTCTGTGACATAAAATACTTTGCTTTAAAATAAGCATATATCAATTTTTTAAGGTGATCACGAAAATGGGGATGTCACAGTTGGAATTAGAGCGTTAGTTTAAGCAAACTAGGAATTCGTGGGATTTCTAGACCTAAACTTAGAATGTTAAATGATGATCGTGATGAGTATATCTATTATATTTTAGGTAGTGCACCTGAATTGACACAAGCACTAGCTTACTTAAGGATTAGATGCCTAATTTGCTTGTATGTGCTAAATGATCTTGTAGCACCTGGTTCCTGGTACGTAAAATTTATCTAGTATTTGTCATTTTAGCCTTGAACTCGGCGAGTTGTAGGTCCGACTCGCCGAGTAGGGACGCGGTCCGGGGGTATGTTTAAGTTGGCGACTCGGCGAGTCACCGCTGTCTGTTGAAACCCTAAAATTCAAGGGTTTGCACCCTATTTAAACACTCATTTCCGCCCCAACCTCGCCCCCATTCACCCTCAGAGCTCCCAACATCGTTTTTGCCCTTTTCCTTGTGAGATTGAAGTGTTTTGGGTGTGTTCTTGAAGTTTTTGAGGAGAAAGAAGAGTAGATCAAGAAGAGGAGAAGGAGGCCAAGCATTTTTGTGACATCTCAACGTTTTCCTTGAGGTATAGTTCGTTTCCCCTCTGTTTTCAAGCTTGTAGTCCCTAATAGCTTCATGAAAGTCCTTTTTGAGCCATTCTTCAAGCTTGTTTGTGCTTGGTGGGTTGTAATAGGTTGTTAGCCTTTAGATCTAGGCATGATTTAGTCCCTGGAGCTTTGATCTACTGCCTTTATGGAGTCTTATTGCATGAAAGTCCTAGATCTACCCCTTTTGGTGCACTTTGAGCCCTAAAACCTTCATTGGTGATTATCTACACGTAAAGTTGGAAACTTTACGTGTAAACCAGTCCCTAGGAACCCAGATCTATGAATGGCATGGACTGGATTCAAGCAAAATCGCGTGTATAGTTTTTGCATGAGGCAGACTCGGCGAGTCGTTCATCTGACTCGGCGAGTCGGGTCGCGAGTCCCCGGGTTGTTCCCCCTTTTTGTGTTGCGAGTTGGAGTGGTGAGTCATAGGGTATGACTCAGTGGGTCGGAAGCCAGACTCACTCATGAAGTCACTCGGCGAGTCAATGCCATGACTCGGCGAGTTCATGGCAATCTTCTTGTCTCAAGAACAACTCGGCGAGTCACGGCTTAGAGTGTTCTTCGGATGAAGATGAACTCGGCGAGTTGTTCATACAACTCGGCGAGTAGGATGAAGGACTATTGGCCTTGGGTATAGAAGGAAAACTCGTCGAGTCTACGCTTAACTCGACGAGTAGAGACGGACTTATGGTTAGGCTAAGGGAAAGGGGCTCGGCGAGTCGGCTAGACAACTCGGCGAGTCTGGTCAACTGGCAGTTGACTGTGACTTGACTCTTGATTTGTAAGGGTAAATGGTCAATTTACCCTGAAATCGGTTAGCAGTATTTGACTAATGGTTTTGTGGGAATTATAGCTGGAAGATCTCCGGAGCGGCAGTAGCAGCAGGCAGTCAGTTCCCACGCAAATCGACAATTACTTTGAGGTGAGTTTCCTTCCAGTAGGAACGAGTCTAGGGCACCAAGGCCGGCCCGTATAGTCGAGATGTTAGTACTAGAGTGTGGGCCGAGCCCGTATCTCTTGTTGTCTGTGTGATACTCGTATATTATGGGTTAGCGGCTGAGTGTGAGCAAGGCCTGTATCTCTCCGAGAGTGGAGTGTGGGCGATGCCCGTACCTCCCAGATAGTGGAGTGTGGGCGAGGCCCGTATCTCTCGGCTAGCGGAGTGTGGGCAAGGCTCGTATCTTCATGAGTGTGGGCAAGGCCCGTATCTCCTAGCTGTATGTTGTATGCTTGTATGGTATGAGGTATTATGGGGGAACTTACTAAGCTTCGTGCTTACAGTTTTCAGTTTTGGTTTCAGGTACCTCTTCGTCGAAGGGGAAGGAGCGGGCGAGGTAGCGGTACATCACACACACACACCTGCTTATATTCCGCATTATGACATCTACCTGGGAGATTGTACTCTGACATTTTGTGATTATGACAATGTTTTCTGACATGCAACATCTTTGGTGAAATAAAATGGTTGTCGTATTTTTGGGATGTTACAGATCTATAGAATAACATGTCTTAGGTTGCATATCTAAATTGCTAATATTAGGATTTGGGTCTGTTGTCGATCTAGAATTAGGAACTTTTATGTGTTCAGGTTTCTAAATGTTTAATTACAGTATTAGAACTGACATATAACTTTTCAGAGTGATAAGGAGAATTTCTCTTCTAATCATTCTCTATCTTAAAATTTCTCGTCTTCAACGACTACTAAAGTATACAGAACATCATGTTGAGGACATGTGGTGGGTTAGGAAACGATAAGGGAAATCGTCAGCCTGAGCCCCATGTGATCAAGCTTGCACCTGAATTAGTGCCAGTAGTTGAACCTATTACGATAGTAATGATTAGAGCCCTATTATCAGAACATAGGGAGGAAATGAGATAGTTCATTCGAGAGAATGAAAGAGAACCCACTATGCCTGTTGTGCAACTTGAACTAAATGAAGGTCAGACAGAGGAAGGAAACTATAACAGAACTATGAGTCAAGTTGAACCACAAGTAATTAGAAGGAACTGCATGAATGGATGGGCTTATAGGAACGGATGAAAGTATAAAGACTTTATGACTTGCAAGTCCTCATACTTTACTGGAAAAGAAGACCCGATGGGAGTTAAGGACTGGATTTCAGAGATGGAGCAGACTTTCATCACTTGTAGTTGCACAAGAAAGTTGCAAACTACCTACGCGGTTAGACAATTTAAGGGCTCAACTGTTCACTGGTAGAACACGTTGGGAAAGGTAATAAGCCCAAACAATACATTGCAACTGACATGGGCAGAGTTCCTAGTGCATTTCAAGCAAATGTATTATTATGCTCATAACATTCTAGAACTGGAGAACCAATTCGTAAATTTGAAGAAGGGAGTTCGATTGTGGAGGAGTACACCAATGCCTTCACCGATAAGATGGAGTTCATCATGCGTAATGTCCCGGACAAACTAGACAAGATTGATTGGTACGACAAGGGGCTACCATGGGAGTACATTGTGTCGGTTAAGCAGGCACCTACCTTTGAAGCAGTCGTCTAGGCTACAAAGTCTATGGAAGATATGATCAAGTAGAGAACCACCGACAAGACTACCGTTGGCAATAAAATGAGAGGTGAAGGACTCTTAAATTCTGATAAAAAAAATTAAAATCTTAAGGTATGAACCCAACGACAAGAAGTATGGGGGTAGTAATGAAGCAGAATGGTGCAATAAATGCAAGAAGAAGCATGTCAAGCAATGCAAAAGAAAAGCGACTTGCTACAAGAGCGGAAGACATGGTCACTATTCTCACGAGTGTCGGTACGAAGGAAGGGTGTGTTTTAAATGTAAGGAGGAAGGGCATGTCATGAAGGACTGCCCAAAGAAGAAAGAAGCTGGAAGATCAAATATTCCGCCAAAGCCAAAGGCGAGGGATATTTTATGGGACTTGATGAGGAAACAAGAGAACGAGAATTTAGAGCTGTTTTTCTGGAGTACTTAAGGGAATGAGATAAATAAGTGGTATTATCATATGTAGCCTAATATATAAGGCATTAAGTATGATGAACTTAAACAAATATTGTAATCATTCTAAAAAGCAATATAATTTCCTAAATTATGTTATATGCTGAGTTTTTTGTGTGGTTTTCATTTGTGATAACTTAGTGAATTGCGAGGCAATTTGTGGGACGTGCATGAGTAGGTGTGAAGGGTAGTAGAGGCTATACTACCGGAAGCACTAAACTCGCACTTGGATCAGGGAAAGTCACAAGTTTGCTAAGACTCGAGTAGTTGAGTTATTCCGTCATTACCATCATTTCAGTAATGACTAAATGAATGTTGTTCCGACCCTAACAATCATATCAAATCGAGTCCGACTAATCTACGAAGTATGATCGACGTAGTGTCAAACTTTAGTCAAGATTGAAGTAGGAAAGGATCGATGCTATGAATAGACAAATCGTAGTCATCATTAAGACTAAGTAGCCAGTAGCTAGGTGTGACATCCCCATTTTCACGACCATAAAAGACCGATTTTGTTTATGCTTTATAAAAATCAGAGTATCTCTTTTAGTAAAAACATTGCGGAATTTGTTCCCAGTAAAACATGATAAATACGTTATCAAAGCATTTCTGAGGAAAAGTATTTTTATTCATTTTAAAACATTTGGGATGTCATCGTCAATACAGAAACATAAACATAAAAATAACTTACATTCATTATCGCTAGTGATTTACATCTCCTTAATCTCTCAGTGTAATGTGACATCATAACAACACCTGTGATATAAATAAACTGAGTGGGTCAGGTAGGGAAACCTGGTGAGTACATAGGGTTTTCAACCCACAATAATATAATTATTATGTTTAAACAATTAATTAATCAACCCAATTACCCATCCCCATTCTCTTCTTTATTCTTAAGGATTTACCCTAAGAATCAGTTATTTCTCGTTCACTCATTACTAAGGACCATCCTAAGGAATCGGCACAAAGTCCATCGTTGCCACGGTTTACACAACGGGCACTAAGTCTGCATAGTCGCCAGGGTTTAGGCATCAAGTCAGCATGATCACCAAGGTTTAGGTATCAAGTCTGAATGATCACCAGGGTTTAGGCATCAAGTTCGCATGATCACGAGGGTTTAGGCATCAAGTCTGCATGATCACCTAGGTTTAGATTACACCGGGTGAACACATCGTTCACAACACCTACAGGTTGCGAGCCTGCTAGTGTTCCACTGGACTGTCTAGAATAGTCCGTGGTTGTCATCCATACTCTGCTGAATGACGGGGCCATCGTTTGGGAAAAGGCTTCTCACATCGTCCACCTCTCACCCTCACCTCGTGGTCTATAACACCTCTCAACTCATCATCCAACTCATATTCCATCTATTACATCTACCCATGTTTTACCCCAACATTATCGTAGATATAAAATACATATACAGTTTAAATCATTTAAAACATGTATAAAATCGTTCATCCAGCATAGACAGCAAGTATTCAGATAATATGCACACATAGCACGTAATTTATATAAAATACTTCATATCTATGTGTAAGATGAAAGTAACTATGCACTCACCTGATTAGGTGGTGATTCCGAACTCAGACAACACTTCGTTATCTCAAAACAATTTTCCTCAACAAAACCTACTATTATTACCAGTAGAGTTTAGTCTATTATTCGCCAAGACTAATTAATAGTCTAGCTATTATTACTATTATATAAGCGTTAAATAAAACTCAATATAACTCATAATAATAGCCCAAATAATTATTTTAAGGTCCTAATAATGTTACTATAATTAAATAAAAGCTATGTTAAATATAGTATTGGCGTAGCTCACTTACAGCGGGTTTTTATTAAAAATCAGGCTTCACTGGAACATCGTTTCCGAGCCGAAAGCTTTTCTTCTCGGAGCCGTCGGGCTCCGGGGCTTTCTTTTCGTGCTAGGGAGGTTCCCTAGACTTGGGAGGGGTTTAGGGAGGTTAGAGAGAAGTTAGAGAGAGAAAGAAATGCTTATGGTGTGAAGAAATAATGAAGGGTTCACCCTTTATTTATAGGGATTTTATAGTAAAGTAGCCGCTAAGTTTCGTCCGTATCTTCCGCGTACGAGCTCTGTTTTCTACGTTCTTTATATCCACGCGTTGGTATTTACGAGGACTACAACTTTTATTTAGACCTCGTCGGCTAATTCTCCTTCTATCTCAAATTTACAAAAACTGTATAGTATTTATCGCGCTCGAAGAGTAGCGACTAAGCTTCGTCCATATCTTTCGCATACGAGCTCCGTTTCCGATTTTATTTATATCCACGCGTTGGTATTTACCAGTACTACAACTTTCATTTAGACCTCGTTGGCTAATTCTCAATCTATCTCGGATTTACAAAATTGTATCGAATTTGCCGCGCTCGAAAAGTAGAGACTAAGCTTCGTCCATAACTTTTGCATACGAGCTCCGTTTTTTACTGTCTTTTTATCGTTTAACTCCTATTAACGATATCTTCATTTCTCATTTAGATTATTTTGGCTGAAAATCAACCGATCTAAAATTCGAATTTCCGGGCTATGCATTGCTATGCTAAATCTCAGAAAAATCATAACTTCCTCATACGAAGTCAGATTTGAGCGTTCTTTTTATAGACACTCTCGGTCTAACATTTTCTATGACTTTTGTTTAGATCGTTAAGGCTAAAAGTCGTTCTATCGTAAATTCACTATTTACACTTCCCGGTGTCGTGTCGGTTCCGTCGCGCAACTTCGACGGGTCATAACTTCTTCGTTATAACTCGGATTTCGGCACTCTTCATATGTATGGAAACCTTGTAACATATACTACAAGTTGGTTAAGATTATTTATTCTAAATAATCTTTTGCTGAAAAGTCTTTTTCGACCCCTATTATCTCTAAATTGACTAGCCCAGATCTACGGGCGTTACACTAGGAATGTTACCAACAAAGATGTGGTACTACCACATTAGAGCATGAACGAAGGCATCTTCAATAGAAGGAGTTTGACTCTTAGAGACAATAGTATAAAAGGACATATGGGTTACGATTAATACCTAGGATGGAAAAGTAATGTGCGGGATGATTATCCAACCCTACCTTGCTAATGATTTTGGAATGTAATCATCCTAATAGGGAGATAATTATAACATCCGCAAATTCGGTCTAGGCAAATAAATTATCATAATCCATAATAATGAATTTGAAATAGGAAATTATTTATGATAAATAATCTTAACCAAATTCATAGTATATATGACAAGGATTCCTTACATATAAAGAATGCTGAAATTTGACTTCGTACAAAGAAGTTATGCTTCTTCGAAGTTTCACGATTAAACCGACAAAACTCTGTGTATCGTAAGAAGTGGATTTTTGATAAATTACTTTTAGCCTAAGGGATATACATAAAAGTCATAGTATTCATTAAATCGAGAGAGTGCATATAAAATACGTCCAAATCTGACTTCATACGAGGAAGTTATGATTTTTCGAAGTTTTGGCGCAGCAGTGCAGGCACAGAAATCGAAATTCTAATAAGTTGATTGTTAGCCAAAACAATCTAAGCGAGAGATGAATACCTCACTAATAGGATCCCAACAGTAAAAAGACGGTCAAGAATAGAGTTTGCATGTAGGAGTTATACTTTCTACAGTCAATTCTGACAACCTAAGCCTATCAAAAATATAAATTTTTGATAGAGTAAAAATTAGATGTTGGGTTCTAAAAGAAAGTTGTAGAACCCGTCGATATCTTTCCAAGGATATAAAGAACTTCGAAAAATGAGATCGTATGAAGAATTTATGACATTTTGAAAAGCTAGAAAATCGTGTGTGCGAAGTGCGCCACATGCGGTGATGACGTGACACTCTCCGGATGCGACATGTGGCACTAAGACCATTCCCTCCTCCAAGGGACAAGGTGACATGGCACCAAGAGATTTTGACATGTGGAACCACGAACTTACTACATGTGGCATGTTCTAGAAGGGTATAAATGGCCCACTCCAATCACAGAACGTGGCAGGCAAGCACAGGAGCCAACACAACCGTGGGGTGCAGCGCGCCTTGCTGATGCCTATATATAGCCTTTTGAAATTTATTTCTCTCACACCATTTTCACTCTTGTTTCTCTCTGGGGTCATTTCTTTCCTTGGATCCAATTTCTTTGGGCTTTTAAAATATTTTAGTAAGGTTCTAAGGTCCTACAGAGACCGGTGAATATAAGATTTTAATTTCGGAGTTCTGTCCGTGCATTTTCCCGATTTTCGCTTAAAAGCTATGTAGGTTAAGCTACAGTCTACTTTCTTTCAGTGTAACTTATATTTATAGTCATAAGTCATTATTATGAACCTATAAATAAGACTTATAAGTAATTCCAAGTCATTATAATGATTGATCTACTTATAGGAGAGGTGTCTAGAATAGTCACATTGGATTGGTTGTTGGATTTCAGAAAAGCTATATGTCGAAATGATCCTACCTCCTAACTGTCTGACATGGTTGATCCTTATTTGATATATCTTGATGTAGACATTGGGATTAGTGAGGAATTTAGACAATAATTATTATAGTCACCAGGCTGTATGAAATTAGACTAAGGCTTAGTACTTTATGCGTCTAGGTCTTTTGAAAGTACGAAGCGAAGCGCTATCGAAATTATCAGTCATCCACTTTTATGAAGTGAGTGCATAGTTACTTACGAACTTACACATAGATAAAAGTATTCTAAATGCTTAATTGCTATGTGTTTCATGTTAAATGTAGTTGTACAATATGATTGCTACTTGATTTAATCGTATATTTAATTATTTATCATACTTAATAATATGATTGGGTAGTGAAGGGTTGTGCGAAATAACACATGAGAGGTTGTGATAGGGTTGTGTGAAATAATGGTTGTGATAGGTTAGTGAAAGTCATGGAAAATAATAAGTCGTGTATGTCGTGTCTATCCAAAGTACTTTTGTATTGTCGTGCTAAACCAAAGTAATATTGTACTATCGTGCCTGTCATGACTATCCAAAGTACTAATGTATTGTCGTGTTGCCATGTTTACCCAAAGCATTATCATATTGTCGTGCCTAATCATGAATGAATAATAGTTGTCTGCTGATAAAGATCATTTAAGAAAGATTCCTCGAAATCATCATATTAGGATTAGTAAGTGAGAATAACGGGAGTAAGGTAATTGGGTAATTTGAATGTTAAAGAATATATAATTTATGATTATAAGATTGTGTGTTGAAAACCCTATGTATCTCACCAGGTTTCCCATCGTGACCCACTCAGTTTATTTGTATCACACGTATCGATGCGAAGATACATTACACTGAGAGATTAAAGGAGATGTAGACCATTAGTGTAAACTAATGTAAGGTTTGTTTATGCTTATGTTTTGTATCGCTTATGACATCCTAAGTTCTGAAAATATATCAATATCGAACATTTCTTCAAAATTGATTAATGTTAATATTATCTCACACTGAAATAATATTTTTGGGGCCAATTTCTCAAAAATTGATGTTTTGAAATAAGCATAAATTAATTTTTTAAAAATGAACGTGAAAATAGGGATGTAACAAACTACCTCATAACTGGGTCTTTTTTATGGCGCAGAATCAACCAACGATACAACAACGAAATACGTGAAGGCCACCATTGAACTAAAGATCAAGTCTTCTCTAAAAAGTGAAACCGTGTATTTCAATAATAAATCAAAGATTACATAATATCCTAGATATATAGTATTAGATAAATACAATTAGGTACCCTCTAATATAAGAAATGTAATATTCTATACTAAACATTGTCTAGCATTCCCCCACAGGCTGGGGGCGGGGAACAACATGCAGCTTGGACCTTAAAAAGGTAATTTTTTAGAGAACAACAATTTTGTAAACACATCAACGATTTGATCAGCAATAGAAATGAACTAAACATGTAATTGACCAGACACCACTCGTTCACGAACGAAGTGAAAATCCACTTCAACATGTTTTCTACGCGCATGAAAAACTGGATTAGCATAAAGATAAGTGGCTCCTAGATTGTCACACCATAGTGTGGGTGATTGTTTTACAGGAACATATAGTTCAATAAGAAGATCTTTCATCCAGATAAGTTTAGCAACAATATCCTCAAGGGCTTTATATTCAGACCCGGTTAAATATCTTGAAACAGTGTGTTGTTTGTGAGCAGTCCAAGAGATCAAGTTCGATCCCAAGTAAATAGCAAATCCTCCTGTGGAACGCTGATTATCTATACAACCAACCCAATATGAGTTCGAGAATGCATGAATAAGATCCAAAGTATAGTGTTGCTAATGGACATCTGTAAAGGCCTATAAAGAAGATCTTGAGTTGTAATGAAGAAGAAGTCCATAATTAGTTGTGCACTTTAAGTAACGCGCGATCGTTTAACTGCAGCCCAATGATTTTCTGTAGGAACATGCATAAATTGACAAAATTTATTCACAACAAAAGCAATATCCGTTCGAGAAATAGTGGCATGTTGAAGAGCTCCCACCATCTATCAATAAATAGTTGGATCCATAAGAAGATGACTATCATCAAGAGATAAGACTTGAGTTGTGTTCATGGGAAAGGACATTGGTTTGCAATCCTTGAGACCAGAGTGATGAAGAATATCCAAGATGTACTTTCTTTGGGACAGGATAAGATCAGAATCACGAGAGTCAACTTCAATAGTCAATACCCAAAAAATTGCAATTTACCAAGGTCTTTAATAGCAAAATTGGATCCCAACTATTGAATAATGCAAGTAATTATTGTGTTATCATTTCCAGTAATGATAATGCCATCCACATAGACAAAGATATAGATTAGAGTTTGACCAAATCATAAAATAAACAATGATGGATCTATGCGAGAGCCATGAAAACCAAAACTGTGTAGAGCAGTGGAGAGTTGTTGAAACCAAACCTTCGGGACTTGTTTTGGGCCGTAAATGGATTTGTGAAGTAAGCACACATGATATGTTTGCAGGGATCAACAAAGCCTTGTGGTTGTCGAATGTAAATTGTTTCTTTTAACTCACCATGTAAGAAATTTTTTTGAGCATCGAGTTGTCAGAGAGACCAGTTGTTGCTTACAACAAGAGATAGAACAACACAAATATTAGTGGCTTTGATGACGGGGCTAAAAGTCTCATGATAATCGACTCCAGGTTGTTATTTGAAACCTTTAGCAACAAGACGAGCTTTAAAGAGAGAGATGTCGCCCTATGGATCTTGATTCAACTTATAAACACATTTTCACTTAATAACATTGGCGTTTGCAACATGTGTCACTAAGGTCTAGGTGTCATTTTTGCTACGAGCATTAAACTCTTTGGCCATGACAGCACGCCAAGCTGGAAATTAGTTGGTTTTCGAGGAGGAAGTTGGTTCTGTATGAGAGAGAGTAGCAGTGTAGGTTGAAGGGCTATATGGGGTGGTGCATCTTGGTTTGGGATGCAAGTTTAGAGGTCGGGTGCGAGGGGCAATAGGTGGCGTTGGAGCAGTAGGTGTAGAGGGCTCGATGGACAGAGCTGTTATGGGTGGTAGGGATTATGGTGATACCGAGGTAGTAATAGTTGCAGAGAAAGGGTGGTTAGATGGCAATGGAGTTTCTATTATGGGGTAAGGTGGAATGAGATAGGTCAGGTATAGGTTAATGAAATGAAGAAACATACGAGGTATTGATAGTAGAGATAAAGGTAGTACATGATGGTTATCTAAAAGGAAAAACATCCTCACTTAAACAAACATGACATGTAATGTAAATTTGATCAGTAGAAATGTCAAGGCAATGGTATCCGTGATGTAATTGACTGTAACAAAGAAAGATACAAGGGGCAGATCTTAAATCCATTTTATGGCAGTTGTATGGGCGAAGATGCGGGAAGTATTCACAACTGAATACTCGAAGAAACTAGTAATCAGGTATCCAATTAAAGACATGTTGGTATGGAGACTTATCGGATTTAGTATGAGATAATAAGCGGTTTATAAGATACGAAACCATTTCACACACAAATTCCAAAACCTTCGTGGAAGATTAGCTTGGCCAATAAGAGTAAGGCCAGTTTAGACAACGTGATGGTGACGTCTCTCAAAAAAACCATTTTATTCACTAGTATGAGGACATGATCGCCGATGAATAATACCAACATTCGTTAAAAAAAGAGATAAGTTGCGAAATTCTCCACCCAAGTCAGTTTGGACACTTTTGATTTTTGAATTAAATTATTGTTGAACATTTTCACAAAATTAGTTAATGTAATGTAAACATCTTATTTTAATGTCAACAGATAAAAAAACATATACTAAGAATGATGATCAACACAAAGCATAAAAAAGCAACAACCATCAAAAGATAAGGTCGGTGAGGGACCTCAAACATCGAAATAAATCAAATCCAAAATTCTATTGCTACGAAAAGATGAAGTTGGTAAGGAAAGTTAAGAAGATTTTCCTAATTATCAAGAAGAACACAAAGTAGAACATCGTTTTGATGAAACTGGTAAATAACAACTAGACATAATTAAACTAAGAACATGTTGATGTGGGTGACCAAGGCGGTGATACCAAATGATTGAAGATGTCTTGGTGGTTGTGAAGGTAAGCTTAGGAGTGGACTTGAAACTAGGAAGACACAGCCAATAGAGACCATTGTTACTTGGTCTCGTAATAAGGTTGGTGGTTTAGGTTCGTCCTTCATAAGAAAGAAAGAAAAATGAAATTCAAAGAAAACATCATTATCATGACAAAGCTATTGAACAAATATAAGATTTTTCTTACTTTGGAACATGAAGAATAATAGAAAGATTGAAGTTTGTATGTGTTGAATAAAGTTTGGAAGAACCAACATGAAGAATAGGAAGAGCATTACCATCACCTGATGGGTTTTGAGCAATACATCATTCCTATGGCGTACATGCAAACCCTAATAGCTTTTGGATCTAGTTTGTCTAATGAACATGCAATTGGATATCCAAAGCTATAAACCCTAGATCTAGCATACAATTAATCATATTAACATAAAATAGGGTTTAGATCTTACCTTTCATTGTTATATAGCAATAACAATCAATCCTTGGCTTCAGAAAGCTTAGTGCCTCAAATGTTGCACCTCTAATGGAGTCACAAACACCAAGAGCAACTTGGATGAAGAGGAGAAGAGAGGAGGCAGCCAAAAAACGTTTACAAACCCTAGAGGGAGTCTTAGCCACGTTTTTGGGGCAATAGGGTTCCTTTATATAGGTAGGCTATTAGGATTTTCAACTAGGAAACCCTAATATGACTGCTTAAGCCCTAAGCAGCCCATGGATTCCTTTAACATATCCCTTGGACGATTTCTAATGGGCTTCCCCATAGAATTCGTCCAACCCATATATTATTAAGTAATCCATAGCCCAATTGTAATTATCTCATAATTACAAATCCAGTCCCCTAAGTTTAATTAATCTCTTTTAGCCACAAAATTAATTCTTAATTAATCCTTGACTAATATTAATTAAACAATATGATTTCTCCTTTAATATATTAATAAATCAGAATTAAACCTTTCTCTCCTTAATTCATCCTACATATTGCTATGGTAAAGGCAACCCAAAAGGACCATGCTCATAATCGGGTCAAGTACATAACAAAATAGTTATGGACTTAGACACTAATCCAACAGTCTCCCACTTGGGTAAGTCTAATAACTATCCTGCGTATAACTTCAGATCCTGATTAGCAATCGTAGCTTTCTAAAGCCGATGTCAACTCTGATCTTATCAGAAGCGTGTCCTTTAGATAAGGGATTATATATTCCTCCATTCTTGATATCGTATTAGACATGAATTTTAATCATTCTCTCTATACTATTTCCTGACTTCCGATTTATGACGACTGACAACAGACTACAATTGAACACATCAACTTAGTCTCGGCTTGGCCAAGCGCTTATGTGCCATCACTAAATCATCGAGGGGACCAAAGATATCGCTTTTATCCCACTTTGGGTAAAAGGAATGGATAAACTTCGACTCAAATGCTCGTTTGCATTCACTCATCGAATCACACACAACAATAAGTTTGATGACACCAAGTTACTGGTGCGTTTACTTATTATCAATGTGCAACCGACCAACAAATAATAACTCACACATCTTGGTTTTAAGAATATACAATATTATCGACTCACAATCACTCGTGATAGAATCCATGAAGTGATTCTTGTGAGCGTGGATTTAATCCAATGCTCAAAATCATATTCATAAGCACTCATGAACGTTGCAGCAAACCATTGCTATGTCTAATACACTTTAGACGATCTACAAACCAATTCATGACAGTCTTCATTCATACCTACTTCCAACATATGAATGACTGTGGACCATTCGAATAATTTGATTATTTTGAAATAATTAATTATTCAGGAAGTCAAAACATGCAAAGTGAAACACAAGAATAATACTAATCCTATATGGTCCCAAACCTTTGAGTATAAATAAAACACCTTTTATTCATCACCATATCGATTACTCATTATTTGTTGTTTCTGTTAATTAACTTATTACTTGAATTATTACTATACTTGTCCCATGCTCTCGGCATGCACACAATGTTTACCTACGGTCCTTACTTTGTGAAATAGATCAAATGAACACATTTCCTGTAACGACCGAAAAATACAACCAATTTTAAATTTTTCAAAACAGCTCGATTTCATTAAAATCTTTACAAAAAGGTTTTCAATACAAAACATTTAACGTATTCCCAGAATCACATTACTATAAAATCATGAGGAGCGGTACGATCACGCCTTCGCCTTGCCACGGTCTCCTGAAGAACCTGAAAAACATAAAACCACAACTGTAAGCCCGAAAGCTTAGTGAGATATCCCCAAAATACCAACCACTAACACCATACACGCATAACATGTCACAACACATCATATCATAGAACAGCCATGCACTTCGGGTCTACTGTGTGACTGGTCCGCCGCACCGGCCTACAGTCCACCTAGTCCACCCTCTGAGTCTAGCCATAAACCACGAGTCTAAAGTGTGATTGGTCCGCCCGCACCGGGCCTTCAATCCACCTGGTCCACTCTCTGAGTCTACAGTATGACTGGTCCGCCCACACCGAGACTTCAGTCTGTCCGGTCCACTCTCCGAGCCTCGGCACGTCCGGTCCGCCCTCTTGGGGCCGCTCGCTGGGCCTTCGGAACAACCGGTCCGCCCTGGGTATCTTGGCCTACAGCACAAAGCAGGACCCGCCTCAACCCAACTCCAGTCCAAACAACCATGTGCACATATACATACAATCATATAGCAATTCACAGTCAACAAGCAGATCAACAGATCACATAACATACCACCATCCTAACCAGGATACCGACCTAACAGGTCACTAACACAACATCTCCCTATCTCTCAGGATACCGATCTCAATCAGGTCTCTAACATATACCATCCTAACTCACAGGATGCAAACATATCAAAGCAGTAACATAATAACAACTACCCGGATCTCAATCCGATAAGGGCCGGCCTTGGTGCCTTAGACCCTGTGGATATAGTGAGGATAACTCACCTCGAAACTGCCGACTGAACAGATAACCCAAGCTGCTCCGATCACTGATACGATCTCCACCACTGGACAACCACCAATGCACTCAACTCAAAACAATAATCAACAATTACCAAAATACCCCTGAAGGACAACTGGTCAACTCTTGATCAAAGACAAGGTCAAAGTCAACCCCTGACTGACTCTACTCGCCGAGTCAACCCGATGACTCGCCGAGTCACCCCGAGACTCGCCGAGTCCAACAACTCTGAGTCCACTCGCACACAACTCACCGAGTCATCCCTTGACTCACCGATTCTCG
This sequence comes from Lactuca serriola, assembly GCF_051521515.1. NCBI lineage: Eukaryota > Viridiplantae > Streptophyta > Magnoliopsida > Asterales > Asteraceae > Lactuca > Lactuca serriola. The sequence continues at coordinate 333,144,454 of NC_136412.1, forward strand.
ACTTGACCAGAAAATATTGGGACTCTTCGACAAGACTCGCCGAGTCCAAGAACAGACTCACCGAGTCTAAGGCTATCTTCAACCTACTCGCCGAGTTGTTCATACAACTCGCCGAGTTCCAGACCATCTTCATCCAACTCACCGAGTTGTTCTTCCAACTCGTCGAGTTCCAGCTCATCTTCAAGCAACTCGTCGAGTACACCCATGTGACTCGGCGAGTACCACCGGTCTGAATCCATACAGAAGCATTCCAGGCCATGCAATTGATCCAAAACATAGATCTAGCCTCCTACAACTCATCCATCATGTAAAGTGGCAAATTTTACGTGAATCCAAAGGGATCTACGCATTTTGCACATTAGGGCTAAGGTTTGGGACATGATAGCTTCATCCAACACTCAACATAGGGACTTTCATGCATTCCAACTCTTCTCCATTCCAGATCTGAGGTAGCAACCTCAGATCTAACCTCTAAACCCCAATACATCCAAAGTCATGATCTCTAATACCCCCAAAATGATGCATCTAGGAAATAGCAGCTCAAAAACGAGATATTACCTCAAAAGAACGCCCCAACTGCAATGAAACTCAATTCCAAGCAAAGCCCCTTGCTCCAAGCCTCTTCTTCTCTAAGATCTCTTCAACAACCACCTCTCCAAGCTCCAATTTGCTCAACAATGGGGTTTCTACACGAAATTAGGGTTTCTGGGACTCAAGGGGTGATAAAGAGGCTGGGAAGGAAACATAATGTTCTTTATATAGGGCTCAACCCCGAGAATTAGGGTTTTCTCCACTCAGTGCCTACTCGCCGAGTCCATCTCATTGACTCGCCGAGTCGGCTACTTAACACGCGACCAAATCGCGACTCTACTCGCCGAGTCCATCCATGGACTCGCCGAGTCACTCTTTGCCAATATACTCTTTTATCCCTTCAACTCTACTCTTGATATTACGGGATGTTACATTTCCAATCATACTCATTTCACAACTCCCAATCCTTATCACAAGTGTAAGAATATCAAATTCTTGACACTTATAGAATATGCTAGATTCTAACATTTTATGCAATGATCCTTTCGCAATGTCATAGCACAAAAGTCACAATGACTATTGCCAATGGAATTACAAAGTCCTCTATTGGAGATTGTTACAAGACAATTCCATACACGTGATGTCTCTCACTCAAAGTACATTCCTTTGAACATCCTTTTGCATAAAATTTTCTAATCTAGACATAGACTCTCAATATCCAACTCCTAATATGGAAACATTTCCATATTTTCCATATGACAACTCATTCATAATAGAATCTTATCTATTCATAATAATGTCGATATGGTCCATCCAATACCATACTTCCAACTACTCACAAGCAACTAATCTTCAGCGAAATTTGGATCGTCCTTTGATAGTTGTTTAATTATTTTAGTCAAAACCGGTTCTAGTCCTTTTTCCCTCTTAATACGCTAGACATTTGGAAAATTTTAGAATGGTCAAATATTATAGCATTTGCAATCAATCCTATACCCGAAGCGTATGGGACACGATGCATAATGTCTTACATAAAGATGTGATACTTTATCAATCTTATGTCATAATATTTTATGTGTCACGTTCTCACAATTCGAACTATGAAGAGGGTTGCCATAATCATAATCGAAATTTGAGAACACACTATGTATCCTTGACTAAATTTATTAAAATTTCTCAATCTAAGCTTTAGATTTTGAAATGAAGTACAATATTCTCTCCCTTAATTATACCAACAACTTTTCAACCCTTACGACTTTGCAGTATAACTCTTGTTTTCTATAATTAATATTGCTAACTAGCAATACTTGCCTTAATAATCATAGAAGCATAACATGTATGCTCCCACTATCATGATGATCATTATCATATAAGCATAACACTTATGCTCCCACTAGCTTTGACATGTTTTTAGAAAACAACTGAACTTCCAGAAAACAATACCTATTCAATTTATTAAGTTTATATTTCTAATACCTAATGTTTTGATAATCCTTTATCTAAGATTCTTAAACTTATACACCTTTGCCTTAGATAGCTCATATGTGTGTCTAAACAATTCAGACTAATTGCCAAATCTCACAATTCGAATTATGGAAAGGGATACCGACCATAATCAAATTTGAGAATACAATTTTTCACAATTACTATCTTCTTAAAATCCCTCTTACTGAAAGTATTTCCTCACAGTCATTTTCATGAAGCAGGTAATCTTATGACACTTAGATTTTATAGTGTATGAGTTCCTATCCATGTAAATTTTCCAAAACCAAAGTTTGCGACAAATCCAAACTCATATGGACCGAACCTTCTCAATCTTGATCTCTTGCCTTATGGTAACACGGGTGCCCACCATGTCTTCCAAGTAGTTAAGCAGCTCACCCTTTCCTATCAATGTACTTTTCATTGATCAAGGTGCTTGCCTTTTATGCGTTCAAATGAGAACTCATAGAACTCACATGCATAATTAACTCAATTGGAATGGCACATAAACAAAATAATGTCAACACGATAGGTTATAAACCTCAAGTCGTGTGCTAGTGATGATCGATAAGGTTTATTCTTGATTTGTTTTGAAACCTTTCAAGACCATTAAGACTCCCACTGACTCCTTGACATATAAGATTCTCTTGTCAATAAACATTTCTCGACAAACAAATACTCAATAGTTAGTGTAGCTTTTATCAAGACAAAACACTTCACAAAATTGGTCCTAGTTGGTCTTTGTCTTATCCAAGACATCACAACTTTCCAATTTCAAATGTGCAAGAATAAGAAAACCTTTTCCAAAATCCACATTTGATGAACGTTATAAACCTTCTTAAGACTTGTCACTCAATGTCACAATCTTAACTCTTAGACTTGTTTTTGGAACGAAGTATGATTGACTTCTTGATTTAACCATTTCTTCAATTCTCAATTCCTCTTCTCAAACATACAATTGTACTAAGACTCACTTAGAGGATCAATTGAGATATGGTTCTTAATCAATAAGACCTATCATAAAACATAATAAAAGGTACTCTCCTTTTTTCTTAGAATAGAGAAACTTTTATCTTTCTGCCTACTTGATTCTTCTTATTCGTTCTTCTATTGATTGAAACTCTTTTAATCAACTCAGAATTACACTTAATCTTATAAGTATAATCATATTCACTAAACTTTAGTAAATCATGACGAATATCTCTGTCACTCTTGTGGTAGACTTGATCAACGTACGACCTAGTGTACTTGATCTCCTAGTCCTTCAATTGACACTTTGTCAAAGAATTAGTCTAAATTTCCCAAATGTGAAAGTTTTTTCATTCATCATACAATACTCGTTGCATGATTCCAAGTTTTTTGTCCAATTGAAATTTGGGCGATGAGAAACTCTCCCTATTTGGTAAATTCTCGACATTTCCACAAATAACATAATTAAAAATCAAATCCATTATTGCTAATAATAGAAACATTCAAACATCAATTTTTCATACAGGCCATTGCAAGGATAAATAAATAATATAAAATCAAATTTTATTTTATTGCGGAAAAATTTGTCCTTACAATGCAATTCAATTGAAAACTATGTTAATACATATTTCTTAGCAATCTATTCTAACTCCAAGTAGCAGCTCAAGAATCCAATCTTCAAGCAATGCGATCGAAATCCATTTCTTCACGATTAGATTCCGCTCACTTCTTCCCTTAAGCTTCCTCTCTTTTCTTCGATCCTACAAAACATCAAAATGTAATCTTATCACATCATGTATTAAGAATCTAGAATAGGAACTTAAAAGAGTTAGTTACTAGATTTTACCTGAAGTAGAGCCATACGTCTTAACTCTCCCATCTCTTAGATCTCTCAGGTAGTTAGGGCAGCTTCGTCTCCAATTCCCCTTCTCTTGGCAATAAAAGCAAATGGACTCCTTTGGCACAGCACATCGGACAATCATAGACTTACTTCTTTCTAGACTTCTGATGTCCATTGCAGTTTGGGAGTTTGACTTACCAGAAAAATTTTCTTGACCAGCACGCCAAATCATTTCTGATTCAGCAGCTATAAGCAAATAGGTGAGATCAATGAGGGTCACGTTGTGATCCATCATATAGTACTCTCTAACGAACTCACTATATGATTCAGGAAGTGACTGAAGAACCCAGTCAATAGCCAACTCTCTTAAAATCTCGACACCCAACATCCTTAACATATCAATGTGTGACTTCATCTCTAAGATGTGTACACACACAGGTTTCCCATCTTCGTGTTTAATTTCCAACAGGGCTTGAGTGAGCTTGAACTTTTCAAGCCTTTGAACTTGTGGGGTAGGGAGAACAATTGGAGGAGGTGAAGCATGATCTCTTGTTCCTCGATCGAATCGTGGAATATCATCTTCATATGGAAAGCTTTTTCCACGGAATTTGGGAAGACCATAGTTGTCATACTTTGACATCTACAAAACGGGAGAAAATTCAAGTTAAGTTGATTAGAATCCTTGATGTGACACCCAAATGAAACATTGAGGCTAGGATCCAACACAATACTCTACAACCTAGAAGAGGGATGTTGTAATCTAGTTGCAGAATATTTGAAGGTAGGTAAATGATGATTTACCAATTTCCACCATGAAAAACGAAAAAGGAAACTTAAGTTTCAAATGTATTGAAAACTCCTAGATCTTTTGAGATTCATTGAACTTTTCAATGGCATGTTTAAATCTCGATATGCCCCTCGATTTGTGACTGGGATGCTGAGGATCACAAAACAGGTTGTGAATAACCATGCAAACTTACATGGTGCCCCCAATGTTACAGTCACCTATTCGATGTGCCGGTTAACCACACACGCTCCACCGAACTATGACAAATAATGAGTCACCCTTTTCTACCTTTGCTTAGAACCATTTAGTGTGCCGGTTAACCACACACGCTCCACTAACGTCTTTGCAAGGGCACAAGGTGTAATTTCATGGAATTGCATCAATTCACTTTTGCCTAAAGTAACTAAGATTGGGAATTTTGTAAAACATTTAGTTACTTTATACTTCATTATACTTTTAATGGAAAGGGTTTTTGTCCTATCCTACCCGTTCGGCTAACGACCCTCCATTAATCAAGAGTGCGGTGGGTAAGAGTGGATACCCATTCAATCGTCATTTTATAGGCAATTTCCTTAAACACCCCTTATATACCAGCTTCGTGAATGAGGCCTACTAACGGTAACACTGACACTTTACTCATACATATATAATACTAGACTTTTAATGTTATATATAGTATAGGGTGTATTTTACACTTTTAAAATACTAGGTGGTCTAATTTAATAAATTATACTTTTAATTTAATTAAATGTAAACCAAAACTTTATGGGTTTATTAAATCTCTTTTAATTATACACTTTAATTAATTAATAAAATCAGAAGGGTGTAATTTGAACTTTTCAAAATACTAGGGTTAGAATTTAACATTTTCAAAATTAAACTTTTAATTAACTTTTAAATTCCAAAACTTGAGGGCAAGTTTTGAAACATTTCAAAACATTAGGGTTTAACTTATTTAAATTTCAAAAACAAAACTTTTAAGTTCAAATTTAAACTATAAAACCTAAAGGAAGTAATTTGAAACTTTTCCAAACTTTATCAAGAATATTCTAGATCACAAAATTCAAATAAGGCAATTAATAATTAATTGGTGGTTATCTAATTTGACATAGTCCAAATTCTTGCAAGATAATTCATCAAATAACTCAAATAATTAAACATTATCTTATAGGCAACAAATATTTGATTTATTGGTAATTATCTTCTATTTTAGTAAGGATATTCACCCAAAATCAATAAAAATAGGATTTTATTCATCAAAAACGTTTTTGGTAATAATCCTAAGCCAAAATAGCACAAAATCCCGAAATTACCTCTTTTTGATGAGTTGACTCGTCGAGTCAGGCATGCACTCGTCGAGTTCACCATGGACTCGGCGAGTCCAGCCCCCAGAAACCCTAATTTTCGATTTTTAAGCAAGAATAATCCATAATAGCATCAAATACATCAAACAAACAGCCTTGGCTCTGATACCACTGATGGGTTTTGAGCAATACATCATTCCTATGGTGTACATGCAAACCTTAATAGCTTTTGGATCTAGTTTGTCTAATGAACATGCAATTGAATATCCAAAGCTATAAACCCTAGATCTAGCATATAATTAATCATATTAACATAAAATAGGGTTTAGATCTTACCTTTGATTGTTATATAGCAATAACAATCAATCCTTGGCTTCAGAAAGCTTAGTGCCTCAAATGTTGCACCTCTAATGGAGTCACAAACACCAAGAGCAACTTGGATGAAGAGGAGAAGAGAGGAGGCAGCCAAAAAACATCTACAAACCCTAGAGGGAATCTTAGCCACGTTTTTGGGGCAATAGGGTTCCTTTATATAAGTAGGCTATTAGGGTTTTCAACTGGGAAACCCTAATCTGACTGCTTAAGCCCTAAGCAGCCCATGGATTCCTTTAACATATCCCTTGGAGGATTTCTAATGGGCTTCCCCATAGAATTCGTCCAACCCGTATATTATTAAGTAATCCATAGCCCAATTGTAATTATCTCATAATTACAAATCCAGTCCCCTAAGTTTAATTAATCTCTTTTAGCCACAAAATTAATTCTTAATTAATTCTTGACTAATATTAATTAAACAATATGATTTCTCCTTTAATATATTATTCTTATAATATATTAATAAATCATAATTAAACCTTTCTCTCCTTAATTCATCCTACATATTGCTATGGTAAAGGCAACCCAAAAGGACCATGCTCATAATCGGGTCAAGTACATACCAAAATAGTTATGGACTTAGACACTAATCCAACATCACCAACATGAAGCGAGTAAGGGCCACGATAAAACTCGGAGGTGTCAAGGTTGGATTGGTCAGGTGTGGTATGAGTGTTGGCACCTGTGATGGGAAACCATGTGGAGGCTGATGTAAAGGCATTGTCAGGAACGGTTGCAATGGTTGCATGAGGATGCTGTCTTGTATGGTTATTAGAGCCTTCATTATTAGGGCACTATGAAGCTAGATGCCATATGCCACAACGGTTACAATGACCATAAACCATGTTTCGAGTAGAGGCCCAAGAGACCTATCTAGAAGAGGTTGAATTATTGCTGCCATGAGACCAATTCTGAAAATTTCCACGCGAGTTATCCCCACGAGAGTTACCACGACGATTACCCCAATAATTGTTTTGAATGTGTGAGGCATTGTAAGCTTGAGCATGAGCATTCTGTAGTTCAGTCGGATTAAGTTGGAAGCCAGTTTAGGACGCCATCTATTGAAATGTTTGATTATTAATAGTGTTGAGGTTACGCAATGGTGCTTTGGTAGATGCAGTGAAGGTATGTGGTTGTGATGCGGTGGCAGTAGGAAGAGTTTTGTTGATCTTATAGTCATGATCACTAAGGAGAGTGTGTAACTCAATGAAACTGATAGGTGGGTGATGAGCCAAAAGAGTTGACTTAAGACCATTGCAATCCTCTCGTAAGTCAGATATTACAAGTAAAACCAGCTCCTTATCTTTGATGTCTTCACCAATGTTAGCAAGGGCTGAAGCGTATCCATGTGCACGAGTTAGATAGGTAATCAGAGTCTCATCACCTTGCATTGTGATTTTGAGTAGTTGCGTTTTCAGTGTGTATTCTCTAGAAGAACTGTGTGGTGCATAAGCTTGTTCTAATGCAAGCCACAAATCTCAAGAGGTAGTACCTTGTACATGTTGAAACGAAACCTCTGATTTGGTTGATATAATGATTGTGCGGATGTGGGCATCATTAGCTATGCAATGTGGAAAACTAGGGTTATCCACGATTATTTCTCTGGTTCCAACCTTTTTTCTATGGACACGGTATGGAACCATTAACATATTTGAACAAGTTATTGAAAACAAGGAAGGGTTCGATTGTAGCCTTCCAATACCCATAGTTTGTGGGTGAGAGAGTAAAAGCAAAATTGTGAGAGTTATTAGTTGTTATTTCTTGAGTGGTGAAGGCCTCAATGGTAGCCATGAAGTTTTCAGAATTGATTGATGATTAGGGTTTAGGCTATGGGGGCTGTTGAGATTGCCGACAGAACTTGTTATTGAGTCGTATGGTTAAAGTTTACTTGGCTGTGATACCAAGTGAAACCGCATATTTCAATAATAAATCAAAGATTACATAAGATCAGGGGCGGCTCAACCAATTTGGGGGCTCTAAGCGAACCAAAATTTTGGGGCCTTTGAGTTCTTGACAGTTATTAATAGCCTTGACCTTCAAAAAACTCAAATTCGTTCCACCTTTGCAACTTCTAACAAAAATCATTCCAAAACCCAAACCTTGATTCCAAAATCCAACTTGACACAATGAATATTAAAAAAATTAAGCCCTATTAACCTTAATAAATAGTCTAATCAAGAAAGAAGAATCGGTCTACATCAAAGTTCAAAAAATAGATTTATTCCTTCTTTTATACATCAAATAGATTTCTACATCAAAATTAATAGATTTAACTCCATCAAAGTAAAAAAATTTAGCATAATATATATCTAAATTCTAAAACAACACGTCACTAAAAAAATTGCAGAAAATATGTATTTGCCTCGCCCTAAAATCAGAAAATTCAATCTTACAACTAACAACAATGAATCATACAAACTTTAAAACATACTTACAAACACAAAATGAATCTAAATGTGAGACAGTCAACAAAAAAGTGCTCATATACAAAGTGCAAATAGTTAAACTCAAACACAAACAAGATTACAGGAAGAATCATGAATTCACTAAGGGAAAAGACAAATAGTCACAGATTATCAACCTTTCAGAGAGAAGAATCAACAATCAAACTAACCACTTTTTTTGATTTTTGAATAAGAATTGGTCAGATCATCAGAGCCAAGAAGAAGAAGATTAGAATCGAGAATCAAATTCAAACTAGTAGACGGTAGTGGTAATCCATTATGCGGTTACGAGGATAGAGGAGAATGAAGAACGAACTCAGAGGACACATATTCAAAGAAAGAAGAATAGTCGCCAATAAATCGATAATTACTTCTGCTTATTACGTTAATGGAGAATCCAAATCGTTAATCCCTAATTGAAATATGGGTTAAGTGGGGCCCTTTAGGATTGGGGCCCTAAGCAAGGGCTTATGTTTTATCTATGTAAGGCTAGGCCTGCATAAGATCCTAGATATATAGTTTAGATAAATACAATTAGTATAAGCAATGTAATATTCTATACTAGACATTGTCTAACACAAATGGAGAAAAACAATTGCAATGATAGTACAGTTTCACGTTGTGTTTCTTAGAGTGATTCGTAATTCAACAAATTGTGAAAATGATGGAATATTGTTAACCAATGATCTTCAAACTTTTCATACAGAAAGTAACAAACCATTTCGGTTTGTAGAGTTTTGGCAAGTTATGATGAGTGCGAAAAATGATGTCAATATGTCGAATGAAATTGTGTTATTTTTCATGTTTTAATATTTCTTATGTTATAAAAGTGGCAAACCATCCTTTCTAAATGGCAAATTCTTGTAGAGGTGTGGTAAAAATGACATGACTCTACATGACAATAAAAAGAGTGCGACAAAAATGACCCCACTCTCTCTAGCCTAACAGTCAAAATGTTGAGAACTGTTTTTTTAAACAACAAATACATACAATCTATAATTCACTTTTGTCTACAACATGACTTGAACCCTCAACCATTTAGAGCACGGCATATTTCCTACAAATCTTAATACCTCTATGGTGTTGAGAACCATTCATTGTTGATTTTTCTTCTCATGGTTTATTTAACTAGACTTTGATATTAATTAATTTAATCAAAAATTAACAAAAATAATTTAAAAGTATAAATATGTAACTCTTAATGGAAATGTTACCAATTCAGTCCATGGTTGTAACTGAAAATTTATACAAATAAATGATATCTTAATTGAAATAGTACCCAACAGCAAATGTTGACCAGTCAAAACCATGTTTTCAGACAGACCCAGCTTCCATCATCAATTTAGTCAAAAGATTCTTAAGAAAACATTCAACTTACCACAATAACCATGTGAACGTTTCCCTTCAATATACCTACTTCTACTTGCATATACTAATCTTTTCAATACCTTTATCGACTTGTACAGCACCACACTCTTCTCAACAAATCATTTGACTTTCTAATAAATAAAAAAACTATCCTTTTCATAAAATGGAAAAGAAATTATTATATTTCTTGCTATACCACCCTACATGTTTCTCTGAATTTGATTATCATGGCAACACATTATATTAATCGTTTATCCAGATAACACTAGTCAAACAGTAATTTTTTTTAGTAAAAAAAGAACAGGTAGTAAGTAAGTGATGGATGTACATGATGCACACGAACAAGAAAAGGGTCCACACTGACTTCACATACATGAAAAAGTAGATATGAAATGTGATGTCCATGGCATCGGATGCCATTTATATATGTGAAACCATTTAATTGAAATAGAAGACTAGGAGTTGTGGTCTGTGGGGTGTGGGGTGTTGGCTTCAAAACTCAGATTTATTCTCACAATTTCAAACTCTCGGCTGACACAACAGCAGCATGTGCACGTGAATCTTGTAATCCTTGTTGCTACCCACCCCTACCCCCCACCCCCACCCCCTACCCCATCTCCACTTATTTATTACTATTACATATATACACTCTTTTCTTAACATGTACAACTATCACTGTATACGATGGAATAGAAGAATCACACACACACACACAAAAAATGGAATGAAAAATCAAAACTCAAAACGTGTATTTGAGAATGAGGAACGATTATCTAAGCTTCATTGTTTTTTACATCAACTGCCCACTGTAACGAATTGTAGTGGTTTTATTTTGAAGGGCAAAAGGGTCATTTAAGTTCAGAGCATTATGGAACATGTGTTGGAGTCAAAATTAAGGAATCAAATCAAATGAAAATAAATCAGTCAATCAGTTGAACCACATGCAAAAGTTCAAACCATATGCATGGATTAGTGGTTTCATGGTACTACTGCCATAATAATAAATCTTGTATAACAGAAATTACAGCTCATTATCCTCAGAAGAGTATTGTCTTTTTTTCAGTTTCTTACTCCTATCCTAATTGTCTTCTTTCAACTTAAAATACTACGCTTCAGCTAGCTGTACCCCCCATCCATTTTTTTCAATTTTTAAATTTAATCAGGTAATTTCATATATATCCATAATTTACAGCTGTAAAAAATTAAAAACAGCTGTTTTAAAAGATCAAATCAATGCGAATTCAATGTAGCTGGTAGCAGCATGCATGGTAAAAGACTAAAAGTAAGTATTTGTATAATTTACTGTGGTGAGATTGTGAGAGACACCAACACCATGGCAATATATAAGTAAATAAATAATAATTAAAAGATAAGATACTTGATAAATATTAAATAAAGATGAAAAAAGTACTATGGTGAGCAGTCCTCCAGAAAGGTAGCAATTGTTTAATGACCACCGACCTCCTGCCCAATATGATTTATTGAAATTCAAATATTTTAGTTTCTCAAACAAAGGAATAGTAGAATATTTAGGACCATATATATAAAATATGAGTGGTAAATAATAATTTTAACCTGAGAAGGTAAAGTAAATTCTTCTTCTAGAATAAACATAACATGGTTGTGCTATAGTGCTATACTAACTTGCACTTCATGAAGTAAAGGTTGTACCTTGTACTGATTTTTAAGCTCGCTATTCAACATATATGGTTTTATACAGGTAGACAGTTAAGATGCAAGAATCATCAATAATTTGCTATATATATATTCAAAAGACACAGTCAACATCCACTTTCAATTTTCAAACAAACCCTTTCCCCTTTTCACTATTTTGCTATATATAGCTTTCTAACATCTCACCTCACCCCACTCTACCTCATTTCTTTCATTCCCAAATTACCCTTTCACATACAGAAAAAGGAGGATTCAGATCGAGATCAGCGAGTGAGTGAGTGAGTGAGCGAGTATAATGGAGCATTGCATGGACAAGAAATGGAAGCTATCGAAAGAAGATCCATGCAACCATTCATCAAAATCGTCGTCACTTTTAAGAAGCATATCACAAAAAACCTCAACAAAATCACCTCTTTTGAGGTCATTTTCACAAAAGAGTAGCTCCACGAATTCGAAATCTTCGTTTTTTTCAAGAAGCTCATCACAGAAGAACAAGTGTGCTCCATCGGATCTATCAAGAAGTTCTTCACAAAAATGTGCAAACTTCACACGCAAATGTGGTAGCTTGGCGAAGGAACAGAAGGCGAGATTTTATATTGTGAAGAGATGTGTTACAATGCTGGTATGCTGGAAAAAACATGGAGATTCGTGAAAATATTTCTATCTTTTTAGAATTAAATGAGGTCTCCTCTTCTATCTTGAGAGATGGATCTGATTTGGGTTTGAAAAATCCAGAGTTTTTCTGCCATCCCATAAAGAAAAAGAAGAAGAAATCATTAGATTTTACTATATTCTTTATTTTTAATTTCTTCTTCTTCTTCATTATCATCCGTCTGTATGTACTTAGATTTGAGTTGAAATGGAAGCATCCATGTGAGATAGTGAGTAACTTGAAGAGCAGCACATGCAATAATGCAACTGAAAGAAGGATGAAATTAATTAATCTAGCATATTATATATATATATATATATATATATATATATATATATATATATATATATATATATATATATATAGATTTTTAATGGCTTAACATATCTTCTATTTCTTTATGCTTTAGGCTACAGTCTTCATCATCTCCTGTCTCATGTGCCATTACTTTACATGTCTTGATGAGAGTGAGATTCTTTTTTGTTATTCTTTTGTCATTTTATGTATAGTGGTTTCACATCTTTTAGGTCTTTTCTAGTTCATAAAGTTTGTACAAAATGTCAAAATGCCCCCTCCATATGAACCAGGAATTATAGAGATAAATTAGGAACACTCTTGGAGGGTTTATTTTCATGTAGTTGAGACTTAATTAGAGTGAGATATTGCTCCATTAATTTGCATCAAGAATCATCGAAATTTAAAGCAAAATGAAGAGTTAATTTGTTTAGTAATAGTTTCCCATTTCACTTATTTCTAGTCTCAATTCGTAATGTGTTCGTCATATGGGCCCACAGATAGTGATTAAAAAAAAAACAATAAATGAAATGAACAACAAACAAGGGAGTGGTTGTCAAGAGAGCTGCAGTTTATATGTATTTTATAGTGATTGGATCTACCTTGAGAATGCAAAAGTCTTACCATTTTTGAGATATGGAGAGAATAGGGATCAGTGGAAGTGATGATAAGGGCATATGATGATGAAAGCGATATAAAAACTTGTTTCAAAGGTATCAAATCCATTATGGGTAATAAGCAGAAGCAGAAAATCTATGAATGTTAGTAAAATATAGAAATACTTACATTGATTACAATTTTAGATCGGAAACATAAATTATTTTACTTTATGGTTTTATAGGAATTATAAAAGACATACTAAGCCTATAAACAGAAATGGTTGCACTAAATTAAATGAAAAGTATAAAACTCTGCACAGATTGGAGTCCCAAACATTCACTAGCAGCTCGATTAGTCATATAGCTATCAGTATCTACACCACCAAGCTAATGAGTACAAATGCGTAAGAAATCAATAGAACTACCGCAATTCACAATTGAAAAAACCCTGAACAACCAGATTTTGAGATAATTATTAGAAAACCAGTATACCTACGTGCGCGTGTGTACTGTGTGTGTGGTTCTGTGTTTATCTGCTTCCAGTGATTGTGATAAGGTTTGGCATTGACCTTGAATTTGATGTCAAAATTGACGCGGTTAAGAAAACTTGCTTAATTCAAGCTCATCAAACTACTCCCAGATAATGTGAATCCTTGGGCAACCCGATTCCATGATACATAACCTTCCATGCAATCTGCAATTCCCAGCGCGGGTGAACCTCATTGCGTTTTGCATATCACCCGGATCATCACAATTCAAATTATCAAATCGATCGAAGAACAATTGCATTTGGGTCGGGGAGTCCATTATTGGCATTATCAGAAACCGTTGGGCCGAGTCGGACTTCAAATAACTTGGTTAAGCATTAGATCCCCAAATTTAGAGCATAGTCAAAGTTCATAGATTTCAAGATAAAAATATAAGCTTGAAAAACACGAGACTAGGTTGAAAAAAAATTGAATCTTACGCCGGTGGTAATGGATCACTCTCTCCACATTATTTTTTTATGTTATGTTATTCTCTAAGTCATTTCATTTTTATTAGGAAATAACATTTTAATTCCAAGGAGAGAGAGAGAGAGAGAGAGAGAGAGAGAGAGAGAGAGAGAGAGAGAGAGAGAGAGAGAGAGAGAGAGAGAGAGAGGAACATTGGTTTCCTTCACCACCGACGTTGTGTTCTCCACATCTTCCAACGGGCAACAGGCCGGTGCTTCCCGACATGTCCACGTCATTGAGGCTTGCCACCTCAGCCTTCTAAGTCGTTTACCACTCATACCAATATGCTTTAATATCTTATGACTATATATGTTCATATTATAGGTTCACTAAACCGTATAAACCGTCTGCACCACATCATACTGCACCGCATAACACAATTTGAAATTAACATGGTGAGGTTTGCGACTTGAAATTTTATTAAAACATGGTTATATATATATATTACAAAACTAAAAATCACAATAACACATGGAAAGATATGAATTTGGCTACATGATGCGAACAAGAATCTAGTCATTGCATCTTGGTGTTGAATTTGGATCGCATATCTAGGATAGGTGTCATTTGTGAGTTCGTGGCTTGATTCTTGGTAGTCTTCATATAGAGATATTGTTAGAACCCCCCCCCCCCCCCCCCCCCCCCACACACACACACACAAAGGACTATGCCTACGGAACATGCTCTGACGATTAAGTTAGGTCGATGTGTAAAAGGAGATAGTTTCTCTCAAACTGTATTGGTAGGAGAAGTGAATGTATGTAAAAAAGACTCAAATCTAGGAATTGCCCCCCCCCCCCCCCCCCCCCTAGAGAGGAAGGTATCTTATTTATGGGGTTAGTGAATGGCCAATGGACCTAACATCATCATCCCCCCCCCCCCCAATATGACGTAATTGGTTTTCTTGTAATCATATCAAATTGAATATTGTCATATATGTCGTTCATCATCAAGTCTCTTGGTCTAATGTGATTGATTTGCTGTTAATCGTATCGGACTAGATATAACAAATGTGCATCAAAGTCTAAAAGTATAAGAGAGACAATTGAACCTCGCCTACGAAATTCTTAGTATATTATTACAAATCTCGAGGTAGACTTGAATTTATGCATAGTGGGGATAGCTTGATAATCATTTCATTTATTATAGGGATATGATCCGGTCAATGTAGTGTAGCACACATGTTATCATGATCATGCAGCAAGATAGGCAGTTGTGATGATTGTGTAGCAATATTGTTGTGGTGATTATGTATCAAGAGTGTTGCATTGATAATGCAACAAGTTTGTTGTGATGATTTATGTACCAAGGTTGCTTCAATGAATAATGCAACAAGGTTGTTATGTAGCAATGTTATCATATCTTGGTGAAAAGTCATCAACAATCATCTTCACAATCTTATTTGCATGAGCATCAATAATCAACTTCATAATCTTCTTTGCATGGGCTTCAATAACCATCTTCATAATCTTTTTTGCACAGGTTATACCTAACTAATTTAATCCCAATCATATCTGGTTAGCTTATAGGTAGTCAAATCAGGCAAATTTAAATAGAGCGAGGCCATTGTAATGATAATACAAAGCGAGGTTGTTGTCTTGATAACATATAACAAGGTTGTTGACATGATAAAACGCAACAAAGCTAGTATCTTGTAATACATGTAGTTTATAGTTGATAATATCAAGAGAAGTGTAACATGTTTATGAGTTAAGTAAGAGCTTGATACATGTATCTTGCTAAACTATGTGAAAGGGTAATAAAAAATATGTGTTGATGTGAAGTTATGAAAAAAAATTAGGTATAACCTTTCGTTTATGACCTTACAAGTAAAAGTAAAATCCTTTTTAAGTAAAGTAATCGGAAATAAAGTTGTAGTTGACTCAAATAAAAAATTGTGGATATAAAGATCATCAAAATCCGACCATGTGTGAAAATGTTATGACCATTTGAAGCTAGAAGGTGATGTGTTTTATTATATATAACAAAAAGCTTTAAATTTATAATCCTAATTATTCAACTTAATAAAACACAAATAGGCACCTAGTCGCATAGTAGTAAAGTAGAGTAAGTAAGGAGTCGATCGCAGGGAACAGTATTTTAATTAATTAAATAAATGTTGAAAGCTTAACTAATTAAAACAACTTAATAATGGGATTTCATTTGATTTTGCAAGTTCGGATTATCATAAATTAATTGCTAAAAACTTTTAAACTAAAGCAACAAGTAAACACGATTTTTAAAATCAAGAGATAAATATACTTTCGTTTAGCTTCGAATCACCCTTTTCCTATAGTTAATTTCAATAAATTGATTAATTTCAGTTGGTTACCAATTTAAATGTTACTAGAAGTCTTAGTCTGATCTCTTAATGTTTTCACCAATTCATATACTACTAGGAAATGGTCTTTCACAAGTGGGACTCTTAATTGATTATGAAGATTTTGGGCTATGAATGATAAATCAAAGATTTAACATCCCAAAAATACAGACAACAAATTTTATTTTTTGATATAGAAATTTATAAAACAATTTATAGAAAACATCAACAAGTGATTTCATTTCATAAAAATTCATAGATCATAAGTCTCAAAAACATGTCATCACATAGTAACAATGTCATAATACAAATCTCAAGAATCTTATATGCGAAAATCGTCTGTGTGATGCGTTGCTACCATACCGGCTCCTTTCCCTTCGAAGAAGGACCTGAAACAAAAACTGAAACTGTAAGCACAAAGCTTAGTGAGATACCCCCATCATACCACATACCATACAACAAACATACTGTCAGGCATATCTGGGTGCCCGGCCTACCCTGTTGAGCATATCTGGGTGCTCAACCTACCCTTGTCAGGCATATCGGGGTGCCCGACCTACCCTTTGTCAAGCAAATCGGGGTGCTCGACCTACCCTGTTAGGCATATCTGGGTGTCCGACCTACCCTGCGGTTATTTCAACCGACTATCGGGACTATTTCACCCCCTATCAATACCACATAATAACATAGCATATCATATTGTCAGACATATCTGGGTGCTCGACCTACCCTGCTTGTATAACTCAACCGGGTCCGGGGCCTAGTCCCCTATCTACCACTATCACATAATCACATAACATACTAGCACATAAAGCATAACAGATAGTGGCATATCAGAAATTATCACAAATACAATCATCTTAACAAACAACTCTTACTAGTGGGTCGGCATTGTGGCCTTAGACCCACTTCTACTGGAAGGTAACTCACCTCAATGTCATGAAGTAGCTGAACTGTCATCGGTGTTGGGATCAACTCTCCTCAAACTCCTACACATAACATCTCTTTAATTACTCTTTCAAACTTATAACATGTAACACCCGCGGATTCAGGGCTAGTCAATTAAGATATAATAAGCGTTAAAAACGATTTTTTTTATTACCTAGGATAAATAATCTTAACCACAGTAATAGTGAGGGCTAACAATTGTAACTATTTGACATAATAAAGAAGAATTATTTGAATATTAAAAGTTTCATGATGATTATTAAAATATAATAAAATAGGAAAAATCAGTTGAATCATCTGTAAATCATAAAAATAAGTGCGCCAAAACATATATATATATATATATATATATATATATATATATATATATATATATATATATATAATATTTAGAAAATATACGTCTTCACAATCCCGAAAATATAAATTTCGTCAAAATCCGAATCCGTATGAATTAGATATGATTTTTATAAGATATAAAAGTCAACCGCACACAACGAATGTATGACGTAAAAAGTTACGAAGAGAATCGGTGACTTTTAGCTAATGCGACCAAAATAAAAATCGTAGTACTCCTTAAAATAAGAATTTTGAGAAAAAGAATGTCAAAAACGGAGTCCATACGAGAGAGTTATGATTTTAGCAAAATTATTTAATTTGATAAAAATAAGGACAAAAATATAAATTCAAAATTAGCCGACGGAGTCTAAATAAAAGTTGTAGATCTCATCGATAGCTACGCTTGGATATAAAGAACGTCAAAAACGGAGTTCGTATGAACGAGTTATAATTTTTAATAGCACATTTACGTATTAAAATAAAATGTAAATCATATATACGTATACATATATATATATATATATATATATATATATATATATATATATATATATATATATATATATATATATATACTTATGTATATATTGTTAGAAAGGTATCGACGATACGGTCGCTATAAGACTGGTGTTGAGTACTTTCGACATTAGTTTAGTACAAATATCATTAAATCTATTTAAAATAGTATTATAAATGGGTGTTTAGTCATGTATACAACTATAAGGTCATTAAGAAACTATGGAGGGTAGTTTTTGAAAATTCAATCCCTATTAAATAAGAGCCTCTAGCTCTCATATTTCTTGCACCATTCTCTTGATTCAAGAATATTTCCCTTCTTATCCCCAGAGCATTTCGGTCCCTCGTGATTCAACTTCTCTTTCTGTAGTTTTTAGTATAGCAAGGTGAGCGCTGAAGCGCTGCAAGAATCTTTCTTAGAAAGATTCAACGACAAATTTTTGCCCCTGCAGAGCCCGACTCCTAGTTAAGTAAGTTATGCTACCCTACTTTAAATATAGCTTATAATATCATTATTATGAACCTATAAATAAAATTTATCTGTGATTCAAATTCGTTATACTGATTGATCTACTTACGGGGATGATGTCTAGGATGTGATTTACTGAGGTGTTTAAAGTGGGATTTCCAAACAGTATACTTCGTATACCAAACGGACCCTACCTCCGATATGATCATACCTGGTTGTTCCTTACATGATAGATCATGAAGTAAACTATGAGTTAATGACGAATCTAGACTAATAATTAGTCGCAATAAATATTAGACTAAAATCTAGTGGTAATAATATTAGGTTTCGTCGAAGGAAATTATATTGTTAAGAAGCGAAGCATTTCCCGAGTTTAGAATCATCACTTTAACAAGTGATTGCATAGTTATTTTCATCTTACACATAGATATGAAGTATTTTATATAAATTGCGTGCTATGTGTGCATATTGTCTGAATACTTGTTGTCCATACTGGATGAAAGATTTTATACATGTTTTAAATGATTTAAACTGTATATGTATTTTATATCTACAAAATGTGTTGGGTAAAACATGGGTAGATGAATGATGAGGGATGAAAGCTAATAAAGAGGAACATTGACAGTATGGACATGGTGCCCTATAGGTGAACATTGGCAGCAATGGACTTAGTACCATATAGATGAGCATTGGCAGTTGCGCCACAACATTTAGATGTTTTGATCTACGATGTACTCTAAACCTCCTAGCAGCTACGCTCTAAGGATAGTATCGACAGCTGCATCTAATAGAAAACATCATAACACTGTTAGTTGCGCCCAACGAACAATATCGGCAGTTGTGCCTAATAGAGAATGTCACAATTCTGGCAGTTGTGCCCAAATTATAATATTGGCAGTTGTGCTTAATAAATAACATTGAAAATTGTATCATTAGCAACGATGGACTTCGTGCCTATTCCTTAGAAATAAAAGAGTGAATGATAGATGATTCTTAGGGCGGATTCTTAAGAAATAAAGAAGATAATGGGGATGGGTAATTAGGTTGATTGTTTGATGTTTAAACATAATAATTATATTATTGTGGGTTGAAAACCCTATGTACTCACCAGGTTTCCCAACCTGACCCACTCAAGCTTATTTGTATCAAAGGTGTCGATATGAAGCTGCTTTACACCGAGAGATTTAAAAGAGATGTAGATCACTAGTGTAAATGAATGTAAGTTCTGTTTAT
This sequence comes from Lactuca serriola, assembly GCF_051521515.1. NCBI lineage: Eukaryota > Viridiplantae > Streptophyta > Magnoliopsida > Asterales > Asteraceae > Lactuca > Lactuca serriola. Next base: position 333,164,594 of record NC_136412.1, read on the forward strand.
GCTTATGTTTCTGTATTGACGATGACATCCCAATGTTTTAAAATGAATAAAATACATTTTTTCGAAAATGCTTTGATAACGTATTTATCATGTTTTTCTGTGAACAAATTCCGCAACATTTTTATTAAAAAGGGTACTCTGATTTTTATAAAGCATAAACAAAATCGGTATTTTCTGGCCGTGAAAATGGGGATGTCACATAACCCCTTTAAGGTTCAATTCTGGTCAATGGACATGTCAAAGTTCAACCCTCTGGTCAAAGTCAACCTTCTGGTCCAAGTCAACATTCTGGTTGACTCAACTCGCCGAGTTTGTCCGTCAACTCGTCGAGTTCCATGATTCAGAGAATCTCGAACTCACGATCTAACTCGTCGAGTTACCCTCTAACTCACTGAGTTTCTCCTCATGACAGAATTCGGACTTTCCATTTGAACTCGTCGAGTCCTTCCTTGGACTCGTCGAGTTCTCCTTCATACAGAGTCGGGGTACTTCACTCACAACTCGTCGAGTTCCTCTTCATGTATGTTGGGACATTTTGCTCATCAACTCTTCGAGTTCATCTTCATACAAATCAGGCCATTTTGCTATCAACTCGTCGAGTTCATCCTTGGACTCGTCGAGTTCTTTGATCTTCAAGTCCATAAACACGTCCAACTCGCTGAGTCATCTTCTAGACTCAACAAGTTTGTTCAGTAAAAGAAAAAGGTTGGGGAACCACGACCCAAATCACCTAGTCCTATGAATAACTCGTCGAGTCCCCCAAAGTCTAATTCCATACAATCGATTTTAGTCGGGCTTAATGCATCCAAAACATAGATCTGGCCTCCTAGGGTCTATATAACACGTAAAGTTACAAACTTTATGTTTATGCATGCGCTATTTAGCTCAAATAGCCCTAAAAAGTGGTTCATATGATGCATGGGACTCCCATGGCCATAAAATTGGCACCTTTATGCCATGGAGTCCCTCAAAGGCTATGGATCTGAAGTCTTAGCCTCAAACATGCTTGCATCAATGAATGGTTTCAAAAATGGTTCCTTAAAGCCCTAAACTACTCCATGAAGGGATCTAATAGATGAATAGACAAGGTATAGACTTTATACCTCAAATGAGCTGGAAATGCAGCACAAACTCTGGATCTACTTGCCTCCTTTTGAATCCCCAAACTTTCCTCTTCCTTCTCAAGCTTCAAATCACCAAGAACACACAACAAAGGCTCAAGAACACTCAAAATGGATTTAGGTTTCGCGAATAAGGCTTGGAGGTGATGGAAGTTGTAGTTAATGCCAGTTAAGGTGTTTAAATAGGGTGCAACCCCTAAAAATTAGGGTTTCACTCTGGCAGCCCTACTCGTCGAATCGAGACCTCTCGACTCATCGAGTAGGCTTCAATTACGTGTCCAATCCTACGTTCCTACTCGACGAGTCTGGGGCCTCCGAATCGTCAAGTCCCTTTGCAAAAATGAAAGTTTTAATTTAAAATACATACCAGGAACTGGGCGTTACAAAAGAATTAATTATCAATGAACAAGACAAATAACCTAAGCACATATTATGATCAAATAATGCTCTCTAGCACAGTTTAATTTACGACCTAATCTAGGATTTGGTAAATCACTAGCTCTAGCAATTTAATGGCCATAAACAACTAGGCAACAAGATTATGTAATCAAAGTGGTCATCTAACTACACAAAACTTGAGAGAAAAGCAGTAAAGATAGAAACTTTAACATAGTAGGTAATGATTTATCAAACACAAGCTAAACCAACTTCAATAATACATGAACAAAGAAACTAACACATATTATTAGGGATTATCTAATCTAAATGACCATTAAAGGGTGTTAGCCCATAATTACAGAAGAAAAACACACAATCAAGTAGAAAGCTAGGTTAAACATGATTAAATCTAGGCAAACCGAATGGATTATGTAGTATTCTTGCTCTAATCTCTTAAACTCTTTATCTTTAATCTTCTTTTTCCATCCAAGGGTTCTTAGAAGGGTTGTACTCAGTTTTCAATCGCGACTCTAAAGCCAAAAGTCTCCTGATTTCGACCTAGAAGTCGTTATTTATATGTGCCCTCGTTCAGCTTTCACGTAGTGACAATATAAGTTCCACGTCGTGAGAAACATAATAATCTTGTATGTGCCAAGGCTTCCATGCATGCTGGAGATGCTCTATAATTAACACGTCGTCACGTCGTGACCAATAGATTTTCACATCGTGAGAAGCTATTCCATTCACGCATCGAGAAGATTCCAAATGCCACGTCATGGGATGCAGTTATCTACGACGTGGGAGCTTCAGTATACTCAATTTTTCTTCTCTTTTTCCTCTTAATATATTCTCCAACCTCAAAGTTTCCAGCTTTCTTCAGTTTCAGCCCTTTTTTCTTGAGAATTTCCTTTTTGACTACAAAATATAATTTAAACTATATAAATATCAAATATCTTTGTATTTAACTAAAATATAACTCAAATGAATTAAAATAATACATAATTATATGTATAAATATGACAATATCAAAAGGTAAAGTACAATCCCAAATAGAGAAAAACAACGGAGACATGGAATATGTCCCAAAGGACATAACCATGTGTGGTGTCGAGCATCAATTATAAAAATATTTTCATTTATATAAGTTATATTGTTTTGTTATACTTTGATATTTCCTCCTTAGAAATAACCAACTCTTTTTCAAGGTTCGCATAACAACTTTTAATTTAACAAATTTCTCATGAGTAATTTGTAAATCGACATGTATATAATCAAACATCATTGGTTTTTTCATTACAATAATAGTTGACAAAGTTACAAAATCTGTAACTCTTAGATGACCGAAGTACTTTCTATCTAACATTTACAATAATATGATATTGTCTACCATGATATTGATATAGATTTTGTTAACTTATAGATGACCACTTTTAACAATAGGATAAGTTATTACCGATTACTTTCATCATCAAATTTGTTACATATTTCAACAAGCACTACCTGTAAATCATTTACATTTGATATACATTTGATCTCGAAATCAACTCTAAACACAAGGAGCTACAAATTGATGATAAACACGACTTTATCGAAATATATGAGGTGTGTTATGATTAGCATGTATTGTTCTTAGGGATGGTGCATAAGGAAAAAGGTAAACCACGTGGTGTGAGATGTATTTACAAGGGTCGCCTGAGTTCTCAACGGGGAGGTTCCCTCTAGGTTTAGTGGCAAAAGAGGTGTTTCATGAAGAAGATGAAAAGGTTGGGGAGGGTGATGATGATCAGTTTCAAGAGAGGAAGTCTCGGGTCCTCCTAATTTAATAATAATAAAAACATTTTACATAACACAAAAACTAAAATCACAACAAAATCATATCTAAATAATGTATTTTTTCAAAAACAAATAAAAATACATACTAACCAGAGATTTGTTTTTAGTGTACTCCCTTAAATTGCAAGTTCGGATTTTAAATACCATATTTATGTTTAAGTTTGCAAGTATAAATAGAACCAGATTGGTCGGTTGTCAATAATCTTGTTAAGGATAAGAGGTGTGACATGTAGTGGCAACCACAGTGAGCGTACATGGATGCAATGAATCATGTTAAAAACAACCCCTTATATTCCTCACAGAACAAAGCACCACGGTGGAAAGCTACCACACACAACCATCTTCACATTCAAATTAGCATATATATATATATATATATATATATATATATATATATATATATATATATATATATATATATATATATATATATATATATATATATATATATATGATCGGGTGAGGATTAGAAAAATAGGGAGGAGTGTGAGGAAAAATATGCACCCTTTATTTTTATAATTGTATGGTTGAAATTAAATGGAATTTTCGTTCCTATTTCTAAAAAAAAAAAATGAAAAAAAAAAAAAAGTGGTGCCATTTGTTTAATACTAATCAAATATTAGAGAAATATCACGAAAGGTTAATAATTTTAGGGGTAGAAAAGATAGGTTTCAAACGCAGAAGCCTCTTTCTAACTGTGTCATATATCAACATATAAATGTATGCGTATTATTTTTTTCTGCATGTTTTGTTTTTTGGTTGAAAAAAAAACTGAAAAAAAAAAAATCAAAGTTCATAGAATTTAATTCTCTACAAAATGAGTATAGTCATGAAAATTTTAGAAAAAATATATTTTTTTATTTTTTCTTTTTATAAAAACCCAAAAATAAAAATATTTTCCAATAATTATAAGAATTTAAGGAATACTTATACTCACTATATTACTTATTCGTAAAATAACATATTTAAAAATAAGTTTTTGATGTGTTCATGTTTTAATTTATATAAAATATAATGGAATTTGTTTTTATCCAAATTCAAAAAAGCAAAGGATAAAGTTCTTTGCAATATTATTTTAGTGAGTTTATAAAAAAAATTTAAGAAATATTGTTGTTAAGGGTACTCATGTTTTGTTTAAATGATTCTAATATATATATATATATATATATATATATATATATATATATATATATATATATATATATATATATATATTATGAACTTTTTGTAAAGAAAATTTAAAAAAATAAGATTGTTTATATACCAAACTTTATTTTAAAAGATTACAAGTTTAAAAAAAATATGAAACATAATATGATCCAAAATGAAATGATTCATAAAAGTTATGATTCAATATATTTATGATCCTTAATTTTTTATTTTTTAAATATATTTTGATTCAAATATTTTATGATCCTTAATTATATCTTTTATGATTTAAAATTAAAACATTCAAAAAAATATATATTTATTTAATTGCATATATTTAATCCAAAATCATATGATTAAAAAATAATATTATCCAAAATACAATGATCTAAAATTTAAATTATATGATACAAAAAGAGTATGATCTAAAAATATCATAATGATTAATATCTTATGATTCATAAAATTTAGAATTGTTAAACATTAAAAACTCAAACTGATATCTGGTTCAAAAATTAAAAAAGAAAAAATTAAAAAAAAAACAAAATAAAAGATATAAAAAAACACAAGTAATTTCAAAGACGTACTAAAAAACAAAAAAGAAAATAACCAGGTATATCTGTGTTTAAAAAAAACTAAATTTGTATTTTTGAATCAAAAAATATTTAAGAAAACGAAAAAAAAACCCGGAATTAAAAAGAAAACCTCAGTTAAATGACATTCTATAGATGTTCATCGCATGTGATTATAGCATTGAGTTCATATTTCGTTCCACGGATGCACGTCGCATGTGAACGCATCACATTCAAGTATTGAGTTTGACGTTTGTGTCCTTCACAAAGTAGGTGTTGGAGAATTGTACTTATAGTCATCACCATTTTTTTAGTTCTCATCGGATCCACACACATATACAAAGTGGTTCCTTGAGTACGTCGGGCGTACTCCCTTCAGCACCAAACCCTAATTCCGGGGTGTTACCCCTATATAAGCATAATTATATCTTTCCTCGGGGAATTTTAAGTCATCCTCCACCCCTTTAGCATACAATGAAATCCTAGAGTGCCTTGAGTAAGTTTTGGAGCTTGGAAGAGTGTTTATGGTGACTTGTGTAAGAGAATAAGAAGGTTGAAGACTCATTTCTTGGAGAGGAGCTTAGAGATCCAGTGTTAGCATCTTCATTTCGTGACTTTAGAGGTAAAAAGTCCCTATATTGTCTACTTATTGTATAGATCTCCTTTGTGGGTTTGTTTATGGTCATGTTAGCCTCTTTTGGTTGGTCCTTATGAGCAAAGGTTGTTTCAGAGGCTTAATCTTATGGATCTGGACATTTTAGGTGTCCCAAAGGCATAAAAATGTGATCTTTATGGTTTATTTGGACTCATGATGTGTTAAGACCCTTTATTAAGCTCTTTTAAGCTCTATATCCCCATTGAGCCATGCATGCAAGTAAAGTTGCCAACTGATAAGTCATCCATATGAATCAGATCTAAGAGTTTTGGAGCAAGGACTTAAGTGGTTGAGTGCTTAATGGAGAAGGATGGGGTTCAGGGGAGTACGATGGGCGTACCTATCTGGTACACTACGTGTACTGGCCCCAAAGGGTATACACTGGGCGTACCAGGCCTGCTTGATATTCCTTGAAATGTTGACTTTTTGACCTTTGGCCTTTGACTAGAAGTTTGATCAAGGTTGACCATTGGATATTTTGGGCCTTTTAGGATAGGTCCATGATGGGTTGGGCCCAATTTAGAAATTTGGGCCATAATTGGGCCTTGGGTAATTAATGAGATTTTGGGCTTCTAAATTGTTAGATTGGGCCAAGTTATGAAGATGGTAAAAATGTCTTTTACCCTAGTTTGGATACTTAGGCCCCATTTGATAGTTGCTGACTGAAAAAGCGTTGACTGGGAAAGATTTGTCTGGGTAAGAAATCCTGATTGAGTAAGAAATTATGTTGTTTGATTGTTAATCTGACTGCATATGCTTACTGATGAAAATGACCATTTTACCCTTTCAACAATAATAAGCAAAGGGATGAATTCATCAAGAACATAATCAGAAAAATCAATAAACATATAAATTTATCAACATCATTAACAAATGATCATATGAATAGCAAACATGAACTGAACAACAACCAAATCAATTGCAAATTCTGAACATTTATCAATCTCAACAACAAAAGCCAAAAGTTCAACAGGAAAAAAAAAACTTTCAACAACAATAGAACAATCAAAATTCTAACAGGAAAAAACTTTCAACAACAATAGAACCTCATAAAACCTCATTTTTGCAACCATATTTCAATCATCAATAATTTTTCACCCTAGATTACAACTTTGTTCATGATTTCCAAAAAGGGCAATATTGTCAATATCCATCACCATTGAATTCCAGACAACTCCAGGGAAGCATTGTACACAGCAATGCATTTTGTAATGAAATTCTTGAATTCAATTTAACGTTTGAATACCAATCTTCCAATCTTCAATCCACTTTTATAAGTCCCCATGACACAACTCACGCCAACTGTTATGATTGTAACCACCAAAACACACGCACATAACAAACACTAACCATTAACCCTGCTACACACAGTTGTAATCCCAAGCATTTTCAATAAACAACCCAATAAAAAGAATGCAATAATCTTTATCTGATGAAATTAAAAAGAAAAGAAAAGTGAGTTTACCTAATCTATTACAAACTTCATAGCAATAGTTGCAACTATGGCAGAAATCGGGAATAATGGATGAAATCGATGCAGAAATCGGGAATAAAGGATGAAATTGATGCAGAAATCGAGACAGCAACAATCGTTCATGGTAGAAATCGGAACTATTATCAGATGAGGAGGGAGAAAATGATGCTTACGTGATGAGACGAGGAGGAACTTCGATCGGTGCTTGCTGGAGGATTCTTGCTGGTTGCGAGAGAAAGGAGGCGTTGTGTTAGGACAAGGGTAACAGGATGGAAACTTTTCTTGCTTTCCTCAGTCAGCTGGTATTGAATCCCTTTCCCGGTCAGATGCTTATTTCCGAGTCAGATGGGTCAAGTTTTTATATCAAACAACTATTGCTGACCGAGTCAGCCCAATAGGTCTGACCCAACTCGGTCAGATGAAAAACAAACAGGGCCTTAGTGTTGGTCAGATCCGATTATTGATGGATGTTTATGTTGTAATTGATAGCATGGAGATTCTTGCGGGCCAGCAGTCAGAGATTCTTTTTGTGAGATTCGGTAGTGCGAGGTGAGTTTTCGTCACTATACTTTTGGGTCGAAGGCACCAAGGTCGGCCCATTGGATTGTATCCTGGTTTATCGCATGTTAGTATTATGTAGTGATTTGTTAGATATGTATCCTGATATATAGGATGATGTTATGCTTAGTGATCAGTAAGATCTGCCTAATTGTCTGTTGACTGGTTATATGTTTAGTTGTGTATATAACGTCGTGGTGTGGGTGGATTGAGACCGTACTGCTTTGTGTTGTCAGTCAACAAACTCAGTAATGTTTATATCAATATTTTATTATGGTTTATTGGGCTAATTTGTGTTTTGATATGGTATATGTAGTTATGTGATGGTGTATTGGGTTGAGACGGCCATGTTGTGTGCTGAAGACTATGAGACCTAGGGTGGCCCGGATAGACTGCATGCCAGAGGGGCATACTAATTAGGCCGAAGGCCCGGTGAGTCAGTCCAGTCATGTTGAAGGTTCTATGAGCGGTCCAGATAGTGTGTAGGCCGGTAGGGTGTTCCAATAAAGCTGAAGGCTTTGTATGCATGTTGTTTGTTGGTATATGTTATTTTTTTGTGATGGTACTTTGGAGGAAACTCACTAAGCTTTGTGCTTATAGTTTTTGGTTTATAGTTGGCGAAGGCGTGACCGTACACATCCTGATTTTATGTCATTGATCTTGGGAGACAAACATTTCTAATTAAAGTTTCGGAAATACTAAATTTGTAAACACATTTATTAGTAAATGGGTTATTTTGAAAGTTTAAATTATTTTGAAATTTTTGGGATGTTACAAAATGATTATGCAGCGTCGGCCGTTCCTTTTCCCTCGCCACCACCACCATCTCTGCCACCAACCAACCACACCACTATCACCTTCGTCGCCTTTGACATCGCCTCATCTGCCATCACCACCTCCTCTGCCACCAACCACCATAATCACATATGATTAATATGTGTAATCAATTATTATTAGGCGTATCTATATGAACATATATAATCATATATGATCAGACATTATCTCGTTGTGTCGGTATCCTAGAGCGTTAGAGCGATAAATTAGAAATATGTGGTTGTGGTTGTGGTTTATCTCAAAATCTCTATTTTTTTCATAGTTTCAATGGAACCGTCTTATATATATATATATATATATATATATATATATATATATATACATACATACATACGTGTGTGTGCTTAATTGTTTATTTCTTAGTTATTATCATGTGTTTTAAAATTATAAGTTTAATTTTAAAGTGATTTTATTCATATGATGTAAGAAAATTTAGGGTTTGTGGTGGAGATCTGGATATCAACTTGGATCGTGGGTACACTTTCCGAACTGATATTTCTACCTTATGTCTGCGTTGCAAGAAATTCAGCCTAGGATAATCCAAATGGACACTTACGATTCTAGGCACAGAAATCGTAAGCCAATTTCACTACTAGAAAAACATCCTTTTACGACGCGCAAACAATGACACTCATTAATTTATGTTACGCAACCGAGAGTGACATTAAAAACGTGTCATCTATTCAGAAAATTTAAGGATTTAGGTCACGCATTACTGCGCGCCCTTAAGTTATTGTTAGAAGAAAAAAATTAAAAACACGGAGGGCACTATATCTTAAATGCGCGCCCTCTGTAGGTGTCGCTTTATAATTTTTATGAACGCGCGTTCTTTAGTTACTAGCGGGAAAAGAAAAGCCGAAAAAATTAGAAAAGCCCGCTACCTTTTTGACCTAAGCGTTTTGACGCATCTTTCATTCTCCTCACACTGTTGTGCAACCTTTTTCAAGGTTACGATTTCATCTCCATCTCTCGACTTCATCATCTCAATGAAGAAAAAAGGCTTCTGATTTCCATTATCTGCTTCATCTCTGCTGTGATTTCACCTACTTCATCTCTGCTGTTCTTGAGAATACTCGCCAACAGTGTTCTTGCACTATTCCTTGACCTGCTTCTTTCCATATTCTTTTCTCTACAATATCTTCAAAGACATTCTCACACACTTTCTAAAAAAATCATTTTTTCTCTCTCATGAACCCTAGCCATCACTCACACCACCATATTTGTAGTGTGTTCTGTTCGGATATATAGGCATCGATGAAACAAAGAACCGTGATATGGAAGGCCACCCAAGTATTAACTCTTCAAGATTCAGGGCCCCAACACCCCATTTACATCGGACCACCAACACCACCGCAAACAAAGGTTCGAATTCCCCTTTCCCACCGGTCGAAAATCGCTTCTCCTTACAAGCCCAACATCCGATTGACGGGTTCGATTCTCCTCTTATGGTTTTATAAAGGTATGTTGTGCTTACCATCGTTCATCTATCTTTTCTCCATCCACATTCGGTACCTTTTTGTATTTGGATCTGTTAACACTATACGTCTCTTCTTCTTCCTCTCATACCGACGAATTAGGGCAAAATCTTCACCATCTTCAGTCAACTATGGAGGCCAACAACACAAAGAACTATGAGATCTTGGGTGTTCAAGTCCATCGATTTCTTTTTTGGTGTTGCTTCAATCTTGGGTTAGAGAATTGAAATGGATCTGACTGAAGAGATCGAAAACAATGGTGGCATATGGGCTTTGGAGCAGAAGATCGATCAACCAATGGACGAAGAGGCTGGTAGTACAGGTTTAGGTTGATGATGCTTCATCGCCTATGAGTTCTCTTCTGTAATTCTTTCGTGGTTCTGTTTCTCTTATTATAACTGCTTCTTGGATTTTATTGTTTTGTTAGGACGATTTATTGTTTAATCGGCAGAATAGGGCTAATTATTTATGTTTTTGATTGAAATCGATGCTTGAACTTGGGTCGGTTTGCGAATTTACTCTTGTTGATTGGAAAATTGTACAGGTTTAGGTTGTAGGCTTCTTTATAATTCTTCCCTTACTTCAATTTTGAGTTCTTGTTGATCTTTTTACTTGAATTTTTTGCCCCATTTTGGTTCGACCAGTAGGTTATTTTGTTTTAGTGTAATTGACAGCTTAGGGCTAATCATGGTATGCTCAGTTGTAATAATCTCAGTGCAATTCTCTCTAGTTGAATTCTACTTTTCTATTTGTCTACGTGAACTGCCTTGTAGCTTTTGACCTGTGTGTGGTTTAACAAGCATCTTTGGGCTACCTATGTTCAATCAGGGCCGGATTAGGGGAATTCAAGAAGTGCCATTGAACAGGGCCCACTCTTTAATAGGGCCCAAAATTTTGTGCACGCCCAAATTATATTTTAGGTTATTGATTGTCCAATGTATACAACAACAGAGCAGACGTATGCATCAAATTGAGCAGGAAATTAAATTGAAGTTTGTCTAACGATTGGTTTCTCGATGTCAGATGTTACGCATGAAGAGTGAAGAGGTTTGGTTTCTCCTGTTAATGGTAATATGATTTTTCCATGTATGCCCTCCTATTATCTTCCGACCTAAAAACCCCAACTCCATAAATCCTTAAGTAGTCAAGTTCATTAGGACTATATCTTAGCAAAAAAACCTAACTTTGTCTATTGTTCCTGTCTTGCTTCCTGATTTTCCTCAAACGATTCAGATTTTCATTAAGTGATTGGATCTTTGAGGTTCTTGTCATCATGAATTTGGATTTCATTCTTGATTCTTCAACTCTCCAAGGTTATTGTCTTCTATTTTTACTCTTATTTTTTTCTAATTTTGTTGCTTAATGTGGTAATTTTTTTTAAGTTTGTGTTTCACTGTTACCATTATAGTGTTGTTGTAGAGATTTGTTTGTTTTGGTTGTCGCATTATTCTTGTTCTTGGTTGTCGCTCAATATAATTTTAAGAGGTAATTCAATAAATCTTATTTAACTTTTAGATATTTGTATTTGTGATTTATACATTTCAGATTCCGATTTCTGATTTTTATATTTCTTTCTTTCTTACTCTGATTTTATATATTTCAAGTTAGTCAGTTTTGGCTTGGTTGATCAAGTACAGGAAATCTACAAATCACAAAGGAAAAAGAAATTTACAATAAAAGGTGTTTTTTCCTTTCTATGATATGTCTTTTGTAGTTAAAAACTATGAATATGGATATGAAAAACATAAGAATTTTATGTGTATTACAGGATGAAATAAAAAACTAGAGTTTTATGTATATTAAAGTGATATTTTGTTCTTGCAGTTCATTATGAGATGGAATGAAAAACTACATATTTTTGTTTTATATTATTTTATATTTTATCAGTCTTAGGGCCTATTTTTCCTAATTTGTACCGAGCCCCCTAAATCTCAGGGTCGGCCCTGTGTTCAATGGATAAGTAATTTCAGTTTCAGTTTTAGACCTATGGTCTACTGTTCATGTTTAGGAGAATTTACCGAGTAAAATATGTTCTACTTATAACTATTACATGGTGTGTCTGCCTAACTTTTTGATATCGTTAAAGAATAACTCTCCATTTCCAAATGGAGGAGATTTCATGGCAGACCTTGAGGAGGCTTTGGTCAAACATCGATCTAATCACATAATTGGTTCTGAAATGGCAGAAACAAGGAAAAAATGGATCGAGAGCCACATCCAAAATCGTTTGACACAACTTGAAGGTTGCCATAAGAAGCATATGTATTATACTTTAACATTTTATTTACTGGCAGGTTAAGTTGTTAGTAGATATCATTTAACTTTACTCATTTGTTTCTTTATCATGAATTTAGAATTACCTACAAGCATAGGTGAAGACCTTCCGTCAAAGTGTTTGCTTGAACTCTATGGACTTAAGGTAGACTGTAGTTTATAACATCTTGCTTTTCCATATTCTCTTTTGTATCTAAAGATTAACATTTAATGGGTTAAATGCAAGAAACAACTATGTACTTTCATCTATTTCCTTATCATAGCATTCTACTTGCATCTTTTTCTACTACATCATTGTACTTTTGTACATTTTTTCAAGTACAATGTTGTAATGAGAAAAAGAAATCCATAGTATGATGCTATATTTGGATAGAGTTTTTAAACTACAATGATGTGCTTAAATTGTGTGTATCCTGAGAAGCAACTCTTTGATTGTAGCATGATGCGGTTGTCTCGTCCTTCTTATGGTGTGGGAGATGCTTTTGTTGTTGATTTAGACAACCATCTCAAGAAGAAACGAGATGCTGAGGTAAATCTTGAATCTTGATGGATATTTTCTTTGACTAGTTGATAAAAGTTTATGAATTTTCTTTGTATGCTTTTGGAAAAAGAATTTATTAGTTTAATACTTATTCTTCTTTTAACATCATTTGCTGCATAGACTAACAAAATTAGAGGAGGAAGAAAAGAATAGAGTAGAAACGAGGAAGAGGAAATTCTTTGCAGAAATACTTAATGTAATAAGGGAACTCCAGTTGCAAGTTCAGGCCTCTCAAAAACGTAGGAAGAAAAGGAATGATGTTGTTCAGGTATGTAAATTATTTCCCTATATTTATATCTATGTATAATCTATAATGTATCTAGTTTTATACATAACCTGATTAGTTCTACTGCCATATGCTTCTATCATGTTGCTATTAAAGTGTATTGAGCTTATTTGGTTTTCTTTTAGATAAGCCTTGATGTTATCTTTTTTGTTGTTACAGGCTTTGGTGCCACTATTGTTGAAAATTCTTGTGTTTGCCCCTCAAGTTATATTTGGATGCTATCTTATTTAGCATATATAGATGTAACCGTTGTCCTTTTAATATGTTAAGAACCAAGTTTTATTCAGTTAAGTTATCTATAGCACCAACCAATATTGTTCCTCTGTTTTTTCTTGTTTCTACTGTTCTAATCCCTCTTTTCTTCTCCCCTAGTTCTTCTGTTTTTCCTTGGTGAAAAAGGTACAGGTACAACTGTGAATATCACCCATTACATATTCAACAGAAGTACTACTATTACAATTGAGAAACTTTTTACAGATGCTGAAAAGAGTCATAAAATCTTGAAACTCCTTATAAACTCATTATTAAAGAATAGTTGTTAATAATCGAGGGTAAACTTCATCGCCTCTAGTACACATAGTAGCAGGTAGGTGTGGGCTTCTTTCTCTTTAAATTTGTTGGTTTTTGTCAAATACCAATTTCATTCTAGTTAAACAACATATGTGTTACTTTTTCAACATGTTTGTGGTTTATATGAATCTGTTGTAGGGTTAGGAAGACGTCTCTGATGAACCAATAAGCTCTTCGCAATGCTGGTGAGATGAAGCTTCCAATACAATTCCATTTGTTATTACTGTTGGAATATAATCTAGACTTAAGGGTATTTTGGTAATTATGTTAGAATTCTGGAAATTATACCACTATTTAATAAGTTAGCGATTAAATATAAGCAACTGTTATAGAAGTTAAGGTTTTAGGAAGTCAATGATTGAACTGTGGTCATTGAAGAGTTGCAATGTTAGGAATAAAATTCACAATGGTTTGACTTGTATTTGTATGCCTTATGTAACTTTGTAACTGATCTTCCTTGAAGTTTATAATAAAATTTTGTTTTATGTTTTACAATTCTTCTTCTCTCCCCTTCGTGTAATAATGTTCTTTCATGCCTTTGTGATTATGAGACATTAAATGCAAATTTAATTTGAAAATTAGTAAATCTATAAATAATATTTTTTTTTAAACATTTAAAATTATGATACGCAAAAATGTGTGTCATCTTCATTTATGACATGGCCTTTCTTGACAGGGGCTTTCTTAATACGCATTGCATGTCATTAACATGTGTGTCGTAAGGTTACGACACGCGAATGAGTGTCGTCTTCCTTTATGACAAGGCCTTTCTTGATACGCATTGCGTGTCGTAAACGCACGTCGTAATTGTGCGTCGTAAATGAGCGTTGTAAATGCGCGTCGTCTCTCTTTATGACAGGGCCTTCCTTGACGCGCATTTGCGCGTCGTCTGAGCCTTTTACGACGCGCAATGAGCGTCATAAAAGGCTGTTTTTCTAGTAGTGTTTGCTAGAGAGATTATGTGAGAGTTTGATGAAAACGAGAGCTAAAATTCGTAACCCTCTTCTGAGAAGGAAGAGTCGTTTTTATATTAAACGAGATTAGGGTATTAGTAGGGTTGGGTTGTCATTAGTTACTTTGGAAGCAAGTCAGGATAATCCGGATTTAATAAGAATTTAGGGTTATCTGGGAAAGGGTTGTTTTGTTACTTTTGTAAGAATGCATGTTTTAAATTTATCAGATGTCATATCAAAGGCTGGAATTAATCCATCTTTTGACATCTCATGCATCCTTCTAAAGTTGACATGACGTAATCTTACATGCCAAAGCATAGATTTATCAACATTAGAAGCAGAAGACACAAATGCAGAATTATGAACAGGTAATAATTTGTCAACAATATTCAAATGAAACATTCTATTATTTAAATATCCAAAGCCAATAAACATCCCACCCTTAGATAAAACAAATTTATCTGACTCAATAACTTGTTTAAAACTATCAGAATTCAAACAACTTGTAACAACCCGATATTTCAAGACAATATAATACCAGTCAAATTTAGGTCAAAAATAGATTGTTCAATAACCCTGTTTGGGATGTATAAAATGATAGATATAGTGTCAAGGTTTTTCAAAAATATAAAGAACACTAAAATCCAAGTTATAACGAAGAAGTTATGACCAATCAAAGATACGCGACAAATACTGTAAAACACTGTTAAGCGTAAAACGTGAAATTTAATAAAATACTTTTTAGCCTTATCTATTTAAATGAAAGTCATAGATATCATTAAACCGTAATCATATATAAAAAGAACGTCCAAATCTGACTTCGTGTGAGGAAGTTATGATTTTTACTAAGTTTCGGATATAGCAGTAGACAGCTAAAAACTCGAAATAGAGATCGAGCGACTTTTAGCCAACGTAACCTAAATGAGAATCGAAGATCTCGACAATAGTAGTACAACGGTAAAAAGTCAGACGAAAATGGACGTCAGATGAAGAAGTTATGGATTTTTAACGGACTTTTCCAGTCCCGACCTGTTAAAAATATAATATTAAAAATAAAGTCAAAATTAGCCGACGGAGTCTAAACGAATGTTGTAGAGCATAATCTCACCTACGCATTGATATAAAGAACGTCAAAATCAGAGTTCGTATGCGAGAGATATGAATTTCTGAAGTTCGTGACACGAATTCCCACCCTGTCAGAGGACTCACGATGTGAGCCACTCCATGCTCACGACGTGAGCCAGGGATGGATAGGATTCCAGCGTGGGGCTGTCAGGAGTCGAGTCAGCAGGTGGATAGGATCGAACTCACGAAGTGAGCTCCAAAATCACAGTCTATAAATAGAAGTTGAGGGTTTCGAGTTTGGCTGCTCATTTATATCCTCTCTCCTACATTTGCTCTGTGTTTAACCCCTCGGAACTACCCCGAAGCCCCGGTTTCATATCCATGCTCTGACGGAATTTTGAAGCCCTGAGATTCCCGAGAAGACCTTCTTTCCTATCGAAGTACTGCCCACACGAAGCCCGGTTCTTCACCAGAAACTCGGGGATACGTCAAGAGAGATCATTCCTAGAAACAAAACGTTGTCCAAATCACCAGTTATCAAGTGAGTTCATACCCCTATCATCACACTTTCAAATGCTTTTAAATGCTTTTAAACACTTTTAAGGGGGGGTGGGGGATACAAGTAAATACTCGGTTAGACTCGTGTGAAAACATCAATCTTTTGTTATACTTTCATACCATCGTATTAACTATCATATGAAGTTGTTAACATGCAAACATCACACATCACAACTTTACCCTCATGGGATACAATATGTTTTATAAATAGAAATATGTTTATTTATATGTTTGCATTCTACATCATACCAAAAGTAACCATTTCAACTATAACATTACGTTTATACAGAGAAAATACATATCATTATTATGCCTTTATCAACACTATAGAAAGGGTAATATTTTCAGAAATCATTCATATACATTTTTAGAATACATGACTTAGTTGAGAATATGTGAGGCATTTCGTCTTCCCCATACCTATCAAGGTATACAAGAAAGCCCTGATTTATAACCAGAATCTCCACCCGAAGAACGTGATAAGCATGTATAGATCTATACGGGACTAATGATTCCGCACCCTGACTGTTAGCTACAGTCCAAGGGGTGACAATTATCATAACATTCCGACGCCTGAAGAAAGTCACGGCAGGCAAATTTATCTCAGTATGGTTATGAAAACTCACAGGATAGACAACTATTATGGTATTCAGATTTACGGAGAAAGTAATATTACAGTTACTTTTACGTATAATTTCAAGCTTCCTATAGTTTTATTTACTGATAAAACTATACATTTTCAGTTCAAGTATGACATATTTAATTACATTTTTTCGGTCTTGGTTCATTTAAGACTACTCCTCACTTTTAGGAAAATATAGGTTTTTCATGGTTCGATACATTCATTTCATACAAACAACGATTCATAACTCCTTTTATAATAAAATATCAGATTTTCAGGAAAACAAACGTAAACTTACAAATGGCATACCATTTCGACGTCTTTGATCGTCGTGTGTTACTAGTCAATCAAGTATGGTTATAACCTCATCACATTTTACCTTAATTAAACAAACTGGTTTAAGGTAGTTAGTACATTGGTAGTTACTTATATACAATACTACAGTACATCTTTATTTTCCCATTGCATTCACATTGTGATCTTCTCACATAAACAGTAATGTAAAACTATATTTTGGTAATGACAGTCATACTTGGGAAAAACACTTGCTTTTACAAAAGAACAAACATATAGAACAGTCGAGTCTTGGTATAAGGCTACATTTCATAACAAAGTAGAAAATATAGGACTTTCTAGGAGATACAACAATTACATCGAATTCTTACAAACATTTACAACAAATATTTACAAACTCTTTCATACAAAAAAATGACACTAAATACTTATGAACTCACCAGCTTTAATGTTAATCTACTCTTTCAAAATAACTTGTATTCTCAGGTCACCAGTAGACAGGTACATCTGGACCAGGCTTTTGAGAAGACGGAGCATGTTCAAGACTCATCTTTATTTTGATTATTCATTTTTGGTGTCTTATAACTATATACATAACACACTTGTATTAAATTATATTATTAATGCAATGGATGATGTTGTTGCTTGTTTACTATTATGCATTGAAATGATATTGTACATGACGTCCTCCGCCCCCCGAATGTTTCCGCCGTTTTGGTTTGGGGGTGTGACACAACTAGAGCTAACAAGATTCTTGCGAATCTTGGGAATAAACAAAAAATCAAATAACCTAATTGTCTTCCCAGAAGTAAATTCAAGACACACGACACCTAAACCACAAATAGGAATAAAAGAATCGTCTCCTATTTTCAGCACCGACCCATCTTCAAGTGGAGTTAATGTTTCAAACATCCGTTTATCCTTGCATACATGGTTCATTACTACGGAGTCGATCCACCAAGCAACATCATCATCATGCACATAGAATGATTCAGGCATAAATGAAACATAATAAAATAATTCTGATTAGAATTATCAAAGTTAGTCAATAACTAGCCTCCTTTAACTTGGATTGAAGACCTGTTCACTTTCCCATTGGCTTCACTGTTTCCAGCACCATTGTTGCCTAAATTCACACGACAATCACCTTTGCAATGCCCAACTTGATTGCACCTCCAACAAACCAGATATTTTCTCTTTTTGTTGGAATTTGCTAGAGAGATTCTGTGAGAGTTTGATGAAAACGAGAGCTAAAATTCGTAACCCTCTTCTGAGAAGGAAGAGTCGTTTTATATTAAACGAGATTAGGGTTTTAGTAGGGTTGGGCCGTCATTAGTTACTTTGGAATCAAGTCAGGATAATCTGGATTTAATGAGACTTTAGGGCTATCAAAACTAACGAGTTTTGTTAGTTTTACCATAATCACCCTCAAGAAATTGAATTTTCCACTATGTTCCCATATGTAAAATTCGGTGAAGTTTTGGGGCGCTGACAGATCTTTTCTTTTTTTGTTGGAGTTGCTTGGGACATGTTCCTGCTTGCGTTTGCCATGTCCTTTGTGGTTCTGGTTCCTTGGTTTATTTTTAACCATATGAATCGAGGGCTGTCCAGGTTCAACTTTTCCTTTGGGTTTTTCAAATTTGTCACTTTCCTTCGCACGAAGAGATTCTTCAATACGAATATGACTAGCAAGTTGAACCAAAGATATTTCATCCTTTTGTTGTTTCAAGTTGTGTTTGAAGTCTTTCCAGGAGGGAGGCAGTTTGTAAATGATGGTTGACACAACAATGGATTCATCAATATTCACACGGTGTAGTTTAAACTGACCGTATATGCCAAGGAGTTCATTGTATTGTTCAGTAACAGACCTTGAATCGTCCATCTTATAATTGTTAAAATCACTAACCAGAAACATCTTGCTAGAAGCATCCTCGGTGATATGTTTCAGTTCAAGGGTGTCCCACAATTCCTTGGCACACAAGGATTCACTATGGATATCAAATAAAGCATCAAACATACCATTCAGAATGTGACCTTTGCAGATGTAGTCATCATTGTCCCACTTCTGTCTCCTTCTTATCTCTTCAATCGTCTCAACAACACCTTCCTCAGGCTCCGCTAGTCTAGGAGTAGTCAGCACGTATGTTGCCTTCAGAGTAGTCAGCATGAAGTGCATCTTCTTCTTCCACCGCCTTAAGTCAACACCTTCGAACTTCTCCATCTTGCACACTTAGTGGTCATCTCGCGGATTGTATCATACATCTCCAGTAACAGAAGATATCAGTTTGATTGTAAGAAAATTTAGGGTTTGTTGTAGAGATCTAGATACTAACTTGGATCGTGAGTACACTTTCCGAACTGATATGTCTACCCTATGCATGGGTTGTAAGAAATTCAGCATAGGATAATCCAAGTGGACACTTACGATTCTAAGCACAGAAACCGTAAGCCAATTTGCTAGAGAGATTCTGTAAGAGTTTGATGAAACGAGAGCTAAAATTCGTAAACCTCTTCTGATAAGGAAGAGTCGTGTTTATATTAAACGAGATTAGGGTTTTAGTAGGGTTGGGTCATCATTAGTTACTTTGGAAGCAAGTCAGGATAATCCGAATTTAATGAGAATCCAGTGTGACCCCAGCCAGGCGCTCTACCCCTTGGACCCCGCTAGGGGCGTTGCCCCTAGACCCCGCCAAAGGGGCGCTACCTCTTTGGAAACCCCGGACACAAGGGTGTTGCCCCCGGACCCCCGACTAGTTGTCGAACCGACTTCTAATTTGATCTTATACATGCATGCACTCCGCACAACCCCATACATATATTAGAGTACAAATTATGAAGCCTTTTAGCTCACAAATTAGTTCCAGTTACTTAAAATGACATGGTGACACTAAAATCACCAACATATGACTTATTATGTATTGCACCCTCTTATTTAAAAGAAAAGGGTTATCAAGAAGTACAATAGCACTTTGTTCTTGAGTTTTTTTAATGAAGGAGATGGAAAGGAAACGAAGTAAATAAAAGGAAATAGAAGGGATACACAAGTAATCCATGTTGTGCTTGATATGAAGGGAAATGCAAAGGGAATAGAAAAGAATGGCATGGCAAAAAAGTCAATTAAGTATTATCTCTTAAGCACCTATAGGATTATGAAGATGAAGTGAGTAATCAAGCGCAAATAGAGTTTTAAGTATATCCTTTTATCTTCGCTCCTAACCGGCTCAAAAGTGGGTGGATGAAAAAGTATCTATTTTGATTCCATTTTCCTTATCTTCTATCTCTTAAAAATAAAGAACGTAATTCCTTTATGATTTACTTTTAGGGAAAATGACTTGATAGGGTAAGATACTTTTTGAAATGTACACATTTAGTCCTTATTCTTTTTTTTTTGTAAAATAAACCCTTATACTTTATTTTTTGTAACAATGCAATCGTTGTGACCAGTTATACCCGGTATACCGGTCATATACGAATTTTCTTTTAGGAAAAATGACTTGATAGGGTAAGATACTTTTTGAATTGTACACATTTAGTTTTTATTCTTTTTTTTTGTAAAATAAACCCTTATACTTTATTAATATGTACACATTAGGTCCTTTTCACCGGATTCTACAAGTTTTGCTAATGTGGAAGCACAAGTGGCACTAAATAGCAATTAATTAGCTTGGTCACCGGAGGTGGGTGATCCTCCAGCAACAAGAAAAGGGCGGCGACCCTTCTCTTTCTCGTCTCTCTTCCTTCCGGTCGAACAGCAACAGCCAAACACCCTTTACCTGTTGTGTTTCTCCGATTTGTCTCTCTTTGCCTCCGTCTTTGAGATATGTTGCCAGAAAAAAGAAGAAAGAATCGACAAGGGGGCTACCAGAGCAGCTCATCGCCGCCAACTATCGTCTATACTTCCTCCTGCCTCCCTCTTCGACCTTGTTGTTTTTGTCATCATTCCTCCCTGCTACCAGTGATGTGTAGGAACACACAAAGGAGTCAACGGAGATCGGGGTTCTCCCTCTTTTTCATGATGAATAAAAGTTGGAAAAATCTCGTTGTGGATATGTGGATGTCACATGGGTATTTCATTTCAACAAAATAAAAGAAAAGGAAAATGACTTGATAGGGTAAGATACTTTTTGAAATGCACACATTTATTCCTTATTCTTTTTAAACTCTTCCACGTCAGCAAAATCTGTAGAATCCGGTGAAAATGACCTAATGTGTACATATTAATAAAGTATAAGGGTTTATTTTACAAAAAAAAATAATAAATAAATAAGAACTAAATGTGTACATATCAAAAAGTATCTTACCCTATCAAGTCATTATCTCTTACTTTTATTCATTTACAATCCGCTTACTAAAAAACAAGGTGTAAAAGCTTCTCCAATCATACAACACAAAAATAATTATTGTTTAACACCAAAAGAGTAAATTACACGAATGGTCCCTATGGTTTAGAGTAATTTACACGTTTAGTCTCTAACTTATTTTTTTAACTCGGAAGATCTCTACTGTTTGTTTTTGTTACGTCCAATCCTTGTCTTACTTAAAAAATCTATTTTGCCATAGATTTTTTAATTTATTTAAATAAACACACCTCTAACCCCACCCTCTCACCTTACCTTACCTAGCCCACCGTTTTTCCCTATTTAAATAATAGTCTTTTTAGGTAAGACAAGGACCAAGCGCGTAACAAAAACAAATAATAGGGACCAAACGCGTAACAAAAGCAAATAATAGGGACCTTCCGAGTTAAAAAAATAAGTTAGAGACTAAACGTGCAAATCATCTCAAACCATAGGGACCATTTGTGTAATTTACTCTAACCAAAATTATGATTCAACTCCAACCAACCTTTAAAATTGCATTTTTTAGATGTCTCTACATTTGACATTCATATTTAGTGTTAAAAGAAAGGCAACATAAAAATAGTGTTAAATTTGAAGGTAGGTTGGAGGATTATTGGCCTCTAAAACACAAAAAGTATGATAACTGGAGAATGTTAAAATTGCTATAAGTAAATGGGTAGTGCATTAAATAAACTAAATATTACAAAACACAAGAGAGTATATCTAATAGTAATTAATCGTGATTTTGTTTTTATTTATGAAATTTGTATTCTATTTATTTTGTTTAGTAAATTACTATTGTATTTATCTTATGTTTATATAATAAATTTTGAAATAGATAGTAAAAAGTGATTATTTCAAATAAAATCTTAATATTTAGCCAAATTTATGAAAAAAAATCCCTAAAAAAACTATTTTCAAAAAACACAGAATACTTGTATACCTTTTTTTTGTTAATTTGGTCAAAATATTATGTTTTTTTGAAAATTATCTTATTTTTAACTAATAACCAAAATATTAACACTTTTCTAAAAAATGACACCCAAAAAAGGATTGGAAGACAATTCAAGAGCATTGTCACAAAGCGGGAAAAGCAAAGGAGGCAAATCCAAACCTCTCCTATCAAGAATGACTCTAGTGGGGAGTTTATCGATCCCTACTTTCAAGCAAATACATTAGTTTTAATTGGAACCTCCTTACTCCAATGAGAAGGATAATTTGAAGCGGGTAACATTTTTTGTAAATAAAATTTTGTTTGATACTTTTTTATAAGCTTAACTAAAAAAATTAAGATTTTACTGAAGATTTTCTCTCAAGTTATATGTAAAAAGTAAAACATTCAGGTGAATAAAAAGTTCATTTATCATTTTGATAAAATAAGAACGATATTTTTCAGTTTTACAAAAATAAATCTATGAGGTTATTGTCGATTAAAAAAAGTATTAATTAAGCTGATGTGTCCATGGTGGCGATGAGATTTTTGGTTTTGGTTTTTTTTATGATTTTGTCATGTTTGGTTTCGATTTTCTTGGTTCATCATGTTTGATTTTGATTCTCATGAGGGTTTTGATTTTGGTTTTCCTGATTTTTCATGAGTTTTGGTGTTGATTTTCAATAGGTTTGTTTATGATTTTCATTGGTTGGTTTTGATTATGATTAACTTTGATTTGGTTTTGGTTTTTTATTATAGGTTTCAAGTTTGATTTTCGTTTTTGGTTTTTGTTTTGTTTTGATTTGGTGTTTGACAATGGCAAATGGTGGTTCCCTTTGTCGGAAATCTCTCCTCCCACACCGATGGCAATAACTTGACAATGAAGATGATGAGAGGATCATATGAAGAAATAATGCGAAGGGAAGGGGGTGATGTCCGAGGGCCCATTATTTCATAAATTTGTATACAAAAAGAATATAATACTAGTATAATATTAAAAAAAAAAAAAAAAAAAAAAAAAAAAAAAAAAAAAACAAATATAAAAAGAGTACATCCTCTTAAGAAGTTGCACCCAGATCTAACACTCTGAACAAAATGGACTGATACAAAACTTATACTGGTCCTTCTTTACAGACACATGGTCCTCACATAAGGTGTCACACCTTTGCTAATACACAGGAATCTATAAGAAAAGCTAAAGTAGCTTTATCGACTACATAAAGCTCCTTTCACTCACGTATGCATACTTTTTGTCAGAGTATCAAACCCAAAACAAGAAAATTATTAAAATAAAAATTATACTAGTAATCTTTTTTTTTTGTACATAGAGTATATAGAAAAACACAAAATAATGTTTGTATTTTCAGTACAAAGTTACATATTTTACAATAACAGTTGTTTGTTTATAACAAACAAAAGGTTCAATAAGTCATCAAACAACCACTTTATATTAACCCGAGTAACATGGGACCATTAAATTTACATATGTTTTGCATTATTGATTATCTATCATACCAGTTCCAATAAATAATTACAGTGTAGAAGTTTCAGTTGAACTATTTTTACCAATGGTTATTGTTTGAACATTTACCCTATAAAGCGCTCAAAATATGAGCCTAAATGGGTAAAATGTTCTCAATGCCTCATGTATGAATATTTGTCTAGTCAGTGGGAAATGCGACCCAACAGTTTTAAGATAAAAGTATCTGTATACCTAAACGAATCAGACAAAAACATCACATCTGTTCAATTGATGTGATTTCAGTGAAGAAAATAAATAACAGAATGTGTAAATAATTGGAAAAAAACAAATAAAAGTCACAGAAAAGCTAATTTCTTTGCTGTTTCTTGATAAACGATAATCAGTTATACCTTTTTTCTTTTGTTTTTATTATACGTAAATGAAGTGGAAATAGTTTATGTGTTTAATTCGATTTACTTGGGAACAGAAAATGGGTCGCAAAATTCAGCAACTTTAGGTAGTGTCACAATCTTTCACCTGCAACAAGTACATTTTATGACATCTGTATTGAATGAGAGCTTGGACTTGTAGTGTACTCCGTTTCAATTCAATTATCAGAGCATTAAATTGTCAGAAAAATGCAAGAAAAAGAATGAAATTGAGATGATGATGATGATGATGATGTGTTAATGTAGAACAGAAATGAACTTAAATTAAACGAATTACAAAATCTACATAGAACGAAAGAAAATCTAGAGGCGTGTTTGTTTTTTTGTTTTGAAACAAAACGCCCTTAATTTAGATTTTGTAGCAAAAGACTAACCTCTCTTTGCATTTGATTCATCAAGTTCTTGGACTCGATTGGCTATTTTTCTCCAGCTTGAATCCATCAAGAATGAAAGATTTCAATCTGGAACCCAATTTATTTACATGTTTTTTACCTCGAATTTGAATGCTTTAAACAGAAGATCCAATTTAAATGAACTTTGACTCCATTATGGATTCCCATGGTACTCAAACTCCATTGTTTTGGAACAAGATCCATCTAAAATAAGCTATGATACTGAACACTGATTCTAAACCTGGAATTTACCATCTGGACATACCATTCTGTTCGTCTAAAATCCAAGTTCTACTTCTTCTCCTGGTCATTCTACCGAAAACAGAACTGGACAAACTCCGGCTTCTAGCCATTGATGCACCACCGGAATTGGTGGTTGAATTTGAAGATGGCCGTAGCCTCCCGAAAAACGAGAACATGTTGCGGAAAGCTCTTCCTATCCCACTTTCTCCACCTGCACTGTTCCTTCTTGATTCCCACATAATCCTCCTTGGAGTACCAGAATTATTGTTAAATCCACCGTCCATTTCCGTGTATACAACAGGAAGCTCCCTCTCACCGCCGCCGACGCCGGCTCTTCTACCGCCAGAGAACCTCCCAACTGCAAATCCGCCACCAGGTAATCTCCATATCGTTAATCCAACTGCTGATGATTCTTCCTCGGTTGGTTCAGAGCGTTCTAGATTGCTGGAATTTGAATCTGTTGAATCCGTTGGGAGTTCGTGCCGGCAAACCGGGCACGAGTTTCGGAGAGTAAGCCATGGGAGGATACAATCGGAGTGATAGATGTGTTTACATGGCATCTCACGAGCTTCAGCGCTGATCACGAACGCTTCTTTGCAAACAGCACAGTGTGATTCCGTGCTAACGTGTGCCTCTGAGATCTCGATCGTCGGCATCGATTCAATAGCTGCTTTTGAAGCCGGAGGATGTCCTGCCCGACCTAACCCGTTCATCTCGATCTGAGACAACTGATCGAGCAATCGGGCAAACCCTGACCCCATCAGAAACTCCGACATCGTCGGCGGCAACGGTTGTAGACCCGAACCTGCTCCGTCGTCGTAGTACAACTCAAAACCTCTCTCTCCAACCCCCGAATCCTCCACAGCGCCGTTACCTTCCGCAGGACCACGAAGAACGATGACCGGATTGAAAGGAGACCTATCTCCGTTGTTACGCCGAGCACCACG
This sequence comes from Lactuca serriola, assembly GCF_051521515.1. NCBI lineage: Eukaryota > Viridiplantae > Streptophyta > Magnoliopsida > Asterales > Asteraceae > Lactuca > Lactuca serriola. The sequence goes on from NC_136412.1 coordinate 333,190,570, forward strand.
CCGTGAGCGTAGATCTGATCGATCGTTGTTTCCAAGCATGTACATCGCCGTGGCAGGAAACCGCCGGCGTGTACCCAGCGGTGGAGGCTCGCTGGCTTCCACGGCTTCCACGAATCCTCCCTCACAGTGTGGACATAAAAGGGTGTCTTCCGCCGATACTCTGACGAAGCGCGTGCATCGGTAACACCAATAAGACGCCGCCGTCGTCCTCGACATATTCTTCACGAAGGCAAGGCAAAAAAAAATATGGATAATGACCTACAACCAGCTAGTTGACTAGTAGGTAACGATTGAATTTGTCAGATCCGGTGAATCAAGAAGAAAACAAATCAGAAATGTTAAGAGGATGAGATTCTGGGAGGGGATGAAATGTGAATTGGTTCAAAAAGGCTCTGCTTTTGGAATACAGACAGGCGTGATGATGCGGTTTATTGGTCCAAGTTCCGGGCGCAATTCCTATGTTAATTTCATACCGCGTATGTATTTATTTATTTTTGTGCGATAACATTTTATTTAAATCAATGTCAATTTTTAGAAAAAACAAAATAACATTTAGGTTAATCATATCGTAACCCCATAAACTTTTGGTTCCCTATTTATTTAATCATCGGCTTTTTCCTAGATATTCTATAGACTATAGGTCCTGTTCCATTGACTAAATTAGGCCTTAAGCTATTAAATTCTAAAATGTAGAAAAATTTCATGTACATCTACGTTTTTGACTTTCTTCCATAGTTTTTCATAAAAAGTAAAAGATCTAAAATTTTGCAAGACCAACATAATATGTGACAACTCTATGAAAATATTTCAACTATTAGGAGATATGAATGAAAAAATTGATAAGTGGATGTTTCATGTGGACGCGTTCACTCAAATGTGAAATCAAGAATCAAAAATATCCAACAACATCATGAACTTATTGGAAGAAAGGTGAAAGACTCTGTAAAATGGTTTGGTCTAGGCATAGTCGTAGATAGCAGTAAAAATGTAATTGTTCGTGTTTTGTTTTGAGTTTACGGTGTTTATGGCCAAAATGGGTTTACGGCCGTAAACACCTTACGGTTCCTAGTCAGGTCTTTAAATAGCGAGTTATGTCAGTCTTTATGAGTTGTTGATGCTCTCGTATACTTCCAAGTTGTATCAGACGTTTTACAGTATTAAAGCGTATGCAAGCTTGGTATTTTGCTCATTATTGGTTTATTAATTTGTGTTTGCATCTGTGATTGTCTTTGATCGTTGGTAGATCTATTTTCGGGACTTTACAATTGGTATCAGAGCGAGACCAGTGTCAAAGGCGTTCAACAGCTGCGTTTTCAACTAAATCGACACCCACTGCAGTTTAGAGAAATTTATTTCAGTCGAAATCAAGGTTTCCAGAAGTTTACGGCCTTAGTTTACGGCCGTAAACTCCTCTTACGGCCTCATCTGCACTCATCAAAATCGATAGTCTTTCACGTCTCTCAAGCCTTCGTAATCACACCTTAGTTCTGGGATTTAATTGAGTTGTGTTTTAAAATTAAAATCGAACTTTTTATTTGAATTTCATTGACCGTAAACTAAATTACTCACAAAAATTGACTTTCTGTTAATCGAAATTTGCACCATTATTTTTCGGAGTTTAAATCAATAAGTATTATTGGACCGTAAACTCAAGTTTACGGCCGTAAACTACTTGACTTAAGGTTTACGACATCGAGTTTCCGGCTTAAAAGTTTACGGCTACGTGAGTTGATTTTTATAAAATTGAAATTAATTATTGAGTTAGTTTTAAAACAAAATAACTTTTGACCGTAAACTCCAGTTTACGGTCGGGAGTTTACGGCCCAGTATTTTCTGCCTTTATTTACACGACAAAATCAGCATTTTTACAGCCTTAAATTTTTTTGTGTGATATTTTTTAAATAAAATGGATACACAAAATTCAACTCAATACCAAGAGCTTGATGCTGTGATGGGTGCAACCACACGAATTCCAAGACTTATGTCAGCTGATGGTTTTCCCGAGTGGAAATATAGAATTGAGAAGTATATAAAGATGAAAGACTTTAAGATTTGGAAATGTGTTTTAAAGGATCCAGTCAGAATCACCACTACAGTTGGGGGAAAGGTGGTCGACAAGGAAATTGAAAATTATACTGATGAAGACTTTGAGAGTGTGGAAGAACAAGAAAAGGCATTAGCCATTTTGACTATGGCATTATCTCCAGACATTGCTCAAGGATTCAGAGAGTATACTTCTGCCAAAGCTATGTGGGAAGCTCTCATTGAAGTATATGAGGGAAATGAAGACATGCGGGAAAGTCGCCAAGATATGCTGAGACAACGCTTCAATATGTTTAATTATGTTCCTGGGGAGACTCTCGAAGCTCAACTGCAGAGATTTACCACTCTCAACACTGAGATGACTGTGGCAGGGATTTACTATACAAAGTCAGAGATTAATAAGAAGCTACTAAATGCTCTCCCAAAATCTTGGGACATGAATGTAGCAGTAATCAAGAAGACTAAGGATCTTAATCGACTTTCCCTAGCTGAAGTGATGGTTGTCATCAAAGCGTGTGATATTGATGACAAACAGCGAGAGATCAATCATGTGAACTCATACTCATCTGCCAATCTTGGCATTTCATCTAATAATGCTCTCTCTTCTTTCTCCTATACTTCTGCAGGTTCATCTGCCTCTGCTCCGGTCATTCCTTACCCACAAGGCCAGCCTGTTACATCTACCCAAAATGTTTCATCCTCTAATGTGGCCTCCTCATCAAAGGGAAAGGAGGGTGATGAAAACCTTGTCTTTGCAGCAGGGCTTGTGAATTGCTACAATGCTCTTGTAGCTGGGGAACTTCCTCCTCAACTTTCATTTGCAGATCTTGATCAAATCCATCCAGAGGATGTTGAGGAAATGGACATCACATGGCAAATTGCCATGGCTGTATTTAGGGCAAAACAGTTTGCCAAAAAGACAGGGAAGAACAATTGGGGAATGAGTGCTGACAAGAAGGTTGGATTCAACAAAGGAAAGCTTCGATGTTTCAATTGCCACGAGCCAGGGCATTTTGCTCGTGATTGCCCACACCCTGATAGGAGGGTCAATAATGACAGAACAATGGTTGCAGTTGGGAATAATCGAAGCAGTGGTCAAGCAAACAATGAAAAGGCTATGGTTGCTCAATCATTTGACTGGGATGATCAAATACAAGCCCTAAATTTGTCTGGACCAGAAAATGCTCATCTAGCACAAGTGAGGAATGACGCTCAAGCAAGGACTGCAGCAGCTGAAGACAACATGATGAAACTTCAATTTGGCTTGATGGTATCCTCCTCCCATGAACCTAACTCATACAAGGTAAGTCTCCCATCATGTTCTAAGGCTTGTATAGATTATGTGAAAACTTTACAGGATAAAATTGAGATATTAGGTAATGAAGTAGAAAATCTTAGGATTCTTCGTGAACTCAATGATAAATTAATAAGAGACGTAGAAGACCTTAGATATGAAGGGTATCGACTTCGAAAAGGACAAAAACCACTTAAAGCTCAACTAGAATCAAAAATTAAAGACTTTAGGAGACTCCAGGAAGACTACAGCAACAAATGTGAAAATTACAATTATGTAGTCAAACAAAATGTTGAGCTTGTAGCTGAAGTTGAATCCTTGAAAGGAAACTTTGAGACCGCCAAACTTGATGTCAGAAAATATGATTTCTCAAGTGAGGTGGTTGCAAATATGATAGACCAAAGTATGCAGTTTAAAAGAAATCAATCAAAAGGTCTAGGATATAAATTTGTTCCTCCTCCCTTCAATCAGTCATACGAGCCCAAGCCCTTGTCCAAAGAAGAGATTGCCAATGAATCATTTATGATTTATGGCAAGCCCTCCGGTTTTGTTTCGGGAGGATTTATTAATGTTGAAAGTACTAACATTTCTACTTCTCCTGCAGATCAATCCTTGAATCAGTCAAAGCACAAAGTTGAAGGATGTGTTTCTGAAAATAAAATCGAGTCCAAACCTGAAGCTTTTATTTTAAATAAAGACAATTCTTTGTTAAATGTTTTGAGTGACAATTTTGCTTCTGGTGTTTTAAATTATTCTGATACAGTTTTGAATGTTTCTGATATGTCTGATATATCTTTGAACACTTTGGTTGACAATTTAAACGTCTGTGATAAAAATGTTAACATACCATTAGTCTCACAACCCTCAATAAATACAGCACCCTCACTTGCCTCACAACTTGATAATACTGCATGTTTTTGTGAGACAAGCAAGGGTGTTTGTGGGGAAAACAAATCTGACAAATGCAACACAAGTTCTAACAATAACTATCAGATTTGTTTTAATTGTGGCACTAAGGGTCATATTGCTCGAAATTGTCTTAATCGAATGTTCGTGAATTATAATCTTCCAAGAGGAGAGAACGAATTCAGAGGAAGATCATTAAATAGAAATTCCTCTAGAAGTCGCTCTCGAAATGACTATTGGGTAGATAAAAGAAATAGAAAAAGGGGCATATTTCACAGTCATAAAAGGTTTTTTAATCTCATCCCAAAGCTAACCATGCAAAGGTCAAGCTCATCCCAAAGCTATAATGGATCTTCAACCAATTCTGGTAGAAGTAAATCATGCTTTAAGCAGATCGTCAGACATAAAATGACAAAGTTGACTGAATTTTTCAAAAAACCTAATTATATATGGAAACCCAAATCTATTCCCAATACGTCTTCTATATCCTCAGAGAAGCTCATGTGCAATAAATCTGAAAAGGCATCGGGATCACCCAGGAAGATTATGACCTGGGTGCCCAAATCTAATTAAACCCACCCATTTTGCAGGGGCAGTTGCGGGGAAATGTCGTCAGACCATGGTTCGTCGACAGCGGCTGTTCCCGGCACATGACAGGAGACATCACCCAGTTGAACGACATTAAATCATTTAATGGGGGATATGTCTCTTTTGCGGGTGGAGATGGAGGAAAAATTACTCAAAAGGGCACGGTATCAAATGGAGTCTTGAGTTTTGAAAATGTGAATTTCGCTCCAGAGCTAAAACACAGCCTGCTAAGTGTTTCGCAAATCTGTGACAAAGGCTATTCTACGCATTTCACTGACAAGGAATGCATGATTTTAAAGCCAGGTTTTGTCATCCCTGAAGAATGGATTCTCGTAAAGTCAAAAAGTCAGACCACATTGATTCTTCGAATGTTGAATCTAGACCTTCCACATTATTAGAGAAAGAGTTCATTCCAACTGATGCTTCCGCTGTCTCTTCAAACCTGATGGAATTACTCTTTCCTGACCTTATTGCAGATGAGTATGTTGCAGAACCATCTAGTTCTACTCAACAAGCAAATGAAGGAGGACTTAACATTCACACTCTACCTGTCTCTATCAATGACATCAGCCAAGAAATTCCCTCTAGGATTCAACGAGATCATCCGCTCGAGAACGTTATAGGCCAGCTAGACAGTGGTGTTAAAACCAGAAGTCAAAGTGGAGACATGAATACATGTCTGTATTCTTGTTTCATTTCTCAAATTGAGCCCAAGAATGTAGAAATGGCTCTAAATGAACCTAGCTGGGTGGATTGCATGAAGAATTGCATCAATTTGAAAAACTAGGTGTTTGGAAGTTAGTTGAATTACCAAAGGGCAAAAAGTCTCTTGACACATGGTGGGTTTATCGTAACAAGCAGGACGGTCATTGTGCGAAACAAGGCCAGATTGGTAGTTCGCGGATTTCGACAAGTTGAGGGTCTTGACTACACTGAGGTTTATGCTCCCGTAGCTCGCTTAGAGGCCATTCGTATCTTCTTGGCGTACGCTTCGTATATGAACTTCACAGTTTTTCAGATGGATGTCAAGACTGCCTTCTTGTATGGCAAGGTGAAGGAAGAAATCTACGTTGATCAACCTCCAGGGTTTGTCGACCCGAAGTTTCCTAATCATGTCTACAAGTTGGATAAAGCGTTGTATGGACTGCATCAGGCTCCTAGAGCATGGTATGCAACTCTAACAAAGCACTTGCTCGAACATGGCTATACACGTGGTACTATCGATCAAACATTATTTATAAAGCATGTCGACAAGGACCAGATACTTGTTCAAATATACGTCGACGACATAATCTTTGGATCAACAAGCCAACAACTTTGCAAGGAGTTCGAAAGTGTAATGAAGAAACGATTTGAAATGAGTTCTTTGGGAGAAATGACCATGTTTTTGGGGCTTCAGGTTAAACAGAATTCAACCGGCATCCTTCTTCATCAGGCCAAGTACGTGGATGATATTCTTGAGAAGTTCGCACTTCAGGATGCTAAATCTGCCTCAACACCGATGGCTGAACGACCACTCCTGACTCCAGATCCAGAAGGCGAACCCGTAGATCAAACTCTTTATCGATCGATGATCGGATCCCTAATGTATCTTACTGCAAGTCGACCAGACATTATGTTCGCAGTTTGTCAATGCGCTCGCTTTCAGGCTAATCCTAAACTCTCTCATCTTATTGTTGTTAAAAGAATTTTTCGGTATATCAAAGGAAGCCCTAAATTGGGTCTTTGGTATCCGAAAAATTCTGAATTTAATCTTTATGCTTTTACTGACAGTAATTATGGAGGTTGTGAGCTTGACAGGAAATCAACTTCAGGAGGATGTCAATACCTAGGTGACAGACTAGTTTCATGGCAATGCAAGAAGCAGCACACTGTCTCGACTTCGACAGCAGAGGCAGAATATGTGGCAGCATCAGCCTGTTGTTCTCAAGTTATTTGGATCCAACATCAGCTGTTGGACTACGGTTTGAATTACTCAGAAACCCCTATCTATTGTGATAATGAGGCTGCCATACAAATTGCTAAGAACCCAGTCCAACACTCTAAAACCAAGCACATCGATATTAAAATTCACTTCATCAGAGACTGTTATGAACGATCTTTAATTCGAATTGAACAAGTCCACACTGATAAAAATGTGGCTGACTTGTTCACAAAACCTTTTAACAAAGCTCGTTTTGATGTGCTTGTGGGATTTCTGAAAATGATACGTTTTGAGGATTAAGTTTTTTTTAATTTTAATTTTATTTCATTTTTTCGTCCTCTTAGTCTATTTTAACATTTTACCAAGTTTGTCTTCAATTTTTGTTAGGTATGTTTAAATTTGCGCATTTTTTTTCTTCTTTTGTTTAAAACTCTCAACTATGCACAAATTTAGGGGGAGAAAGAAAATACAAAAATAACAAAAATTACAAAAATCCAAAAATAATGTCATTTCAGTAAAGAATCTACATTAGGATTATTTCAAAGCAGCCTTCGTTGTAAGTAGTGTGATGGGAAATGATATTAATAAGTGATAAAGGACGACCTGAATCGGCGTAACGTACCTACATTGAATCATCTACGCTCTGCGCTCGATGTGCTGGTAGGCACGAAAGATTTTAAAAGGGGACTTGACTAGGAAAGTTGAACCTAATGAATTTAAGGACTCGACAAACTTGACCTAGTTAGATCCGTTTAATCTGACATCACGACGCTCGGATAGGTTGAGCAGGGAGATAAACATGAGAATCTACTCGTCACATTAATTGAACCCGTACTTGGAACCGTGGCTTAACTTTTCCTCGATGTGCGGATTCTGTCCTTAATTCCGGTTGGATGGGGCGACTGGTAAATTCCGATAAATTAGGTCTGTAGAAAATCGTTTTCTTTCTTTCTTTCTGTTAGTCATATGTTGTCTCCTTTGCGCGACTTCTAATCCGACCTGGTACACAACATATGCAACTCCATTTCTCTGTAAGAAATATATATGCGCTTGAAATATATGTGTGAACTGTATATGTGAAAAACTTCTCATCTGTTAGCCACATGCTGTCTCCTTTGCGCGACTTCTAATCCGACCTGGTACACAGCATATGCAACCCTCTTCTTCTCAACCCCTCTGAAGTAGTTAGCAATAGGATTCTGTATCCCTTCTCTCTCTGAATGATTGTCTGCTCACCCGGTGTAAGGAGTACTCTGGAAGTTCTTGATGGCTGGGGCATATCAGGAAGCGGGAAACACGTTCCAGTACACCTAAAAATTGAACTCATACAGATTGTCTGTAGATCTCGCTGCTCAATTTAGGTGGACAACAATATCCCTGGTTGTAGTCAATTAAATGGTCATAAGGTAATTTCACGTAAGATTTAGGAGTTATAATAATTACCAGAAATTTACAATTAGGTATATGCCCGAACTATGTCATTGGTAAAAGGTCCAAAATGTCACAAATCCTTCGCGTTTAAGTGGACCACAATACTGGCAATCGGTCAGACGAAGATGTGAAAATAAGGGTACCGACAAGTAGAATAAGGCCGTCCAATAACTTTGATCCAAGCATCACAAAAGAAGTGGTAGTTAAAGTATTTCTTAATTTATTTGACGTTGATTTTTTATTTTTATTTTTATTTTTAGTTTTAATTTTATTTTTATTTTTATTTTTATTTCTATTTTTTAATTTTAATTTTACTTTTAATTTTATTTTTATTTAATTTTTCAACTTAAAATTTTATATTAATTTTATTTTACTTTTATTTTAAAAAGTTTTTATTAAATTAATCCTCAAAAGGTTTTATTTTTATTAATTGGCGAAAAATTAGAAAGACTGGGTAGCTATCAGGCAGGAGGGTAAGAAAAAGGGAAAGGTAAAAAGGTAAAAAGGGGAGTTCTCGGCCGGAATCTCCCCACTCAACAGTTTCCGGCCGCAAACCTCTTCCAAAAGGCTCTCAAGGTGTCGAAAATTTTTTCTTCGATTTTCGGAAAAACAAGTATACCATCGTGAAGGTAGTATCGTGTAGATCACGAATATATATTTTGTTTCACGGAATCTCATCGCATTGTGCTTAAAATTAAATAAACTCAAGTTAAGGAGTTTACGGCCGTAAGCTTAGGCCGTAAACTCTGAAACTTGATGATTTGGATTCGAAATTGTTTTGTTATGATGCGACTTCTCGTTGTGTTCACGACTATATGCCTCTCGTTCGTCATCTCATAGTGAAAAGACAAATTTTGGCCTTTTTCGGTGTAGACATTCATAGGCCGTAAACTCCCAGTTTACGGCCCGTGAATTCAAGTGTAACTTTTACGGCCCAAGAACATTTGTCGATTCAAGCTGTTTGTTTGACTGGGTAACGATTGCTTGTTTTTTCTTTGCTTAAGCTGTGAACCTAAATTTTTCTAAGGGAGTTCTTTAGGCCGTAAACTAGAGTTTACGGCCCAAGAACCAAATCTGTCAAAAGGTTTAATTTTTTTAAGAAACATACATCTCTAATAAATAATTTTTATCTTGATCAAATTTTATTGTCATATGTTTGTCAAAATAAGTTTTATCATTGGTGTAGGTTTCTTACAACTGTGTTTGAGTGCAGAAAAATGGCAAATCTCAAGTTTGCAGACATGCACAATCTGGCGATAGTTCTTGCTGATCCACCTGTCGTTCATTCCGACATGCTTTCAATGATTCACAGGTTGCGTGAATGTTGTATTGCATCAGCTTTGACAGTCAATCCGGTGATCTATCAGAACATCGTTCGTGAGTTTTGGGCGACGGCAAGGACGCAGCTGGATGATGATGGAAATTTCACAGTCGCGGCGAAGGTGCAAGGACGAGATATTGTAATCGATGAAAGTTTTGTTCGAAATGCGTTGCTGATTGATGATCAACCGAACTATCCGACGGAAATTGGAATAGAGGATGTTCAGAGAATACTACGACGTATGAGTTATGAAGGAACCTACCCGCCAACGTTGAAAAAGCTGCTTCATCCATATTGGAGATTTCTGGCTCATGTGTTCGTAAGTTGTATATCCGGTAGAAGGAGTGGGCATGATGAAATTTCTCAACGCACAACTGGTGCATTGGTATCTTTGGCCTCTGGAATTCATTTCAATTTCTCAAAGTTCATCCTAGAGGAATTTGTCATAAACATCCGGGCTTCTACAAGGGATACTTTTCTCCAATATCCCCGCTTCATTCAATTGTTTGTCGAGATGCAGTTTCCTGAGGTTAGGAAGTCAGGAGATACCCTGGATATGAAATCGTTGGGTCCACACACTGTGGGACTCATTAAGCAAAACCGAAGAGGAAAAGTTGTCTTTCGAGGGCGTTATCGATTGGAAAAATTCGGTAAGTTTACAGAATTGGATGAGACGCCAGTGTCATATGAATCATCAGAACCGACTTCCTCTGAGAAAACGTCTACTGAGGGTTCGACTCCAGCAAACTTTGTGATAGACGTGACTGAAGATGATGAAGATTCACAAGCTCAGAGAGATCAAGGTACCTCTAGTCATGAACATGAGTCGAATGATAGACAGGATGAAAAGGAAATAGGTACCGGTGATGATGGACGAGACTCATTTGAAGATCTTGATCTTACGGGATTTGATAATGATGATATTGCTGCTTCTTTAGCCAGTAGTGCTAATGTTGTGTCTAACGAGATATTTGACACGATTTTTCAAAATGTTGATGATAGTGTTTTGCCATCAACTGAGAAGAGAAAAACGAGCGAAACTCTTACTCCAATTTCCGAGCAGATGGTATCAACTTCAATTCCAATGGAGGTAGTTGTGGGATGTTCCCCTCCCGTGTCTATTTCTCCGTCATCTGAACCATTTGTTAGTGTAATACCTCCACAGGCTGACCAACCTCAATCTAAGAGGAGAAGACTTGATGAAAGACAATCCGAGCTAATTACTAGTTTGATCAGTGGTCTTCCTACACCACCAATCACTACTGCTACTACACGACTTTCTGTAACAAAGATGTTTGCAACTGGACCTAGTTCAGTTTTTGATGTTGGTGGCCCTTCAGCTCCGCCTGGTTTTCCTGTTCCAAGATTTAGTAGGGATGCTGCTTCTGAGAGACTAGCTTTGCATATGGCAGAGGAACAGTTTCGTTCGTCTAGCCCTCAAGGAAAGAACATTTCTATGAGTGAAGGGGATGCTCCTGATGATGATTCATCTGATGATAGTTTACGAAAGGAGATCTCGGTATTAAGTCAGAAGAACATAGAGCTTGACATTCAGGTAGTTGAACTTCGTGCTCAGAACATTGAGTTACGTACTCAAGTGTCTAAACTTCAGTCGGATAGAACTTATCTTGGCGGACAACTTGCAGAAGTTAAGAGGGATAGAAGAGTAAAAGATAAGCAGATTTCTGATCTTCAAGAACATTTCAATCTGCTGACTTCAAGCTACTTCGAACTGAAAAAGAAACTGGAGGATGATTTTGGTGAAAAGTATAAAACAAGCGTAGAAGAACAAAGAATAAATTTACATGTGCAAGCGTATCCAGTAGATGTGCCAGCTGGTCAATCTTCTGGTTCTGCTGAGCGTATTAGAGTTGTTCCTCCTATGGCTTCTCATATTCAAGAGATCATTCGGAAAAATCAAGAAGATGATACTGAAAGGGGGCAGTTATTATTCAAGCGAAATGTTACTCAGAGCAATTCTAAGGGGGAATCTTTGATTACTGTCACTGATCTTGAAATTGTTCGATTCAGAGATACTTTTGGAGATCGGTCGGGTGTAGCTGCTTGGGGATTTCACGATCCTCTTCGACTTTGGATTATTATTCGCAAGAGTGGTAATTCAGAGTTGTATAAGGATATTCGTGCCTTTAGTTCGTTGACAAGGGTTGATCTTGCGGAGTTATCACAAGCTCCGTTTATTAATCTATTAAACAATCCTCAGGTTTCGCAGTTCAAATTCTTTCTAGATGAGCAAGTGAAGCATGGATTTCCTACAATGCCAACTGCTGAGTCAGTCATTCTGGAACATCCAGATGTGTTTGAAGCTTCTTCTGATAAACCTTTACAGTTGGTTATGTGGCCGCCCACGACTCAAGTTAAACAATTTCCCATTGTTCAAGGTTATAAAGATGGATCGCTCGGTTCTATGGAGTGCTGGGTTTATGATGAAAGTACTTGTGGTGCAGTCATTAAGCTCAAGAATGGGTGCATACGGTTGTATGATCAAAGAGACCTTCTGCAGTTCAGGAAGTGGGATATTCATTATCTGAGCAATTTTCAAATCAAAGTGGTTGAAGATATCTATGAGCATGGAGCAAAGGTGTATACTAGGATGGTTGCTGAGATTTTGAGCAAAAAGATGTGGAATGGTGCTATGGGCCAAATGGATGTCATGCTAGTAAAGAAAGGAATGGGGCCGAGCTAGTCCAAACCAAGGGGGAGATTGAAAGACTCTGTAAAATGGTTTGGTCTAGGCATAGTCGTAGATAGCAGTAAAAATGTAATTGTTCGTGTTTTGTTTTGAGTTTACGGTGTTTATGGCCAAAATGGGTTTACGGCCGTAAACACCTTACGGTTCCTAGTCAGGTCTTTAAATAGCAAGTTATGTCAGTCTTTATGAGTTGTTGATGCTCTCGTATACTTCCAAGTTGTATCAGACGTTTTACAGTATTAAAGCGTATGCAAGCTTGGTATTTTGCTCATTATTGGTTTATTAATTTGTGTTTGCATCTGTGATTGTCTTTGATCGTTGGTAGATCTATTTTCGGGACTTTACAAAAGGGAAAAATAGAATGCGAACTTATCACATTACAAGTTTACAACTAATATCAAGGTTCTAAAAAGCTCGTCATGGCTCAGTCATGACGCGCCATGACTCCAAGGCTTGCACCTGCCGCCAAACTTTGCCAAAATACCGCCTTAACTCATATATGTGTATAAAAATGAAAAATAGTTGAAAATACATATAAACATATTAATTATATAGAAAATTGTCACCTTAAGTCACGCTGTACAAACGCCGTGACTCGCCAAGACTCGGAAAAGCTTGAGGCATGACATTATCGGCAAGTCACGCCTTATGTAATTTAGAACCTTGACTAATATTCATGAGCTTTTGCCCAATAACTATAAAACATATTATAACTTAATATCCTAATTTTGAAAAAACAAACACTAATATTCATGAGCTTTTGGCCAATAGCTATAAACCAACACTTTGCAGAATCATCAATCTTATTAAAACTACCCTGATAATTATTTATGCAAAAATCAAACCAAGTTATACAATAAAAAGCTTTCATCGATAGATTGTCCAAAGTATAAAATTATTCAACACCTTTGGAAAAAAAATCAAAAGTAAAAAGCAATGATAGAAAAATAATACAATATAATTTGTAGTTTACTAAGTGAAAAAAAAAAAAAAAAAAACAAACAAACATTTGGGTTTAAATATTGCATCATTACCATTCAAGTGTCATTTACAACCTTTTAAACTGTATCCAATGTACTTTCTTATGTGATCTAAGAATTTTTTGTACATCTTTATTGAAGGAGGCACTTCTTGAATTTGATTAACCTAAAAACTGTCACACCCCAAAACCGGAACGGCGGAAACGTTCTGGGGTGGATGACGTCATGTCAAGTATCACAACACATGCATTATAGTAATCAAAGTACAACAAAACATTGCATTAATAGAAATAGTTTTACATGGTTTACATACAATACATCAAAGTAATACTGGTAATAATATAAGAGCAGCTTGGCACAAAACCGTCTTCAATAGAAGCTCCTGGAATGTACCTGTCTAAAGCTGACCTGAGAATACAAGTTATTTGAAAAGCGAGTATCAGCATTTTTACAAATGCTGGTGAGTTCATAAGTATTTAGTGTCATTTTATTCAAATAACTTTAATAAAAGTGGTAGTTCTAGAGTATCCATTAAGTTAGAGTCCTTTCCAGAAAATCCTATATTTTCTTTAATAAAAGCAGTCTTCTACCAAGACTGGACGGAGTTATGTGGTAAAAAGTAGTTTTCTCTTAATCGCTATCATTATCAAAATACAGAATTTGATTATTTAAAGAAAGCAAGAGAAATCAAGGAAATAACATATGCCTCAGCAGTGATGACTGTTGACTAAGGCAAAAGGAATCATAGACTCCAGGAGAGTATCGAACAAATGACATGCCCGGATCGGTCTAACAAAGGAAGACACAGACCCCAGACGGTACCAAATGAAAGGTACAGCTAGCAAGGTCTAAAAACAGAGAATACAGACCCGGACAATATCAAATGTAAGATACAGCTAGCAAGGTCTAAAAACAGTGTGACTCTGAGAGTGGGTTTTCAGCATACAGTGTAAAGTACAGTGTAAAATACAGTGTGAAATATCGTTACCTTAATGCCATGAATTATAAGGTAACCTGGGATACTCGTAACCATACTAACCGACACTAGAGTACCTGACGCCCTACAAGCGTCAATATAAAATATGACATTTGTCACCCCTTGGCTTGGTAGGTCGTGGACTGTAGCTAGCAGTCAGGGTGCGGGGGTGTCAATCCCGTATAAATCTATACACACAATGTCTGCTCTCCCTACAGGAGACTCTGGTTACCAACTAGACGACGGAGAAGGTCGTGTCCCGAAGATGCATCCCAAATAGTGGGTAGTGGGTTTCCAATATAAGTGATGAACTAGAGGTAGAGACTCATAACTGAACTGACTAATGTAAACCTATATGTCTATGCTTGCATACATAATATATAACTAATGAATCAAACAACCTTCGGACGGCCATCCGATCACACCAGACCACATCTCAACGAAGAAAAGGAAATAGGGCGGACAAGCCTTCCTAAGTCCTTCAGTCATTAGTTATATGCATCTATACAAGCACAGACATACACCTAACTACGTCTAAGTGTTTAACAAGTGGAAACGTATCGTGAAGTATAACCGAATCGTGATGTATAAGCGAATCGTGAGGTATAATCGAACAGTGTGGAATAACCGAATCGTGAAGTATAAGCGTACAGTGTGGAATAACCGAATCATGAAGTATAAGCGTACAGTGTAGAATAACCGAATCGTGAAGTATAAGCGTACAGTGTGGAATAACCGAATCGTAAAGTATAAGCATACAGTGTGGAATAACTGATTCGTGAAGTATAAGCGTTAAAAAATATAAGTCTATCATGAAGTGGAAGCGTTATCAAGTAGGAGTTTAAACTAAGTAAAAGTGAAGCAGCGGTATCTAACAAGTAAAAGTATACGACATGAAAGAGAACTTTGATGAAAACCTTGGAAAAACCTTTATACTTAAGAAAATCACAACTTGGTATTCTTTGGTAAAATAAGTTTGAAAACCTTAGAAATTCTTTGGAAACCTTTCATAAACCAATTTAAAATGAACTTTGATAAAACAGTGTAAGTAAGAGTTTTGAACAAGTGAAAACATTTTAGAAAACCATTTACAGTATCCTACTCGGTAAAACAGTTTGCAGTGTGGTAAATCCTTGTGCATGCGGGTTATCAATCACATGTGATTGATATGATAACTGGCATGTTTAACTTGTGTCCCCCCCCCCTATAAAACATGTAAAAACATTTAAAAGGTTCATTTAGGGGTATGAACTCACCTGGTGTAAGTGGATCCGACGAAGGTACCGGTTGGGTGCTCGGTGTCAAGTAAAGACTTGGACACACTTAGTGACCTATTTAACATATGATAACATATGTTCACATACAATTAGTATATATAATACCAATTTAACAAGTATACGCATCCTAAAGTGCGGAAAACACTTTGATTAAGTGTTTGGGGTGTCCCGGGTAACATCTAAGGGTGTGTATGGCTTGAATAAGGAGTTTACTTTCCTAAAACTCACTTTATATGAGTTCACGGTTGGGAGGCCATATTCCCCATGAGTTTACGGCCGTAAACTCATGGGAGGATTGTTTCAGGGTAGTTTCAAGTCCCAAGTGCTTCTAGAATTGGTTTTAAGTAATTATTCGATGCTATAGGGGTGTTTAGGGTTCCAAGAGTGCACTCCCTTGGAGTTTACGGTCCAAATGACCACTCCTTGGGAGTTTACGGCTGTAAGCTCTTGGCTTGGCCGTGAACTCTCATGCACCCCTTTAAACTTTGATTTTAAGCCCTTGTTTCAACCCTAGCATTTTCTAGTGAAGGTATAAGGCCAGGTAGGGGACATTTACTATCATTTGGCATGGTTTGGGGGTGTTTACGGCCTAAGCATGTTCTTGGGCCGTAAACTTCTTTTTACCCCTCATTTTCATGTGTTTGATTGCTCCAAACCCGAAATAGCAAGTCCCTAATTTATATCTTAAGCCTATAGGTGGTTTGGGAGTGTTTAGACTTGATTTAACAAGTTTAGAGGGTGTTTACGGCCTAAGCATGTGTTTGGGTCGTAAACCCTCTTTATGTCTCAAAAATTGTTGTTTTATGGTTCAAACACTCCTAGGCTAAATCCCCAATTAGTTTCCAACCTCAAGGATGAGTTTAAAGGCAAGTTTGGCATCATTTTAGGGGTTTACGGCCCTACAGTGTTCTTGGGCCGTAAACTCCTTACTCCTTGCCTTATTGGACGATTTTTGAGCTAATATGACATGCAATGGGTTGTAAAACAAGCTAGGGTACAAGAACTTACGATTTGGAGGCGGAAACTTGCGGTTTTTGGCGCGAAAAATACGTTGTAAAGAGAGAGTTTAGAGAGAGGGTGAAAATGGGTGGAATGAAGTCCATTCCCCCTTATATATGGGTTGGAGTTGAAGCTCAGTGGGAATCTACCCGATACTGCCGTTACACGGGGCTTTTGGTCGCACCCGATTTAGGGGTCGTAATAAAATTTAACTTTTTCCAAATTAATATGGAAATGTAAAGTAAGTGTCTTTATTTCTTTTATCCCGACGTTAACGACATATAATATAAATAAACAAAACATTTATTTATTTGGCGACCTCTAATTAACGGAACTTTTATAAAATGGAATATTCCGTTAACGGTAACGGGGTAATGTAACGGAATAAACTTTGGGTTGTCACAAAAACATTTTGCTCCTCTAATATGCTAAGGCTAAAGGATATGGTGAAACATCCCAAAAATACAACCCGAAAATTTCATTTTTAATGTACCAAAGATCATAAAACTGAGTATCACATAATAAAACCATACGTTGCGTATCTCAAAACCATATTAAAATACTGTGAGAAAAACTGTGCCACAACTGTATCAAAACATATCTAAGAAACCGAATCAACTCCCAGGACAAAAACTGAAGCTGTGGTGTGTGCGATGTCATCATCCCGAGCTCTTCCCTTTACTTGCGAAAGTACCTGAAACCAAAACTGAAACTATAAGCACGAAGCTTAGTGAGCTCCCCCAAACTACCACATACCACACAATAACAAATAAAGCACATACTAGGCCTTGCCCACTGCATCGGACCGAAGTCCGGAACTAGTTGCATCGGACCAAAGTCTGGAACTGACTGCATCGGACCGAAGTCCGGAACTGACTGGGACCTTGTCCCCTGCATCGGACCGGAGTCCGGAACTAGCTGCATCGGACCGAAATCCGGAACTGTCTGAACATAGCATAACATAAACATGTATCTGCCAACATAACACATATACTGCATCAGACTGATGTCCGGAACACATAACACAAAACATGCTTGAATCATAAAGACATCAAGCACTCTAACTACTGCATCGGACTGAAGTCCGGAACTACTGCTAACTAAACGGGTCGGCATTGTGGCCGTAGACCCGTTCCTACTGGAAGGAAACTCACCTCGTGAACTGGCTGCTAAGTGTATGGCTCTGGAAGCTATCTGCTGCTGCTCCGGTAATTCCCCGGCTACAATTCCATAAACACACTCAATCAAATACTAGTAACTGAATTGGGGTAAAATGACTCTTTTACCCCTGGTCAAAGTCAACTCTCCTGGTCAAAGTCAACCTACAGTTGACCTGACTCGCCGAGTTGGGCCGCCAACTCGCCAAGTCTCTATTCTCACTTCTCAACCCTAGTCGCGGCTACTCGTCGAGTATGACATCAACTCGACGAGTTCCCTTTCGATTCTAGAACTCAGGCTATCTGCATCCGACTCGCCGAGTCGTATGAACAACTCGACGAGTTGTTCTTGAGCTAAGAAGATTGCCTTGGACTCGCCGAGTTGTATGAACAACTCGTCGAGTCCCTCCATTACTGAGTCTGACCTCCAACTCACTGAGTCCACTCTACTACTCACTGGTCCCCACTCGGCATCACTCAAAAGGGGAAAAATCGGGGACTCGCGACTCGACTCGCCGAGTCGTTCTTCCGACTCGCCGAGTCGCATGCATGCAGCTACTCTAAACTCGATTCTGCTTGAGTCCAGCGCATAAAACTTATAGATATGGGCTCCCTAAGCTCGATTAACACGTAAAGGTTCTATCTTTACGTGCCCATATACACCCATGAAGATTAAGAGGCTCAAAAAGCATAATAAAGGCTAGACGTAGGGTTCTCAAGCAAGGAAACTTCGAAAAGGCACTAGATCAGGGCTCTAACACTCCTAAATGAATAGATCTAGGGATATCTCGGCCCAACAAGGCATCCATACAACTATAAAGCTTGGAAAATACATTAAACTAGCCTTAGAGGTGTTCTAATGGAGGTTTTAAGCACAAAACAGGATAATTCCGAGACATACCTCAATGAACTCTAACTTTGGCCTTGCATCTTTGCTCTACACTTCCTCTTTTTGGTCCTTTCTTCTTTTTCTCCTTCAATCCTTCAAGAATCCACGCAAAAACACTTAGATCATACAAGGAATGGTTTAGGGTTTCTCACAAGATCTCTGAGGGTGAAGGAGGCGAGTTTGGGGCACATAACATTGCTTAAATAGTGAGCAAACCCGGGGATTTAGGGTTTCTTCCTAGCGGGCGGACTCGCCGAGTCCCGAATATGGACTCGTCGAGTCGCCGACTTACACATGCTCGAAATCCCGTCTCTACTCGACGAGTCGGGCTATAGACTCGCCGAGTCCCTCTTGAAAACTTCTAAATAAATAACATGGAAACAACATACCGGAGACGGGTCGTTACATATGGTCACCATACATGCCTCACGTCATCTTCACTATATGTTCACTACCATTTGAAAATGGTTATCACTCCACATTATTTATATTTTACATTTTTTTATATATTAGATTAAATTTAAAACCATAATTTTAAACTTGAATAATCATTTTACTAATAAAAATTAAATAAACATATTACTAATTTTTAAAATTAAATAAACGTATAATGGTTAACTTAATTCAAATATATGTGGGAGGGTACAATGTCAATAAGATTAAGAGGCTCAATATCTAGGACCATAGTTGTAACTTTAGTTAAAAACAAAATGAATTATTCTTTTAAACCTGTTTTCTAAACCATTTAACTACATCTAAACTCTCTCAATACATTCAAATATTAAATACTCTCACCCTATCAAGTTATATGTGAACGTCCATGACTAGCCCCATTCCATAACACAACTACGATTCAAGGGGCGGTGTTCACGCGTACGAAATACTTCCATATCGTATGACCTAATATCAAAGTTTTTTTTTTAAAGAAAATGAACCCTAAAAACACAGTGGTCATGTTCTTCTGCACCTTTTGAACTCCCTTTAGCTGAACTTAATTAAAGTAATTACACTTGGGGTACATTTAGTATAAAAATAAGAATTACATGAAAAAATGAAAATAGAATTGCAACAAATAATGAAAATACAAAAAAATCAAATTGGAAAAAAGAATTAGTTTTACTGTTTTGTATAATAGAGAATTTACTAAAAAATATTTTTGTTTTGTATAATAAAGAATTTACTAAGTAAATATTTATTATAATTTTTTTTTATTTTATTAAATAGTGAAATGAAAATAAGTTTTATATCGTATTTATTCATTATCAAACAATATTTTTTATGAAAATGTATTATGATATACATCTTAATTTGTCAAAATATATATCTTTTATATTTATTATTTTTTATTTTAACATTACTTCTTATCAAATAAATTGTTAACTAATATTTTTTATATACATTTTGTATTGGAAAATATGATTCTAATATAAAAGAATAAGTTACAAATAGATCCACACACACAAAGAAATATGAAATTCATATTATTTAAAATTATGTTCAATAATAGATATGCAACAAAAACAAATCTGATACTCGTAACAACTAAAAACTTAAAATTTAGATCTTAAAAACAAAATCAAATATGATCCTCGGTTGCATACAATAAATGGTTAGAACTTATATACAAAGATAATACAACAAAGAACTAATAAGAGTATAACATATATCTTATACAAAATTAGGTTAAGGAGTGTATATTTAAGTTACCTTTCACTTTTTCTTTGAGACATCACCATCATTTTTTTATGGCCCTCCATCAACATTCCCCCCTCCCACCACCATCACCACCACACACACACATACTCTCTGATAATAAATTGTTGATTTTCACTCCCTTACACTTATTTTTAATTAAATAGATAACATTATAATTTAATGATTGTGTAAACATTTAATATAATAGAAGATGAATATTTCATTAATGGGAAAATGATATTGTAGCCCGACAAAATTTCAGGAATTGGTCTAATATGTAACATCCCAAAATTTAAGACAAAAATTTTCATTTTCATAATAATAAAATCTCCAATGAAACATGTTCATAAATCCATAAAGGAAAAAGAGAGTTTATCGGTCAAACATCGCAAATACATAAGAGTTAAGTAAAGAGGAAATCATTGTGTGTGTGTGTGATACGATCATCCCGAGCTCTTCCCCTTCGATCTGGAAGTACCCGAAACATAAATTGAAAACCGTAAGAACAAAGCTTAGTGAGTTCCCCAAAATACTGCATATCATACATATTTGCCAGCTCAAAATTGTGTCGGGTCTATTTCACCCTCGGGTCTATTTCACCTTATGTGTCAGCCTAAAGTCGTATCGGGTCTATTTCACCCCCGAGTTAATTTCAACTCATATGTCAGCACAAGGCTGTATCGGGTCTATTTCACCCCACATACATATAGCAAACAAGCACACAAGCATATAACACATACATCATGAGTCACAAAGACTACAAGCACATAACATATCCTAGTGTCCTATAGTATAGTGAGCAAACTCACCTTAACTTGTTGACAGTCAAACAAATGACCGGGCTAATCAACTGTAACGCCTGTGTTTCCGGGCTTGCCATTTTTAGCAATGTAATACTCTAGGTTAACCTTTGTAACACATTTTGAAATAATAAGAATGTATTATTTGAGTAGTATGCGTTTTGTGCTTAATTTCTTAATTATGTGGTTTGATTAATTAAGAATAAAAATAAGCGTCAAAATTTAAGTGTAAAATAAACTTAATATCTTTGGATAATGTTGTAGTAGTTGAAACGAGGTTTTCGAATATATATAGAAGGCCCAAATACTATGACATGACCCTTAATGATCTTATCTATTTGCCTGGTGTTGCTGAATCAGAAATGATTTGGAGCTCTGGTAAGCAAATTTGATTAGTAGATCAACTTCCCAAATTGGTGACATTCGAAATCCAGAAATCTTTCTCTTCCCAATGGAAAGGGATCAGCGATAGTCAACTCGGTTGACCAGATGGTAAAGAGAAAGGCTGAGTTTGAGATAGTCCTATGTGCCATTCCCAAAGGGTCCATATGGTTCTATTGCCAAAAAGGAAGAGGCATTAGTTGCAAAGTTGCCCTAACTATCTGAAAGATCTGAGAGGTCTAGTCAGAAATTTTGATTCTGCTTCAGGTAAGTCCACTATCTAACTCTATTAAGTTCCTTATTGATGATTCTTTATACAAAATGTGACTCAGTTACATTTTGGTGTTTGGCATAATCAAGCAAAGGAAAGGAAACTTAAAGAAAGAGTATGTTGAATCTGATCGCAAAGATGGATTTCAATCGCATGGTTCGAAGATCGGATTCTTGAGCTACTACTTAGAGAGTTATGATAAATTTCTAGGAAATATGTGATAGCATAGTTTTCATTTAAAGTTACATTGTAAGGAAAAAGTTTTGTCAGCATTTTATAAATAAATAAAAATTTGATTTTATTTTAGTTTATATCTCCTTGCAATGGCTTTTATGGAAAATTGATGTTTATATGTTTCTAGCAATAATGGAAATGTGAATTTGATTCTTTCATTTATGGTAGTGTCTAAATTTACCAAATAAGGAAAGATTCTCATCACCCAAGGTTTCAATTGGCCCGAAACTTGGAATCATGCAAGTTGTATAGTTTGATGAATGAGAACTTTCAGCTTTGAAAAATTAAAACTAATTCCTTGTTCACGTGTATATGTGAGTCAAATAAAGGTCTAAGGGATCTAGTATACATTCTTGTGCTCTGGTCAAGTCCACCACAAAAGATCGATAAGACTATTCGTCATGATTTACTAAAGTTGAGCAAATATGGTTATACTTACCAGTATAAGTATAATTCTGAAACACTGGAAAAAGTTTTGATGTGTTACAGGACGAATGAGAAGAATCAAATTAGGCAGAAGAGATAAAACTTTCTCAAATCTGAAAAGATGGGAGAGTACTTTAGTATCATGTTTTGTAATCATCTTAATGATTAAGAAACCATATCACAATTGGTCCTCTAAGGACATCTTAGTGCATTATGATGGCTAAGAAGAGGAATCATGAATTGTTGAAGTGGTTAAATCAAGAAGATGAGTCGTACTTCGTTCCAAAACAAGTCTTAGAGTCATAATCCAAGATTGTAACTTAACTAACGTATCTTAAAGAAAGGTTTATAACAATTCTCAAATGTAAGAGTAAAATGTGTCCTACTCTTGTACATTGGAAATTGGTAAGTTGTGATGTTTTGGATAAAACAAAGACCAACCAAGGCCAGTTGTGTGAAGTGTTTGTCTTGATAAAGAATCCACACTATCTCTTGAATATTTGGCAAGTGAGTCTTATATGTCAAGAGGAAAGTGGGAGTCTTAAAGATCTTGGAAAAACTTCCATATCTAATCAAGAAGAAAAACCTATAGTTTATCACTAGCACACAACTTGAGGTTTATAACCTATCTTGTTGACATATTCCTATTCTTGTGCCCATTCCAGTTAAAGTTGGATTTGCATATGAGTTTTGAGAGTTCTCAATTGGTTACATAACAACTTGGAAGCAATGGTAGGCCCTTGTGCTGCCAGGTGGCAAGAAGTTAAGACTGCACAAGTTCAATCCATAAGAGTTTGGATTTGTCACTAACTTTGTCTTGTGATTATGGTTTTGACAAATTCACATGGATAGGAACACATACACCATAAAATCTAAGTGTCATAAGGTTTCTCTCCGATTCATGAAAATGATGGTGATGAAACGCTTTCACTAAGTAGATTTTAAGTAGATAGCAATTCTGATATATGCATTCTCAAAGATGTTAATAGAGCGTGTGTGGTTAACCGGCACACTAACATGTACTTGTGAGAAATGGAAAAGGTCTAAACAATTGAGACTATGATTACGACATCCCTTTTCATAGTTATGAAATTGTTTAGACACACATGCGTGCTATTTAAGGAAAGGTGTATGATTTTGATAAAGGTTTATCAAAGCATCTCATATCAGAAATATGAACTTTGGTAAGAAGGTCAATAAAGTATTGATTTCTACAAGTCCAACAGATTTCTGAGTACATGTCAAAGCTAGAGGGAGCATAAGCTTCATGCTAATAATCATCATGCAAGTGGGAGCATGATAATTATAATAAGTGTTGCAAGTTAGCAATGTTAATTATAAAAAACAAAAGGTTTCAATTGGGAAAAGGTTGTTTTGCTATAATTAAGGGAGAGGAAATTATACTTCACTTCAATTCTAAAAGCTTAGATTGAGGTTTTAATCATATTTAGTTAAGGATATATATATATATATATATATATATATATATATATATATATATATATATATATATGAATTTTATGTTGGAATGGATCAACAAAAGGAAATTATATATATGGGTCCATTATTTGCGTTCAAAAATTCGATTATGATTATGGCATCCCTTTTCATAATCTGAATTATGAGAACTTGGCAAATAGAAATAGAAATACTATAGCAAAAGACTGGTCTAGTATCATGTCTTTATGAATCGTGTCCCATATGCTTCGGATATAGGATCGATTGCATGTGATATAATATTCATCTGTTCTAAACTTTTTCAAACGCCTAGAGCATTAAGATGGGAAAAGTACTAGAACTAGATATGACTAATTTGATTAAGCAATTGTTGAGGACAATCTAAGGTTTACCAAAGATTGGTTGCTCAGGGACAGTTGAAAGTATAGTGTTAATTTTGGAAGGACCATATTGACATATTCTGAAAAGAGGCAACTCTTGTTCATGATTAATAGTCAAAAGGGGAATATAGAAATGATCCCATAGATGGAAGTTATTCATTAAAATTTGTGTAAGATTAGGAAACTTAATGCAAGAAGACTGTTCAAAGTAATGAACTTTGAATATGAGACTTCGTTTCCATGGACTTGATCTCCATTGGAATACTTTGTAATGTCTGTTGACAAGTCTTTGTGACTTTGTGCATAATCATTACAAGAGGACCAATGCATTTAAGTTTAGAATCTAATAGATTTAGGTAAATGGCAAGAATTTGGAATTCTTGCATTTGCGGTAAGGATTAGGGATTGTGAAATGAGTATCACTGGAATTATGTTCAGTTAATCTATTTCACAGAGTAAAGATCATAGACAAACTTAGTGTGCATACTTGATGTGTGACATAACTAATGTTTGGAAAAACATAGTGTGCATACTTGGTGTATGGCGTGACTAGTGTTTAGAAAAAACATAGTGTACATGCTTGGAGCATTGGACAACTATTATTTTAAATTCAAGTATAAAGTTGATAGTTTGAAACAGTATGCAATGAATGATGGGTAATCAATATGGTGATGAATAAAAGATGTTTTATTTATATTCATAAGTTCTAAAACCATATTGGATTCGATTATTCTTGTGTTTCACTTTGCATGTTTTGTCTTCCAGAATAACTAAGTCACTCTTCATGATTAACTAAGTTATTCAAACCATCCACGGTCGGTCATATGTTGGAAGTAGATATGAATCAAGACTATCATGAAGTTGGATTGTAGATGTCCAAGGTATGGGACATAGCAAGGATTGCTGCAACATTCATGAGTGCTCATAAGTTCTGAGTACTGGATTTAACCCACGCTCACTGGTATCACTTCATGGAATTTATCTCGAGTGATCGTGAGACGGTAATATCATATAAGACTTCAAACCTAGAGATATGACTTGTTGCCTATGAGTTGGTTATACATTGATTATACGTAAACGCATTGGTAACCCGATGCTATTAAACGTGCCTTTGTGTATGATTCCACAAGTAGTAGAACAAGCATATGAGTCGAAGTTTATCTGTTCCTTCTTGGATTAGAAGCGATATTTGGGCCCCTCGATGATTTTGTGTTGACCCTATGTACCTGGCCCGGTCAGAAGTAAGTTGATGTGTTCAATTAAGTTCCATGTCAAACAAATCGAAAATCGGGAAACAAACTGTTGGACAATAAGTAAGACATTGCTCCATTTATTTGTTCTACTGATATCTAGAACAGAGGATTATATGATCAATTAACTTAAATGGCGTATCATCATCATCTCAGTGCTGCGAGACCTTGAGAGAGCTACGATTGCTGATCGGTTCCTGAATTCATTCTTGCAGTTATAGTTATTAGACTTATCCAAGTGGGAGACGGTTGGATTAGGTGTCTAAGTTCATAACTATTTCTGGAATGTACTTGACCCGATTAGCATGGTCCATTTGGGTTGCATGGCATCATTTGGATAGACTAAAATGAGAGAAATAACACTTGAGGTTTATTAATACATTATAAGTTCTAATATATTAATAATATTATTTGATTAGTATTGATCAAGAATTAATTTGTAGTTAATTAAGTGATCAAAAGAAGACTAATTAAATATATGGGTTGATTGTGTAAATCACCCATTACTTGTATAGTGGGCTAATGCTCCATGGATTATCAAGTTGGGCTAAAACCCATAGGATGCTCCATGGTCTCTTTGAACCCATGGATCATGGAAATGAAGAGCCATGTCATGTTAGGGTTTATGTCACACCTTCGGCCAAGGCGGAACATGCCGGGAGTGTGACTAAGTTCATGGATCACATATAAACTGAATATATTTCTGTAATAAACAGACATACGGATAGACGGATAAAGTTATTTGCCAAGGTTGAACTTAACAACCGCAGATACGGATAAACGGATAAACAACAAGTATATTTGATAAACATACACGTAAAGTGTATGATACTTGTTTAAACAGTTGATAATACTTAGTATAGTGTACAGATACACATGTATACGCCTAAGATACAAGTTCTAAAACTTGTATAAATATGTAAAACTATATATTTTTGCGCACATATGAGGTATATTGAAACTACCAAGTTGATAACCGTATATAGAGTCATAGCACATTTGTAGTCGAAATGCATATATTAGTTGTATTATTTTAACAACATAACATATATAAATATTAATGTTTTAAAACGATTTTCTTTACTTAACATGTAAACGTGTAACACCCCGAGTTCAGAAGTGCAAGTTCAGGGTTCTTAGTGTAAATAAGGAAGATCGACTCGGCGAGTCGATGGATAGACTCGACGAGTCGAGTCGCGGTTCTGGTCACGTGTTAAGTGACCAACTCGGCGAGTCGGCAGCTGGACTCGGCGAGTTGGTGCTGAAGGGAGAAAACCCTAATCCGAGAATTGTGCCCTATATAAAGCACATTATAACCCACCTTCAGCCTCTTTGCTACCCATTTGAGATCCATAAACCCTCATCTCGTGTGTGTGACTCCATTGATGAAGAATTAGAGCTTGGAAGAGAATTTTGGTGTAAGAAGCTTGGGGACTTGGAGGCCATCATTAAGGGGCTTGGGTAGATCTGGAATCTACTTCTGTTTGGGTACATTTCAGGGGTAAGGAACCTCCTCCTTGAGCTATTGCATTATTGATTCATGAATGGTGGTTGATTTGGGATTCATTAGCTTGTTTGGGAGCTATCTCGAGTTTGAGGCTTAGATCTGAAGTTGCTACTTCAGATCTAGACTTGTGATGGCCCAAAAGGTCATAAAGTTCCTGACTAAGAGTTATTGTTGGGGCCCTTTGTCTTTAACCCTAGCCCTAGAAGTGTTATGGGCTTATATCTCCTTGCTTTCACGTAAAGTTTGCAACTTTATGTGAGGTTTAGGCTGTAAAAGAGTGGATCTATGGATTGGAGTCCCTGCATGGCTTGAAAAGCCTTTGTATGGAATGAGAACTGAAGAAACTCGACAAGTCACATGGGTGTGCTAGACGAGTTGTATGAATATGTGCATGGACTCGGCGAGTTGGAAGAACAACTCGACGAGTCTGTTGAAGATTGCCTTGGACTTGGCGAGTCTGTGCTTGGACTCGGTGAGTTTGGTCGTGGAATCCTAACCTTTTCTGGTTGAGATGTGAATCAGTGAGTCGAGGGATAACTCGATGAGTTGAGCAGGAAGGGAATCAGAGCTTGTTGGACTCGATGAGTCTTGGGGCGACTCGGCGAGTTGAGTCGTGGCATGGGAGTTCTGAGCATAGGGACTCGACGAGTATTGGTGTTTATTGGATCTGGTTAATTGGTAATATTCAGTGGTGGAGTTCGTGCTAGTGGTCGGAGCAGTGTGATCTTATTTCTTCAAGTCGGCAGTTGCAGGTGAGTTATCCTCACTATATCAACAGGGTCTAAGGCACCAATGTCGGCCCTTTATCGGATGGAAATTCGTGTAGTTGTTGTTATGTTATTGTTTTGCTATGTTTGCATCCTGGTAGTTAGGATGGTATATGTTAGAGACCTGGTTAAGGTCGGTATCCTGGTATATAGGATGATGTTATGCTAGTGACCGGTTAGGTCGGTATCCTGGTTAACATGTTGCTATGTTATGTGATATGCTGGATCGGTTTGATTAGTTGTGAGATGCTATATGATTATATGTTTATGTGCTCATGGTTGTTGGACTGGGTTGGGTTGAGGCGGGTCCTGCTTTGTGCTATAGGCCAACATACCCAGGGCGGACCGGTTAGACCGAAGGCCCGACGAGCGGTCCGGATAGGCTAAAGGCCCCAAGAGGGCGGACCAGACGTGCCAAGGCTCGGAGAGTGGACTAGACAGACTGAAGGCCCGGTGCGGGGGGACCAGTCATACTGTAGACTCAGAGAGTGGACCATGTGGACTGAAGGCCCGGTGCGGGCGAACCAGTCATACTGTAGACTCGGAGAGAGAGTGGACCAGGTGGACTGAAGGCCCGGTACGGGCAGACCAGCCATACCGTAGACTCGAAGAGAGAGTGGACCAGGTGGACTGAAGGCCCGGTGCAGGCAGACCAGTCATACTGTAGACTCGGAGAGAGAATGGACCAGGTGAACTAAAGGCCTGGTGCGGCGGACCAGTCACACTGTAGACTCGATATGCATGGTTGTTCTGTTTATGATATGATATGATATGATATGTGTGTGGTATTGTGGTTGGTATTTTGGGGGTAACTCACTAAGCTTTCGTGCTTACAGTTTTAGTGTATTGTTTCAGGTACTTCAGGAGACCGTGGCAAGGCAAAGGCGTGATCATACCGCTCCTCAGTTTTATGTTGATGTTTCTGGGATACTCTGATATTAAATAAACTGAAAACCTTTTTGTAATAACTTAATGAATATGGGTTGTTTTTTGAAACGTTTAAATTGGTTGTAAATTTTCTCGGTGTTACAAAATGTTTAAAAAAATCATTTCCCCAACTGATAAAGTGTTTACACAAAACATTAATATTTCATGTGCATTTTGTATGATAAATATTTCTTAGTACACGTACTATCATTGTATAGAGGAGGGCCAGACATGAAACACCGTAGGGCATGATCATTTTGGCATTTAAGGACTTCTGAAATCCAACAACTCAGGCGGCCCTTCAAACCAGATTCCCCGTACCGTAAGTAGTAGAGTAATAATTAACATTTATGTGTCATTTATATTGCATAAAAATGATGATGTTGTTTGTATAAACAAAACATTTACAAAATATATATAATATATACTTCATGTATCCCCCCCCCCCCGAAAATAAGTAGAAATTAGGGTCGTAACACTCACCTTAATGTGTGGAGGATGATTTGTTTCGAGTATTTAACGCGAGAAACCGAGATGTATTGCCGTAAACACGATACTCTGAGATAATTTAGTTTCAGTGGCAGGAACGGCAGTGGGAGGGGACTCGGTAGTAGCAGCTCGGTGATGGTGGTGGTGATCGGGAATCCACAGTATTGGAGACAGTGGGCAACAATGGCAGCTCCGCTGCTTCCACTTTCCTGTTCTGATGAGTTCGACGAGAGGTATGGACAGAGAGGTTGGTGGCGATCAGAACATCAGCACACAGTGATGGAGGGGCTGTTGGATGATTTTATTGTCAGACAAGGGTGGTGGTTGGCGGTTTCAAGCGACTTCTGGCGATGAAAGGTTATGAAATGGGTTTGGCCACTTGGTTGACGAATAACAGTAGGGTAATGGGGGTGGGGCTTAATTGTCACAGTAGGAAATTGTATGGTGGGTTTATGGTGGTCTTATAGTGGTGTTGGGTGTTTGTTTACCGAGAGGGATAAAGAGGGTATTAAGAGAGGGAGAGATCCATATAGAGATGGTGATAAAGAAGAAAATGGCTAATGTTGTGCGGATTGAGGGTGTCATAAGCTTCTATTTATACTTAGAGAGCATACACAATCCATAAGAAAGGAATGGGGGTAGAAAACATGGGCAAGAGGAGGAAGCAATGAGCTGGCCATTTTTTTCTATGCAAGTCATGTGGGGACCACAAGGTAGTTTAATCCTTTAACTTGTCTAAAACACTTATGAATTGATGAATCGAGATCCCAACATCGGATTGCATTTTCAAAAATTTCTTATGAAAGAGGGTAATTCAAGGATTCTAGAAACCCGGACGGATTAATTTTTGGAGTTACGAAACTCCAGGAAATTGCTTTTGAAGGTTTGCGTTTAAACGGCTCGCGGTGTCCGTTTTCGAGACTTTTGTAAATATTTGTGTAAAAATTATTGCGAGTATGAAATCAAATATTAGACTATATCCTGAGTCCAAAAACGCTCTCGGAAACCTCGTCGGCAAATCGTAAGTGCCTCAACAAATCGATTCGGTTTTACGTGATTAAAGAAAACTAGTGATTTACTGTCTATTTTCTTAAAATTGTCGTATCTTTTGCATATGAACTCTATTTTGGACGTTCTTTATATTTTTGGAAACAGAGGAACATGTACTATAATATTTTAATGTTTGTTTTGCTCAAAATTGTTTAATGCAAAATTTCAGTTTTTCTAATGCATTAATTAGCGTTGTCGTTTAAGCGGTTTGATTCTGTTTACGGTTTACACATTTGGAAGTACGGTATCATCTGATATCATGTAATAGTTAAAATGAACTTATTTATTTTACTTAAGATACACTAAACTCAGTAATTCGGATAAACAAGAGATTCACAGATAGATTGGCGGTTATAATAATAGCCCTAAATTCCGGGTTGTCACATTACCTCCCCGTTAGAGGAAATTTCGTCCTAAAATTTTGTTGGTACTGGTAGTACAAGGGCTTTGATAAATTGTAATGTAATTTCATGGTATGACCCATGCCTGGTCCTTCTATAATCGTTTGGTGTATACAAGTCGTATAGAATTAAGATCGAATGGACAGTCGAATAAGTGATTCTACCATAAGCCCACAACCAAAAAAGAACAGGAAGTAAAGCGGAATTGCAAATCTTAAGTTTGTAAAATCTTAATTATATATAACCCTAACGTATACACTTAGCAATCATAAATTACCAGCAATGGTCCTTAGTTTCTAGATGAACGATGTGATTAATTAGGGTGAAAAGGCAACTAGCGAGTACTTTTGCCATATCGATAAATAGTAATGTATTTTCGTGGTACATGATCCATGCCTGGTCCTTCTATATTCACTTAGTGTATACAAGTTGTATATAATCAAGATCAAATAGACAGTCGAATAAGTGATTCTACCCTAAGCCCACAACCAAAAAAGGAATAGGAAGTAAAGCGGAATCACAAATCCTAAATTTGTAGAATCTTAATTATATATAAACCTAACGTATACACATAGCAAGCATAGATTACCAGCAAGGGTCCTTAGTTTCTATATAAATGATGTGTTTTATTTAGGGTGAGAAGACAATTAACGACTACTTTCCCATAGCTACTGCGTAGGTTTCATGTTTTGTTGCGTTTCGAAACCTATGGGCGATAAAGGTTTAATAGGCACTAGCATCAATTAGTATCGAAGCCTAAACATTGTTGTTATGAAACGTACCAATTACCACAGGTGGTTCTGGGAGAGCCTCTCCTGTTATGATCATAAGTACCCTTTCATTGCCACCTTGGTTCTTTAGTTGCGGGCAGTGCTTCCTAAAATGCCATGGCTGATTACACTCGTAACAGTTACGACTACCTTCTGCCATAGTGGTTGGGGTTCTTCCACAGTACCTCGATATGTTACCTCTCATGTTACACTTGTTGCAGATCACCTCCCTGCAATTTCCGACATGGTGGAAATTGCACTTCATACAATGAGGTAAAGTTTCAGAGCAGGACTTAGTTGGGGTGGGAGTATTATTAACTGCAGTGTAGACAGTCAACGTTTTTGGTTCAACCTTGTGATGCTTAGAGTCCTCATTTGTTTCCCCATGGAACTTCCTTTTGGTGCCTCCGGTGAGCTTCTTCTCTGCTGGTGGGGTCATGGTACCCTTCCGGACACACTGTTCAGTCAACTGATTGGCTAACTACTTAGCACTATTGAAAGTGGAGGGTTTGGATGTCGTCACCAGACCTTGAACAGGTGAAGCTAGTCTCCAGATGTACCTTTCAATCTTCCTGTCTTCCAGGGTCACCGTTCTCGGGCAAAGGTTTGCAAGGTCATTGAATCGAGAAGTGTAGGCAGCTACTTCTGATCCTTTCATGACAAGGTTCCAAAGCTCCTGCTCTAGAGCCTGTATGGGGTTGTTTTGGTGAGTTGTGGGATTGTCACTTCTATTATTCCCATTGTTTCTATTTCGAGCTGCTTCGTATGCTGCTAAGGCCGTAGCAATTCCTTGTGCGAGCATGTTCTGCATCATATCGAAATTCATCTGGAATGTTTGGTTTACATTTGTTACTTCTTGGTCTCCTCCCTGGTTTGGAGTTTCCACTGATGTTTGAGTTATTGGTGGGGTTCTCCTCGGGTTGCCTCGGGGAGTTGGCGGTGGACGAACTCGTTGTTCCTTTCGTGGGACCATTGCCTTATGTGAACATGTTAAGTTGTGTTAATACTATAAAGTCCTAACAAGTATGTATGGGATGCATTTTATGATATAGTTTGTTCGTGAAATCCTACAAATTATAAGAAGAAAAGGATTGATTTAGAAATCCTTCTGATTTCCAGATGATAAGGAGAAGGTGATTGGTTTAGAAATCCTCTGGATCTCTAAATGATAGAAAGGGGACCTTAATTGCTAATGAATTGTAAGTGTTTTAAAATGTATGTGTGAATTCTAAGGTACCAGGTTGCTGTAGCGAATCTGGAGAACATCCTTCAATCTCTAAAACCTTCAACTGGTGTAGTCTGTTAAACTCCTTGCTTAGGGTTGGTTGTGCACCGGTCTGACCATAAATAACATAGGTGCACATTCCAGATTTATTTATGGTATGATTTATGTACGGTACTAACCCTAATTAAGGCGTCTTCCATAAAGGGTTGAGTTGGTAGTTCTAGTTGAAAGGATGTTAAAATTATATTAAGTATTCTCATCGTGGGTCAGAGTATATATAAACTCTTATATATCATGGTTGATGGGGTTTGTAGTATTATTAATTTTTGTTTGTTCTTCCCAACTACCGAGCACAGATGACGGTCGGACATCAAACATCGTAAGTAGTCGAGAAGTAGTGTTATTATTAATAATACTTATATTAGAAGCTAGTCTGCTATAGTTGTATTCCTCTTTCAGGGATACAACTTATCTATAGCCAATTTAGCTTTGATACCATTCTGTCACACCCTTGGCCAAGGCGGAACATATCGGGAGTGTGACTAAGTTCATGGATCACAGATAAACTGAATATATAGCACAAGTACAACGATAAACAAAGTTGCATTTGTATTCCATCATTAAGTTTGAATACAAGATTCTTACAGATAATATAGTACAGTAGTTGCCTTAAACGGGTAAGCAGATATCAAAAACAAGGTAGCTAGGTCGTCTGCAATCCACAGCTAATCTTCTGTCTGAATGCTTGGCTAATGATCCCCTAAGAATACTCTAACATCCCCCTCTGGCACGTATCACAATATTGTCCGCTTTGGGCCACTCGGCACAAGGACTTCCCAGGGGGTCACCCATCCTGGTACTACTCCCACCCAAGCACGCTTAACTGCAGAGTTCTTATGGGATCTGCTGCCCTCACGGCTTTAAAACGCGTTGTGACAAGGAAGGTATCCACACCCCTTTATAAGGAAATGTTTCGTTCTCCTTCCAAGCCGATGTGGGATTAGATCTAACCCACTTTCACCCCCCATTATAGGGTTCGACGTCCTCGTCGAACACATCGACCCGTGCCCTAGCTCTGATACCATTTCTAACATCCCCCTCTGGCACGTATCACAATATTGTCCGCTTTGGGCCACTCGGCACAAGGACTTCCCAGGGGGGTCACCCATCCTGGTACTACTCCCACCCGAGCACGCTTAACTGCAGAGTTCTTATGGGATCTGCTGCCCTCACGGCTTTAAAACGCGTTGTGACAAGGAAGGTATCCACACCCCTTTATAATGAAATGTTTCGTTCTCCTTCCAAGCCGATGTGGGATCAGATCTAACCCACTTTCACACTTGTAACGACCGAAAAAATACGATCAATTTAAATTTTTCAAAAACATCTCGATTTCCATTAGATCTTTACAAAAAGGTTTTCAATACAAATCATTTAACGTGTTCCCAGAATCACAATACTACAAAATCATGAGGAGCGGTACGATCACGCCTTCGCCTTGCCACAGTCTCCTGAAGAACCTGAAAAAACATGAAACCACAACTGTAAGCCCGAAAGCTTAGTGAAATATCCCCAAAATACCAACCATAAATACCATACACGCATAACATGCCATAACATATCCGATCACAGAACAACCATGCACTTCGGGTCTACTGTGTGACTGGTCTGCCGCACCGGCCTACAGTCCACCTGGTCCACCCTCTGAGTCTATCCACATACATCGAGTCTACAGTGTGATTGGTCCCCCCGCTCCCGGGCCTTCAATCCACCTGGT
Source organism: Lactuca serriola (assembly GCF_051521515.1). Classification (NCBI taxonomy): domain Eukaryota; kingdom Viridiplantae; phylum Streptophyta; class Magnoliopsida; order Asterales; family Asteraceae; genus Lactuca; species Lactuca serriola. The sequence continues at coordinate 333,224,873 of NC_136412.1, forward strand.
CCACTCTTTGAGTCTACAGTATGACTGGTCCGCCCGCACCGGGCCTTCAGTCTATCTGGTCCACTCTCCGAGCCTTCGGCACGTCTGGTCCACCCTTTCGGGGCCTACAGCCTATCCGGACCGCTCGCTGGGCCTTCGGGACAACCGGTCCGCCCTGGGTATCTTGGCCTACAGCACGCAGCAGGACCCGCCTCAACCCAACTCCAGTCCAACAACCATGTGCACATATACATACAATCATATACCAATTCACAGTCAACAAGCAGATCAAACAAATCACATAGCATATCATCATCCTAACCAGGATACCGACCTAACAGGTCACTAGCATAGCATCTCCCTATCTCTCAGGATACCGATCTCAATCAGGTCTCTATATATACCATCCTAGCTCTCAGGATGCAAACATATCATAGTAACAACATAACAACAACTACCCAGATCTCAATTCGATAAGGGCCGGCCTTGGTGCCTTAGACCCTGTTGATATAGTGAGGATAACTCACCTCGAAACTGCCGACTGAACAGATAACCCAAGCTGCTCCGATCACTGATACGATCTCCACCACTGGACAACCACCAATGCATTGAACTCAAAACAATAAACAACAATTACCAAAATGCCCCTGGAAACCACTGGTCAACCCTTGGTCAAAGACAAGGTCAAAGTCAACCCCTGACTGACTCTACTCGCCGAGTCAACCCGGTGACTCGCCGAGTTCCCATACTCAGAACTTCCCTCAATCCGCGACCTAACTCGCCGAGTCACCCCGAGGCTCGTCAAGTTCAACCACTCTGAGTCCACTCGCACACAACTCACCGAGTCATCCCTTGACTCACCGATTCTTGACTCGACCAGACAATATCGGGACTCTTCGACAAGACTCGCCGAGTCTAAGAACAGACTCGCCGAGTCTAAGGCTATCTTCAACCTACTCGCCAAGTTGTTCATACAACTCGCCGAGTTCCAGGCCATCTTCATCCAACTCGCCGAGTTGTTCTTCCAACTCGTCGAGTTCCAGCTCATCTTCAAGCAACTCGTCGAGTACACCCATGTGACTCGCCGAGTACCACCAATCTGAATCCATACAGAAGCACTCCAGGGCATGCAATTGATCCAAAACATAGATCTAGCCTCCTACAACCCATCTATCACGTAAAGTGGCAAACTTTACGTGAATCCAAAGAGATCTAGGCCTTTTGCACATTGGGCTAGGGTTTGGGACATGATGGCTCCACTAAACACTCCAACACAGGGACTTTCATGCTCTTTGATCCTTCTCCATTCCAGATCTTAGGTAGCAACCTCAGATCTAACCTCTAGACTCCAATTACATCCAAAGACAAGCTCCCCACAAACCCCAAATGAAGAAACAACATAACAACAGCCCAAGAACGAGATATTACCTCCAAGGAACGCCCCAACTGCAATGAAACTCGAATCCAAGCAAATCCCCTTGCTCCATGCCTTCAAACTCCCAAAATTCCTTCAACAAACACCTCCTTCAAGCTCCTAAATGAGATATGATCACTCACACACGAAGGCTAAGGGTTTCTGGACTTGAGGATGAATAAAGAGGCTGAGAGAGGGCTGTTATGTTCTTTATATAGGGCCCAACCCCGAGAATTAGGGTTTTCTCCACTCAGCGCCTACTCGCCGAGTCCATCTTACTGACTCGCCGAGTCGGCTACTTAACACGCGACCCAGTCGCGACTCTACTCGCCGAGTCCACCCATGGACTCGCCGAGTCACTCTTTCCCAATTTACTCTTTTAGCCCTTCTACTCTACTCTTGATATTTCGGGATGTTACAAATAAATGTAATTTTGAAAGTCAACACAAAGGTTGGTGAGTGTCATAGGTTTTCTGCTTAACCGCAGTAATACTTTTAAAAAGTCCAAAAAGTTTTTTTTTTTGTATGTATAACAACAATTAAAACAATGTTTGCAATGAGTATTTAAAAGCTAAAATGTATAGTTTGTATAAATAAACCCATACGTAAAACTGTGTTTGTAATAAATATTGAAAGCCAAAATGTTATGTTCCATAAGTAATTTCATACTTAAAAAAACGTTTTGAACGCAACCAAATCCATGGTTGTACGAGTAACAAATAAAGTTTTCTGCCAAAGTTGTACTCAACATCCGCAGATACGGATAAACATACATACGAATATATGGATAAAGTTATCTGCCAAGGTTGAACTTAACAACTGCAGATGCGGATAAACAGATAGACAACAAGTATATTTGATAAGCATACACGTAAAGTGTACAATACTTGTTTAAACAATTGACAAAACTCGGTATAGTGTACACAAGCACATGTATGAGCCTAAGATATGAGTTCTATGACTTGTATAAATGTATAAACCTATATATTTCTATAATAAACAAACATACGGATATACGAATAAAGTTATCTGCCAAGGTTGAACTTAACAACTGTAGATACGGATAAACGGATAAACAACAAGTAAATTTGATAAGCATACACGTAAAGTGTATGATACTTGTTTAAACAGTTGATAATACTTAGTATAGTGTACACAAACACATGTATACGCCTAAGATACAAGTGCTAAAACTTGTATAAATATGTAAACCTATATATTTTTGCGCACATATGAGGTATATTGAAACTACCAAGTTGATAACCGTATGTAGAGTCATAGCACATTTGTAGTCGAAATGCATATATTATTTTTATTAGTTGTATTATTCTAACAACATAACATATATAAATATTAATGTTTTAAAACGATTTTCTTTACTCAACATGTAAACGTTTAAAAAAATCATTTCCCAAACTGATAAAGTGTTTACACAAAACATTAATATTTCATGTGCATTTTGTATGATAAATATTTCTTAGTACACGTACTACCATTGTACAGAGGAGGGCCAGACATGAAACATCCGAAGGTAGGATCATTTTGGCATTTAAGGACTTCTGAAATCCAACAACTCAGGCGGCCCTTCAAACCAGATTCCCCGTATTGTAATTAGTAGAGTAATAATTAACATTTATGTGTCATTTATATTGCATAAAAATGATGATGTTGTTTGTATAAACAAAACATTTAGAAAATATATATAATATATACTACATGTAATCCCCCCCGGAAAATAAGTAGAAATTGGGGTCGTAACACTCACCTTAATGTGTGGTGGATGATTTGTTTCGAGTATTTGACGCGAGAAACCGAGATGTATTGCTGTAAACACGATACTCCGAGATAATTTAGTTTCAGTGTCAAGAACGGCAGTGGGAGGGGACTCAGTAGTAGCAGCTCGGTGATGCTGGTGGTGGTCGGGAATCCACAGTAGTGGCGACAGTGGGCAACGATGGCAGCTCCGCTGCTTCCACTTTCCTGTTCTGATGAGTTTGAAGAGAGGGATGGACAGAGAGGTTGGTGCCGATCAGAACACCAGCACACAGTGATGGAGGAGCTGTTGGATGGTTTTATTGCCGGTCAAGGGTGGTGGTTGGTGGTCTCCAACAACTTCTGGAAATGAAAGGTTTTGAAATCGGTTTGGCCACTTGGTTGACGAATAATAGGAGGGTAATGGGGGTGGGACTTAATTGTAACAGTAGGAAATTGTATGGTGGGTTTATGGTGGTCTTATGGTGGTGTTGGGTGTTTGTTTACTGAGAGGGATAGAGAGGGTATTAAGAGAGGGAGAGATCCAGATAGAGAAGAGAATGGCTGATGTTGTGCGGATTGAGGGAGTTATAAGCTTCTATTTATACTTGGAGAGCATACACCCAAGCCTTAGAAAGCCATGCTCTACCACCCTACCTTGTACTACTTGGTTAAGAGTATTCATAATCCATAAGAAAGGAATGGGGGTAGAAAACGTGGGCAAGAGGAGGAAGCAATGAGTTGGCCATTTTCTTTTTATGCAAGTCATGTGGGGACCACAAGGTAGTTTAATCCTTTAACTTGTCCAAAACACTTATGAATTGATGAATCGAGATCCCGACATCGTATTGCGTTTTCAAAATTTTCTTATGAAAGAGGGTAATTCAAGGATTCTAGAAACTCGAACGGATTAATTCTTTGAGTTACTGAACTCTGGGAAATTGCGTTTGAAGTTTTGCGTTTAAACGGCTCGCGGTGTCCGTATTCGCGACTTTTGTAAATATTTGTGTAAAAATTATTTCGAGTATGAAATCAAATATTAGACTATATCCTGAGCCCAAAAACGCTGTCAGAAACCCCGTCGGCAAAGCGTAAGTGCCTCAACAGATCGATTCGGTTTTATGTGATTAAAGAAAACTAGTGTTTTACTGTCTATTTTCTTAAAATTGTTGTATCTTTTGCATATGAACTCTGTTTTGGACGTTCTTTATATTTTCGGAAACGGAGGAACATGTACTATAATATTTTAATGTTTGTTTTGCTCAAAATCGTTTAATGCAAAATTTCAGTTTTTCTAATGCATTAATCAGCGTTGTCGTTTAAGCGATTTGATTATGTTTATAGTTTACACATTTGGAAGTACGATATCATCTGATATCATGTAATAGTTAAAATGAATTTATTTATTTGAGCAATGTGTTGAGCTGGAAGAACCCTCAGCCAGTTGGGTTCATTGTGGGACTGGAGATCATGGAAGTCGGCGAGTTCAATAACAAAACTCGACGAGTTCAAGACTTAGTCTCAACAGCATGAAGACGAACTCGACGAGTTCATAAAGAACTCGACGAATCCAGGACTAGACGTGTATTCTTGCATGAAAAAGGACTCGGTGAGCTAAAGGATGAACTCGACGAGTCAATGGTAGAAAGTCTCGACCTTGTATGAAGGAGAACTCGGTGAGTTAGTGGGTCAACCTGGCGAGTTGAGTCAACCAGATGTTGACTTTGGCATAGAGTTTACTTTGACCAAGGCGTTTGTTGAGTTTTGAGCATAACATCATTCCTATGGTGTTTATGCAACCCTAATTTCTTTGATCCAGTTTTTTCTAATTAAACATACAACATTGAATACCAAAGCAATAAATCCTAGATATAGCATGTGATAATCGATATTAACATAAGAATACGATTTTGATCTTACCTTGATTGTTAATAAAACGACGTAGTTTCACGATGTTTAATACCCAATCTTAGGTGAGATTGTAATGTATATTCACTTTTCCCATATATATATATATATATATATATATATATATATATATATATATATAAATATAAATATGAATACACTTATAATAAAATCATGTGACATAATACATATAATATGCACATATTGCATTTAATCATCTAAATACTTCATATCTATGTGTAAGATGGAAGTGTTGGATAAGGTGTCTAAGTCCATAACTATATTTGGTATATACTTGACCAGATTTGGCATGGTCCATTTGGGTTGCATGACATCAAAACAATTTGGATAGACTTTTGTGAGAAGAGGATATTTATGGTTTATTAATATATTGTAAGTTCTAATATATTAATATGAATTATTTAATTAGTATTGATTAAAAATTAGTTTGGAAAATTCATCCAACTCGTCGAGTTGGTTCATGCACTCGACGAGTTGGAGGCCTTGAATGCAGAATTTCGAGTTTTAAATGTTGGAATTGGACTAGGATCATTACCCTAAATTGTTTTTAGATTGTTAAACATGTTGTTGATGCGGTAATGATTGTGCTTATCCAATTTCAATGATAATTGTCAAAGTTTCAAGTCTTATATGAAGTTTATATGATTCTTAAAAATTATTGATATGAATTATGCATGCTTATGAGGTTTTTTAGATCATAGAAATTATTTAACATGCTTCTTAGTTTAATTGTTGATCTAAATGCATTTTAATGGACTCCATAACTTGTCCTCAAGTTATAAAATTCCAAGAGTTTTCCATTAAAATCGTTAAAACTCATAAGTTATAGGAATGAAAGGTTTTGAATAGTTTCAAAACTTGACCTCAAGTTTTGAAATTTGTAAAGTCACTTTAGAAAACTTTAATTCCAAACCCTATAATTTTAAAAGTTTAAAATGCAACCCTTATACTTTATAATATTATAAGTTAATATATATATATATATATATATATATATATATATATATATATATATATATATATATATATAGGGAAATGATCAAATGAGAACACCTAAAATGTTGAGAACGCGAGAACAGTTGTGGACCAATTATTTTATAAGGGCATTAGAGGCATTTTACAATTTAATTAAATATGGATAAATGGAAAGTAATTAATCGATTCCGAAAATCATGAGAATTTTTTCCCCACTTATTAAGAATACTTAAAATCTTCCTTTCAATTAATAAATTAATAAAAATATCATTTAACATGAATTAAAAAAAAACGTTTTTTTGTTTTATATTTTTAATTTTACTAACAACATTTGATAATGAATAATTTATCGGTTTACCTCATTTATTTAAAAAAAATATCTTCATAAATAATGATTTATACATTACATTTAAAAATGAATAAAATTGTAAATTATAAATGAATTAACTCAGTTGTATTTATGAATACACTTGTAAAATCATAAATGAATAAAACCCGAAAAAAAGATTATAAAATCAACTAAAATGGTACTCATATATAAATAAATAAAACACATTTTTATTCATATAAGAATATAATTATAATAGCAAATGAATAAGTTACAATATATATTTTTTTGACACGGAAACTAGTGCTACAATTACAATCATAAATGAATAAAACATATTTTTTCTCCTTCCAAAAGAGGTATTGGTGTCGGTGTTTCATTTGGTAAATCTCCCACCTCCCACTATATGCATGTTTATTCATTGTATCTACAAAAATGTTAATGAAACAATTATGTATAATTATATAGTCATTCACACATAAATACACTGATATTCACAAATAAATACCCTGTTATTCATAAATAAATATAGTCATTCAAACATAAATTCACACATAAATATACTGGTTGTGGTTGCTTGCCTTGCTCTTCTCGAACCAGCCTCATGGAGTATTCATTGATGATTAACTGCAAAATGAGACATCTAACATTATATTCATATAAGATTACAACTGCAAGCATTCAAGTTCCATTTTTCTGAATTCGGGCATTTCATCGAGCACCTTATGTGCATAACTTATCTTCTTCCCTTATTAGCCAATTTAAATGGGTAAAGTACCATACCTGAGAAACATTTTCAAGTAAAAGAATTGCGAAGCTTTGGTGCATACAATAAAATAAACAACATAAGAGGTTCAAATCAGCATAACATTTGGCTTTCCAATTGATTTTGCAAGAAAAAAAGATTGCACATGTACAAATTCAAACAATATATAGCATTGTAAGGCTCAAATCAAGAGAAGAGGTGGACTTCTACCTGCAACCAAGATTAAGACACTTGTAAAACGCCACTTTCGACCACCACCAAGCCAACACTCTACTGTAATACATAAATCGCGCAGAGAAAAAGGAAGAATTCCCAGTTCCCTGTCTTTTCCATGTTCTTCGATTTCTACCTGCAACCAAGGTTAAGACGGGGTGAGAGACGGGAATGAAAAAGAAAAACTTGATTCTGACGAAAAAGGGTTGCGATTCGAATCAGAAAAGAAGAGGAAGTGGGTCTCGCCATTTTTTCTCTTGCTCACATACCTGCATCGAGACGATGAAGAATGAAAGTCATCGCTGGGGTCTGCCACTGTTCGCCGCCAACAAAACTCCATCATCGCTGCTTCCCCCTCCTCCTTCTCGATCTCACTTTGAATCCTCGTGTACTCTCTCATATGTTTCACATTTTTAAATGCTCTGGTGGTGTATAGATGAGGGAGGCGACGAAGCGTGCCCTGGGTAGAGAGAGAGAGAGAGATAGACGACAAATTAAAAAGGAAAGATATCAGTGTGTGAGAAGTTATAGAAATTAAATAAACATTCAATTACTGTTATACCCTTTTCACCATTTTTTGTTACACTTTAATACCAATAATTTTCAGAATTTACATAAATGGTCTGTCTGATAATAGCCTTAGATTTGAATATTTAGATGGTCTAGATCTGTTCTTGCGTTTTCAACCTTTTAGGTGTTCTCATTTGATCCTACTCCTATATATATATATATATATATATATATATATATATATATATATATATATATATATATATATATATATATATATATATATATACTAGGCGAATACCCGCGCGTTGCGCAGAAACACCTATATAATTGAAATCTTTACAAATTTATGTTTTCTTAAATATAACAATAACATTGTTGTTAAAATTGATTTAATATTTCTTATACCATGTTCATATAATATATTGATTATTTTCAATTATACAACAATATATACATATATTAAAATTGCATAATCTCAATCGTTTGAATGATCGCTAACCGTAGGTTATTCATGAAAAAAAATTAAATATAATATATGGTTTAATGTTATTTATAGTTGTTATTATTGTTTTTTATTTTTTTAAAATTTATTTTCTTAACATTTTAATTTCTATCATTGTAATTATTTAAAATATTTAACTTTATTATTACTAGTATTTTTTAAAGGTAACAATATAATCATTTATACAAAGTTATTTTTAACTGTTGTTATTATAAGTTATTTTTAGCTACTTATTAGAAAACTTTTAATGATTATAAAACTATCTTTAGAAAATGATTTACTTAAATTGAGATTACAGTTTAGTTTTTGCATTTATCACTTTTAGCTATTCACAAGATATTATTTAAGGGTTTTTAAGTGGAACTGAAATTTATATTTAATTTGACCGTATAATGTTATATTCAAATTAATAATTTAAGTATTTATCCATATTGTTCGAAAGTTGTAGCTTTAAAATTATAATGGTTTGCATACAATAAATTATTAAAACTTAAGTACAGTATATTAAAAGTTAAAGACATAGCTTTGTAAGTAGAAGTAAATATATCACTTTAATATTGAAATTTAATTTATATATGATTACACTTTAGGTTTTATATTTATTTAACCTTATTAGTTATTAACCAACTTATAATCATTATTAGAAAGAAATTGAAAAGTCATGAGAGTTTCAAATGCATGTGGTGAAAGAAAAATGCTTCCTTTATAAGTATACCAGACGAATTCCCGCGCGTTGCGCGACGCATGTTAAAAATATATTGTTAGAATATTGTTTTCGGACACCTTTTAGTTAATTTGATTCATCAATTTAGGTTGTTTTATTATTATTATATTTAATGTTTTCCTTTTAACTATGTTTATATATATATATATATATATATATATATATATATATATATATATATATTGATTTTTTTTAAACATTATTTGATATTTTACTTTAGGTTTTAAATTTTACACTAAATTTTTAAGCTTATTTGATATATTAATGTAGGTTATTTATTTAACTATACATTGAAGTTAACAAATTAAGTATATCATATGATAATCTATATATAACGGGTAACAAAATGTATGAAAAAAAATACGAACTACAAATTTTAGTAACATAAAAATACAAAAACATCTATTATAACATTGTATTAAAAAAGATATATATATACAACGAATAATAAAAAAATATATAAAAATGAACACTACAACTTTTAATAACATAAAAACACTAAAAAAATTATTATAACATTTATATTAACTTTTCATATTTAAATCACAAATCTCTTCAAATACATTAATGTTTTTAATGAGCAAAACTTTACAACCTTATAAAAGAAAGGAAAATGAAAAGTTATTAGTGATTACTAATTAATAATCATAAGTTAAAAACTCTTGAGTTGTAACAAATAAATATACATAAATTAGAAAACTCTTGAGTTGTAGTGTGAGATTCAAATGAATAATAAAAAATATGAACTACAACTTTTAGTAGCATAAATATACAAAAACATCTATTATAACATTTGTATTAAAAAAGATATATATACAACGGATAATGAAAAATATGAAAAATAAACACTACAACTTTTAATAACATAAAAACACTAAAACATTTATTATAACATTTATATTAACTTTTCATATTTAAATCACAAATCTCTTCAAATACATTAATGTTTTTAATGAGCAAAACTTTACAACCTTATGAAAGAAAGAAAAATAAAAAGTTATTAGTGATTACTAATTGATAACCATCAGTTAAAAATTCTTGAGTTGTAGTGTGATTTTCAAATGAATACAGTACTTGGAAATGTGTATTTATTATTATTATTATTATTATTATTATTATTATTATTATTATTATTATTATTATTATTATTATTATTATTATTATTATTATTATTATTATTTTCGTCTAAATAATTGGTTTTGATGCATCATTTTAATCCCTTCAATTAGTAAAAGTAAATATATTTAATTATAAATCTATAACATAAATAGGTGCATATATATGTTAAACAAATCACATATAATATACATTTTTGTAAATGTCATATGTAATTCTTGTCGTAGTAATATTGATAAATTAGTTTCATATGAATAACATATCATGATAAGTCATCATAATTACATATCAAATGTTAAAAATTATGTTACCTTTTAAATATTGTCTTGTAAATATGTTGTGTAGGATAACCCAACAAAAAAAATAATAGAAAATAAACATAATCAAAACAGAAAAATTACAATCAAATAAATAAGAACATTGGGTTGTTGAATATATAAATAAAAATGTTACATAAATATACATTTAAATCAAAAGAAAAAACTAACATTCGTCTACTTTGCTCAAACAAAAAAAACTTATATCCGTTTTCTGAATCTTCTTTCTTTATTGAACACCATTTAACCATAGAAACTTGATGATAATTCTTCACTAACCTGCAATCAAAATGTTTTTCTTGAAAAATAAGAATGAGAAAGATATTCCAAGCAAAACATTGATGTTTGGAGAGTCACATTCAAGATTGAATAATACATGCAAATCATATATAAAGGTCAAATGATAAATTGAATATAAAGAAAGAATAGAAAAGCTTCATTTGTTTTACTTGAAAGAAAGAATCATATTACAATTACCATCGATGCGACATAACACATTTCTTCAAATCATCATATTTGGATAGTGAATGCTTCAACTATATGAAACTTTTGAATCATAATATCTTCAACCAAATGACGACTTTTTGTAAGAAAAATGTACTAATATAACTACATATATAATGAAGGTGAAAGGGTGTGGGGGTTTGAAATACATGGGGTGTTGAACTTATAGAGTGTGTGATTTTCTTGGAATGAGATTATGTGTGATTAATTACTTTGACGGTGAAATGGTGTGGGGGTTTCAAATGCATGTGGTGTTGGCAAATTTTTATGGGGGTTTCAAATGCATGAGATTCAAGAAAAAATGCTAGCTTTATAAGTATGTATGATATATATATATATATATATATATATATATATATATATATATATATATATATATATATAAGATCAAGTCAGTCTTACAGTTAGTATACCTCATTCACGAAGTCGGTCTATAAGGGGGGTATAAGGTTGTTGTCTATAAAATGGCAGCTTAATGGGTGTCCACTCTCACCCACCGCTTCCTTGACTGGTGGAGAGTTGTTAGCCGAACGGGTAGGAAAAAGACTATAATTCTCATTAAAAGTATAATGATAAATATAAAGTAACTAAACATTTTATAAATTCTCAATCCTAGTTGCTTTAGGAAAATGTGAAATTGATGCTAAACCATGAAATTACACTTTGCACCTTGCTAAAGTCGTTAGTGGAGCGTGTGTGGTTAACTGGCACACTAACTTGGACTTAACAAGGGTGACAAAAGGTGGCTTAAGTTTTTTCATAGATCGGTGGAGTGTGTGTGGTTAACCGACACATCGATTAGGTGATAAAATTAAGAGTACCAAGTTAATTTGCATGGTTATTTACACCTTGTTTTTGATCCTCGGTATCCCAGTCATAAACTTGAAGGGCATAATCGAGATTTAAACATGCCATTGAATTGTTCAATGAATCTCAAAAGATCTAAGAGTTTCAATCCAAGTAAAACCTAATAATCTATTTCGTTTTTCATGGTGGAAATTGGTAAATAATCATTTACCTACCTTCAAATATTCTGTTGTTTGGATTATGGCATCCCTCTTCCAAGTTAAAATATCGTCTTGGGTCCTAGCCTTTAATATTTCATTTGGGTGTCTTATTAAGGATTCTATATCTAATCTAAACTTGTCTTTCTTCCTTTTCAGATGTCTTCCAACAATGCTGCTTCTGGCTCAAACCCTACTGGCTCCTTCTCTCTCATGAACCTTTGTGGGAGAGTTATCGTTGATTGAACTAATTTCAATGATTGGATTAGGAACATAAGGATGGTCACTCGTTGTGAGGACAAGGAATATGTCCTCGATAAGGAGCTTAAGGTTATCGATGAGTCGTTTGCTACTCCCGAGGAGATTGTTGAGTACACTACCCATGATAAGGATGCCACTAAGGTATCTTGTATCATGTTGGCTACCATGACAGCAGAACTCCAGAAATCCTATGAAGATTTCTACCCTTATGAGATGCACCAGGACCTGATGGAAAGATACCATCAGAGTGCTCGTCAGGAAAGGTATGAAATCATCACCTCCATGATAACAACAAAAATGATGGATAGAGAGTCTATCACGGGCCACTTGCAGAAAATACAAAGATTAGTGGTCCGTTTGCTAGAGTTAAATGTGAACTTTGACGAGGAGTTAGCAATAGATATTATTCTACACTCCTTACCCTCCTGTTATGATCATTTCCACATGACCTATCAAATGAAAAAGGAGGAAGTCACACTTAGCAAACTTCAAAGACTTTTGAGGACTGCTGAAAGTAGTCTCAAAGGTAAGAATGTTGTTACCACTCATACCACAACCCCTGTTTTGTCAATCGGGCAAGGAAAAGGGAAAAAGAGGAAGGACCCCTTTGAAGGGTACCAAGGGAAAGTCTTTTGATGACTCGTCTTCGAGTGGAACCAAAGGTGGTTCTGCTACTCCCTCTTCCAACCCGAAGAATGCACAATGCTTTTATTGTCAGGAAAAAGGGCACTGGAAGCGAAGCTTCCCCAAATACTTGCAGGATGTTAAGGATGGGAAAGTTAAACCCACCCATGCATGTATTTACACTATATTGTCTAATAACTCACCACATACTAATTCTTGGGTCCTTGATACAGGGTGTGGAATTCACATTTGTTCTGATTCGCAGGGCCTAAAAAGAAGTGAGGATGTGGAGCACGGGAAGATAAACTTGATCATGGGGAATAGGAAAGCTTCACATGTCACCAAGATTTGAGTTTATTCTTTACTGCTTAATCGTGGGATAATATTAGATTTGAATAAATGTTGTTACTCGTCTGAAATGGCGACAAATATTATTTTCTTTCATGGTTTGTACAAACAAGAATTTACGTTTTCATTTGATAATGAATGTGGTGGTATTAATGCTTTTTATAATGGTGTTTTTTATTTTAAAGCATTACATTGTAATGGTGTATATGAAACTGTGTCGGTTGTAGACAACTTAGGAAATACTGTATTGCATATTGATTCTTCCACTAGTTTGGATAAGGCATCCTTGTGGCATTGTCGTCTTGGACATGTTAACAAGAAGTGCATATGCCAACTCCAAAAGGCTGGAGTTTTGGAGTCATTTGACTTAAAGTCAGATGATAGTTGTGAATCTTGTCTACTTGGAAAAATGACTAAGTCACCATTCACTGGTACTTGTGCTAGGGGTGAGGGTTTGTTGGATCTCATACACACCGATGTGTGTGGGCCCTTCAGAACCGCCACAAGGGATACTAATCGCTTCTATGTGACTTTTACTAATGATTACAAATTACAATATATATGGTTATGTCTACTTGATCATATATATTGTAATCAATCATAAGTCAGAAACCTTTGAAAGATTCAAAGAGTTTAAACAAGAAGCGGAGAATCAGTTGGACCTGAAGATAAAGATGCTCTGATCCGATCAGAGTGGTGAGTATCTTAGTATCGAGTTCCTTGACTGTCTTAAGGAATGTGGAATTGTTTCACAATTGACACCTCTTAGGACACCACATCTGAATGATGTGGCTGAGAGACGCAATCGGACCTTGTTGGACATGGTTTGTTCCATGATCAATCGAGCTTCGTTACCAATCTCATTATAGGGGTATGCCTTAGAGACTGCCGCCCATATCCTTAATCTAATCCCTACCAAGAAGGTTGCCAAAACACCTCACAATATGTGGATTGGGAAAGTTCCCACTTTAGACAACATCAAAAATTAGGGTTGTGAGGTGCGAGACTCACGACAAGCTCGAACCTCGAAGTGAGCGGTGTATTTTCATCGGCTACCCACAAAAATCCTTGGGTTATCTCTTTTACAGACCGAGTGACAATGTTGTCTTCGTGGCGAGGAGAGGAGTCTTTCGTGAGAGAGAATTCATAAGCCAAGGAAACAGTGGGAGGCAAATTGACCTTGAAGAACTTCAAGAGTCAAGCGGTGAAGGAACCTCAAACACTATCAATCAACCTTAGGAGGAAACTCCTGTTGAGCCGATTGATGAGTCCGTACCTATGAGGCATTCCACAAGAGTTAGGAGCACACTTGATTTTTATTATGGTTTTCATATTACTATAGAAGGTGATGCATTTATCAGTGATAGTACACTATTATTGGATGGACCTAACAACTTTAAGGAAGCCATGGCAGGTCCTAAGTCTACCAAATGGAAAGAGGCTATGAACAATGAGATTTAGTCCATGTATGGCAATCAAGTTTGGAACTTGGTTGTCAATGTACCGCGTTTGTAAGACAGTCGGGTGCAAATGGATCTTCAAGAAGAAGACCGACACGGATGGGAAGGTACACACTTATAAAGCGTGATTGGTTTTGAAGGGCTTTACTCAAACTCCGGGGAGTTGACTATGATGAGACCTTCTCACCAGTAGCGAATATTAAGTCTATTAAGGTTATGCTAGCCATAACTGCATTTCATGATTATGAAATATGGCAAATGGATGTCAAAACCACTTTCCTTAATGGAAAGTTGGCTGAGGATGTTTACATGAGTCAGCTAGAGGGTTTTGTTGATGCAAAGTACCCTAATGGAGTGTGTAAGCTTGAGAAATCCATATATGGATTAAAACAAGCATCTCGCAGATGGAATCTTTGTTTCGATGAGAAAGTCAAAGATTTTGGCTTTTCGAGGAGCGAGGATGAGTCATGTGTATATGTTAAGGCTAGTAGGAGTATAGTTAGCTTTTTTGTATTGTATGTGGATGACATACTACTCATAGGGAATGACATCCCAACCTTGCAGGAGGTTAAGTCCTGGGTTGGGAAGTGTTTTGCTATGAAGGAACTTGGAGAAGCTGCCTATATCCTAGGGATAAGGATATCGAGACACATGAGTAAGATACTAATTGGACTTAGTAAAAGTACCTACTTGGATAAGGTGTTGAAAAGATTCAACATGCAGTATTCCAAGAAAGGTGATTTACTGATCCAGAGTAACGCCAAACTGAGTAAGACTCAGAGTCTGAGTACAGAGGCTGGGATAACTGAAATGAGTCGAGTGCCATATGCTTCTGCTGTAGGCTCGATCATGTATGCTATGACTTATACTCGCCCTCATTCATGGTTAGAAGATATCAAGGGAACCCTGGAAAGGCTTATTGGACTCCGGTGAAGAACATTCTCAAGTACCTGCGGAGGACTAAGGATTGAGTCCTTACCCTTGGTGGGAATGATGACTTGAGAGTAGTGGGGTATAGTGACGGTAGCTTTCATACTGATAAGGATAATTTCCGCTCTCAGTCGGGGTGGGGCTTTACCCTAAATGGAGGATGAGTTACTTGGAAAAGTTCCAAGCATGAGACAGTAGCTGATTCAACTTGCGAATCAGAGTATATAGCAGCAAGCGAGGCGGCAAAGGAGACAGTATGGCTGAAGAACTTCATTGGAGACCTTGGAGTTGTACCAGCTATAAAGGAGCCTATGGAGATTTTATGTGATAACGAGAGTGCAGTTGACTTAGCCAAGGAACCAAGGGATACGAAAAATCCAAGCACATCGACAGAAAATACCACTTCATTAAACCTTGAATAGAAGGAGGACTCCTCGTGGCAAAGAGGGTATCATCGAATGAGAAGAACCCAATAGATCCCCTCACGAAGGGATTGTGTAAGGTTAAGCATTTACAGCATGCGATGCGCATTGGGCTGAAGGATGTTATTAGTTTTAGTAATTAGATAGATTTCGAAACTTGTAATAGTTGAAATGTAATTTACATTTGATGTTTAAATAAAAGGTATTTTTATTTACTAGTATGGTACTGTCTTGTGTCAATCATTTACTATTGTTTCATTTTGCATGTTTTGACTTCCATAATAATTATATTATTCAAACTATCCACAGTCGATCATACTTTGGAAGTAGGTATTGAAATAAGACTGACACGAATTGGGTTTGTAGATTTGTCTGAATTGTATTAGACATAACAATTGTTGCTGCAACATTCATGAGTGCTCATATGTTATGAGTATTGGATTCAACCCTCGCTCACTTATATCACTTCATGGAATCTATCTCGAGTGATCGTGAGACAGTAATATCATATAAGTCTTCAAACCAAAAGATATGAGTTGTTGACTATGATTTGGTTGTACATTGATAGTACGAAAACACATCAGCAACTTGATGTTATAAAACATGTTGTTGTGTATAATTTGATGATTAGTTAGTATAAGCATATGAGTTAAAGTTTATCTGTTCCTTTTAGTCATTGGAGGATTAAAAGCGATATCTTGGGCCCCTCGATGATTTTGTTTTGACTTATGTGTCGGGCCCAGTCAGAACTGAATTGATGTGTTCGATTAAGTTCTATGTTAAACAAATCGGGAATCGGGAAACAAACTGCCGGACAATAAGTTTGACGTTGTTCTATGTATTTTTCCGACTGATATCTTGAACAGAGGATTATATGATCACTTATCTAAAATGGCACAACTTAGTTCCGCGAGACTTTGAAAGAGATACGATTCATGGAATTTATCTCGAGTGATCGTGAGACGGCAATATCATATAAGTCTTCAAACCAAAAGATATGAGTTGTTGACTATGAGTTGGTTGTACATTGAGAGTATGAAAACGCATCAGCAACTTGATGTTATAAAACATGCTGTTGTGTACAATTTGATGATGAGTTAGTACAAGCATATGGGTTAAAGCTTATTTGTTCCTTTTCGTCATTGGAGGATTAAAAGTGATATCTTGGGCCCCTCGATGATTTTGTTTTGACTTATGTGTTGGGACCGGTCATAACTGAATTGATGTATTCGATTAAGTTCTATGTCAAACAAATCGGAAATCGGGAAACAAACTGTCGGACAATAAGTTCGACGTTGTTCTATGTATTTGTTTGACTGATATCTTGAACAGAGGATTATATGATCACTTATCTAAAATGACACAACTTAGTTCCACGAGACTTTGAAAGAGCTACGATTGATGGTCGGATCCTGAAGTCGTACTTGCAACTATAGTTATTAGAATTATTCAAGTGGGAGATAGTTGGATAAGGTGTCTAAGTCTATAACTATATCTGGTATGTACTTGACCCGATTCTGCATGGTCTATTTGGGTTGCATGACATCGGAACAATTTGGATAAACTTTTGTGAGAAGAGGATATTTATGGTTTATTAATATATTATAAGTTCTAATATATTAATATGAATTATTTAATTAGTATTGATCAAGAATTAGTTTGGAATTAATTTTGTGATCAAAAGAGACTAATTAAATAAATGGGGATTGATTTGATAAATCATTCATTCTTATAAAGTGGGCTTATGATCCATAGTTCTTCATGATGGGCTAAACCCATGTGGTGATCCATGGATACTCCATGGAAGTTAAAACCCATGGATCATGAAGAATGTGGAAAGACATGAGTTACATGGTGTAACCCTGATGAGCACATTATATAAAGAAGCCTCGTACTTGTAAAATCAGGACAAAAGGATACACAAGTGAGGGCTAGCCGACTTTGGTGCAATATAATCTTCTCTCAAGTTATTCCAATTGTTGGTGGTGTTATGTGAAACATTTGAGGCTTCACATTTGGGGTGCTAGGCTCACAAGGTCCGAAAAGTATGTCATTCTACTAGATTTTTGTATTACATATACCCCATGATATGCTAGTTAGAATGAAACCTTGGAAAAATCAAAGTTTGCATGTATAGTAGAAAAACCATAGATCCAATGTTGCTAGGGTTGCATACACACCATAAGAATGTTAGAATGCTCAAAACCCATCAGGAAGTAACTATGCAGTCACTTGTTAAAGTGGATGACTAATGAATTTGGCAACACTTCGCTTAACACCTTGACTTTTCCTTTGATGTGACCTAGGTACGAATGTCATTAAGTTTTAGTCATATATTCATGGTGACTAATGGTAGTCTAGATTCCTTAATAATCATAATGTTTGAAATTATTGATAAATCTTATTTATAAATTCATAACAACGACTATGAATATAAATATAAATTACACTGAAAGCAATAAAAAATGTAGTTTAACTTACACAGATTTTACTGACAAAAGTCCAAAAATTACATTGTTAGAACTCTTACCGGATAACTTCTAATTGCCCGACTCCCAGATACCCCGGGCCTCACTAAAACTTCTAGAAATTTGTTGATTTATTTCAGTTTAACCCTTATATATATATATATATATATATATATATATATATATATATATATATATATATATATATATATATATGTGTGTGTGTGTGTATGTGTGTGTGTGTGTGTTTTATAATATGTGTGTATTTTGAAAAAATATACTAAAATTGACATTCATACGCCTACCAAAAGAAAAATGAAATCCTAAATATGACAACTTCCTTCCTACTAATCATGCTCAAAATTTGGTAAAGAACTAAGAAGTTTTCAGAAATCACATAAACAACTTTGGGTATTTTTGGCATTTCAGTCATCACATGTTTACTACCAATTACCACATTTTTTTTTTCAGTTTTGGGAAGTGTTTGGCTCAACATAGTATTGGGGCAGAGTCTAAAGGATTCATATGGCGATTTCTTCAAAATTTTCGTTTTTATATATACATACAAACATCACTTTCTTTCTCTGTCTCTCTCTTAAACCATATCAAACTAGAAATATGAAACTTTATAAATTATTATATATAAATTTCATTGTAAACAAGTATCATCCATTATATTTACATTTACATGAATGAGTTATTTTCTTCAGATTTCGTAAAATAGATAAAAGAAAAAACAATACGTTTGACATTTATTGTAAATACTTATTCATTGTTGTAATATTATCACATTTATTTAAATATAATTAGTTACAAAATATCAAGGTTCCACAATAAATCAAGTGGTGTTGGTTACTGGTTGGGGGAAATTTTGATTCTCTTACCCCAAAAATAGAAACCCAAGATTTACTTGATTTTCTCAACGAAATTTAGCGAAGTTACTGTGTTGAGTCATTCTTACAATAAGCAGTTGAAAACAAAACCCTAAAAAGGGTTCTCAGTAAGAACCAATTCGCCGCCTGATTAACCTCTTCTCCCCCACTCTTACCTTTCTTGATACATATAACTCGAACAAACCCTCATCACTATCACTCTTCTTTCGCCTCTATCTTTCTTAGTTTCTTGGAAACCCTTTCTTTTATACTCGCTGTTCTTGCAATCTAATGTGAAAACAGTGATAAAAAGTTGCCAAAATTACGCTTATTGTATCTTCTGTCTGTAGCTTTTTAATTGTTATTTATGTTCGTTGTTTGACGATCGAGTATCGTGCCTGTAGATTATAAACGAGTGACCATGTTTCTGGGGTTTTCTTGATCAAAGTTTTGATATTTACGGGTTTCAAGAATTGATTCTTAGGTTTTTAGATCATAGTGAAGCTCAAATTTTTAATTTTGTTGTAGGGTTTTTAGGGTTTGTCTGTTTTTATTACGTGAGTGATCAAAAACTCGATTTTTATTAGCTAAATCCACAAATTTCTTTATATTCTCATCCGGGTTATGATTGTTTAGGGTATATTATCATTTCTTTTATCTGGGTATCTTTCTTTTTAGATTTATAGGTTTAATTGGGGTATGCGCATATAGTTTTCATCCTTGAAGATGTTATCTGAATTGAATAGGAGACCCATGATCGGCACGAATGATGGTTCATTTGGAGACGAGTTGGAGAACGAGTTAGGATTGTTGCTTCACGAACACAGGCGAGAAGCTGATGATCATGAAAAGGAGTTAAACATGTATAGAAGTGGCTCAGCGCCACCTACTGTGGAGGGTTCTTTGAGCGCAGTTGGTGGTTTATTTGGTAATAACAATGGAAGCAATAATAATAACAATCATTTAGCATTCTCTGAGTTTGCTGGTGGCAATGGATTTATGTCGGAGGATGAACTTAGGGCTGATCCCGCTTATTTATCCTACTATTACTCAAACGTTAATTTAAACCCTAGGTTGCCGCCACCATTGCTGTCAAAAGAGGACTGGCGGTTTTCCCAAAGAATGCAAAGTGGTGGTGGTGGCGGCGGGGTGGGTTTAGGAGGGATTGGGGATAGGAGGAAATCCAACCGGACTGATGGTGGTGGTGGTGGCGGCAGCGGTGGTGGTGGGGTGTCTCTTTTTTCTATGCCGCCTGGCTTTAACTCGAAGAAACAAGAGGCTGAGGTTTCAGAGGCAGAGAAAGTTAAGGTTTCAGCTGAGTGGGGTGGTGATGGATTGATTGGGTTGCCTGGTTTAGGGCTAGGTAGCAAACAGAAGAGCCTTGCTGAGATTTTCCAGGTGATATTTTTTTTTTGTTTTCTTCTTCAATTTTTATGAATTTTTTTTTTTATCTTCTGATTTCTATTTGATGTGTTTGAAGACATTGTTTAATGTCACTGAATGATGATAAAGTTGCTTGTAGCAATGGTTTTGTGACGCTTGTTATCAAGATTCAAGTGATGTTTGGATGTGTGTTTAAACTGATATTGTTTCGAGTATCTTGATAAATGTTGATTATGATTATTTAGTCAAAAAATAATTAGATCTGGAGAAGCAGTAAAAAGTTGCTTCACAAAAAATTGGTTAGACTGATTACTTGTTCTGATTGTTCAAGTTGCAATAATCGCTTTCAAAACTTACTTGCTCGTTATGTTGACTTTTTGAATCTTTATATCATTTTTTTCATGAATTAAAAACAATGTTATTTTTAGGTTGATCACTCATTTTCTGATTATGTGATATTGAGTGATCAGAATCAGCTAATCAACTGTAATAACAAAACACAGTTTGATGTTGTGACAAATTATGTTTGTTCAAAGAAGCAGTAGATAAATCAAGGGTAAATAAGTAATTTCACTCTCCCTTTTGGTTCAAACGCAATATACTGATTATATAATTCATGAAACATGCAGGATGATTTGACCCGTTCGACTACACCTTCCGGGCACCCATCTCGACCCGCAAGCCGCAACACTTTTGAAAACAACGATGACAACAACACACTCCCAACATCATACTCTTATGCTGCAGCATTAGCAGCTTCTTTATCAAGAAGCGGGACCCCCGACCCGCAACACATCGCCCGGGTTCCAAGCCCGGTCCCGACTCCAATCGGAGGCGGGCGGGTCGAAAAAAGAAACCTAAACGGTCAAAACAATCTCTTCAATGGCGGGTCATCTTCAAAAGATTCAGAAGATCTGGTGACTGCATTATCTGGCATGAACCTGTCAAATGGAAGCATGGGTGAAGCCAAGAATCGGGCCCACTTTGATCAGAATCCAGATTACCATGATGCTTATCCATCCAATAATAACAATAACAGTAACAGTAACAATAATAGTAACAGTAATAATCTGTATGTTGATGGATCCTCTAATAACATCTATGGAGGCTGGGATCCAGCGTATTCCAACTATGGTACAACCGCGTACACCACCAATTCGCCACAAATGGTGTCCGGTCAAGTCGGCAATTTGAACCTCCCGCCACTTTTTGAAAACGCTGCTGCCGCGGCCTCCGCCATGGCTTTCCCAGGAATGGAATCAAGGTTCGGAATGGAATCACAGAGCAGAATCGGGGGAAACACGCCTTTTATCGACCCGATGTATCTTCAGTATCTGAGAACAACCGAATATGCAGCTCAGATAGCTGCTCTGAATGATCCGGGTCTCGATAGGAACAGTTATTTAGGCAATTCGTATACGGATTTGCTTCAAAAAGCATATCTTGGAAGCTTATCATCACCACAGAAGTCACAGTATCCGTTTGGTGGAAAGTCTGCAAGTCCAAACCACCATGGGTATTATGGGAATCACGGGTATGGAATGGGATTATCGTATCCCGGGAGTCCATTGATAAGCCCGGTTCCGAACTCGCCTCGGGGGCCGGGTAGCCCGATTCGACTCGGTGAACTCAATGCACGATTCTCCCCTCAGATGAGGAACTTAGGTGGTGGTGGTGGTGGTGTTATGGGGCCTTGGCATCTTGATGGTGGTGATAATAGCTTTGCTTCTTCTTTGCTTGAAGAATTTAAGAGCAATAAGACTAAGTCCTTTGAGCTTTCTGAAATCACTGGGCATGTAGTTGAATTCAGGTATACATCTGTATATAAATATATGTATATAAGTTTATAAATGAAAATGAGTAGATGTTTTTAAATTCTATATTAAAAGTTGATATTGTTTTGAATGAGC
The DNA here is from genome assembly GCF_051521515.1 of Lactuca serriola. NCBI lineage: Eukaryota > Viridiplantae > Streptophyta > Magnoliopsida > Asterales > Asteraceae > Lactuca > Lactuca serriola. The sequence goes on from NC_136412.1 coordinate 333,247,587, forward strand.
AGTGCGGATCAGTATGGGAGTCGTTTCATTCAACAGAAACTTGAAACTGCAACTACAGAAGAAAAAAACATGGTTTTCCAAGAGATCTTTCCACAGGCACTTACACTGATGACTGATGTTTTTGGAAACTATGTGATTCAGAAGGTATAATAATATCGTTCAAGATGGGGCCCATGATGGAACAGAGTTGACTTTTTTCTATTTTTGGATTGACTTTTGTTATTTCAGTTCTTTGAGCATGGAATGCCAACCCAAAGAAGAGAATTGGCTGGAAAGCTTTTAGGGCATGTGTTGACACTCAGCCTTCAGATGTATGGTTGTCGTGTAATCCAGAAGGTAAATTATCGTTTTCATTTGGTAAATGGTAATTGACATGAGTTTTTGTCCATGAATTTGTCTAAATGTTTTGACTTTTTTAGGCAATTGAGGTTGTTGACTTGGACCAAAAGATCAAAATGGTGGAAGAACTTGATGGACATATCATGCGATGTGTACGTGATCAGAATGGAAACCATGTTATTCAAAAGTGCATTGAATGTGTTCCTGAACAACATATTCAATTCATCATCACCACTTTCTTTGATCAAGTTGTCACCCTTTCCACCCATCCATATGGGTGTCGTGTCATCCAGGTTGATACTCTGTTCTTTTAGTTGTTTTCACTCAACTTTTTAAAAGCTAAATACAAGAAATAGAAAAACATGTACTCTTATTTATGTTTTTGCAGAGGGTACTTGAGCATTGTGAGGATCAAGAAACACAAAACAAGGTGATGACTGAGATTCTCGCATGTGTAAGCATGCTTGCACAAGATCAGTATGGAAATTATGTTGTACAGGTGCAGAATACAAAATAGGTCTTATTTTGATTTTAATATTTCATTTTTCTATATGATATTTTGTTTATAAAATATATGGATTTTGTGTTTGGAGCACAGCATGTACTGGAACATGGAAAGCCAGATGAGCGTTCGATTATAATCCATGAGTTGGCTGGAAAGATTGTTCAGATGAGTCAACAGAAATTTGCATCAAATGTTGTTGAGAAATGTTTGACTTTTGGTGATGCTAGTGAACGCCAACTCCTTGTGAATGAGATGCTTGGCACTACTGATGAAAACGAGCCTCTTCAGGTTTGTTTTCCTAAAAGATAGTTTTTAAACATTATCTTTTATATCCAGACAAGAAACAGTTGATGAAAAACAAGAAACAGGGTGTTAATGTAATTATGTGATTCAGGCGATGATGAAAGATCAGTTTGCAAATTACGTGGTGCAAAAGGTACTGGAAACTTGTAGTGATCAAGAACGTGAGCACATACTGACACGAATCAAAGTTCATCTGAATGCACTGAAGAAATACACGTATGGGAAACATATCGTTGCTCGTGTAGAGAAGCTTGTTGCTGCTGGAGGTATGTTATGTTTCTAAAAGTCAAAATGTTGACCTAAAACTTTTGGAGTAAATAGAATTTAAAATTTTGGTGAAATTGACAATTGCAGAAAGGAGGATTGCAGCCCAGTTGTCACATGGTGCTTAGGAGCATCATTCCATAGGAAGAGATGTACAGCTAATTAACTGAGAGGCTAGTTTGAGAGCTATACACCTTTCTGTCTGAAAATAGTGGTTGGTTGAGGCTATATTATATATGAGCCTAGATTTGCAAATGTACTAGAAGAAACTGTAAATGCTGTAGTTTTATACATAGTCGAGGGGGCTACACGGGTTTCCTAAATTTATAAGGGTGTAAAAATGAGTGTTACACACTGTGACGTGACTGTGACTGTGACTGTACAAAAATGTTGCCCGTGGGTGTTTATGTTTCTAGGCAGAGAGTCGGATTGTTCTTGTTATGTATCGTATCTTATCGTATTTAAAACAGTTTTCTTATTCAGTCAAAAATGTCACTTTGAACCTCTCTCTTTTCATGCTTCTTGTATTTCAATTTCTCTTACTTTAAATGCTAGTAATTCTAGGACAAGATTGGTCCAAACGTTTGATATGTTAGTTATTGTGTATATAACTATCTTAACATTTTTTTAGTACTTTTATGTCTACATTTTCCAGAAACCAGATTTCAGTTCAAGATTTTTTTATAAATGTTTTCTTTGTTCTAGGTAATGGAATCAGACAGCCATTTACTTTTTTATTTTTCAAACTTAAATGACATTGCTTGATGTTTTGCGAAATCCGGATCGGATGAGAATATCCTACTAAAATAAGCTTTTGTAGCATCTATTATGTTTTGATGTTGATCTAGACACAATTTGACGTTTTTAAGCCGTGACCATAATTCTTGTACAATTAACGACATAAAATCACATAGACATTAATTGGCATGTCACGTTGGTCTTACCCACTTCAAGACAAATAGATAAAGTTGTGATGCTTGATTTGAGTTGGAGAGCCTGGTTTCAAACATATTGAATAATTTTTTAGTCTCTAAATGAGATTTTTGGGCAAAATAGATGTATTTCTTAGGGTTTAGAAAACTAAAATTTCGTTATAAAATAAAGACCAAAGAGATATGATCACATCGGGTAAAGATCCTACATATCTTGTTTCAGAATCGATCCTAGTGTGATCAAAACTTGTCTACTATTCAGCCATCAATAGCATCTCCATACTGCTCAAATACCCCCAACTATGCCAAAGACTAACGAACCAAACACACGGGTCTCCGTGACACCGTTGCCGTCCCAACTCATGTAAGTGCAATCCATGTTGGTTCACGACTTGCCGTGACCCCATCCGACCACTGGAATGAGAAGTCACGGTTCCTCACCATTCTTTCCATCACCCAACCACAAATATGAAGACTCCTGGCCAACACCCAGTGGGAGTGGGACTATAGGCACACAACCATCATCCCATCGACCTACAGGAACCCAATAAATATCTCACTCAACACATATAATAAACCATAAGAGTTATACCATTCTGAAACAAACAACATTCCCACAGACTAGGCTGCCACCAACACATCATCAAACGAACACATGATTGCGCGTGACCAAAAATCAGATAGATGGTTGAACGCTTGATCTAACCAGAAAGCAATAAGTTAGATGAGAACCATGCCTGAAAGCCAAACCAAGTGTTCTCAGGATATCTTATCCAATCCATTTGAAGTCCTCATAATCATGTTAAACGGACCTTAACCATCATCAGAAACATCCTCATGAACAATCGAAACAAGATCGTGCACCTTGATTGAAACTGAACACATCCTACTAATGCACAACTAACCCAATAAAACTTCCAGACTTGGAAGAAGATTCCAAAAATATTCAGAAATGCTGTTAGATGCAAACTGTGGACAATCTGCCTTCACGTGGCCCTTCTGGTTGCAGCTGAAACAAACCTGAAATCCCTTGGGGAAATACTAGCCAAATGCCTCTCCTTGCCACACAGGTAGCAAGCTACCCCGACCTACATGGTCCCTCGTGTCCCTTGTCGCACTTCCTGCAAGTGCAGCCTTTCTGGCCTCCGATTCTCTGATCCGTGGGATTGGGTCGCTTAGTCGCTGGCTGCGACTGCACATGCCTCCTATCTCTCCCCTGGGTCTCCTTTTCCTCCCTAGTTTGAGTCTCCATCTCAATATCTTTCCTCCTGGAATTGGCCTGCAGCTAAGCCAATGTCTGATACGTGGTGTTTGTCACCACTAAGCATCTACATTCTAATTCTAGAGTTCTCTCAATACTGCTCTCCTTCATAAGATCTCCGCTGCCCTCGCCATTTGCTTCGCGTATGCCAATTGTACATAATAAGAGACTCAATAGACATTCGAATAAATGATTCTTCCTCAAACCCACAACCAAACAAGGAACAGGAAGAAAGGCTAAATTAGACATTCTAAGGCTATGAAACCCTAACTATGTATAACTATGTAGTATACACAAAGCAAGTAGTAAGGACAGATTCAATCTCAGAAGAACGAACTCCTAGGCTAAGGAATCACAAATCAAGTAACTTTATCATCCTATTCCCGCAAGATTCCTTAGCCTACCACTAACTAGCATGCAATTCTATCAGCTCATAGTATAGATATATCTACTATGCACTACTTATAATATAAATTGTGGTATTTTGGGAAGCTACCGCTCAATCGCTGGTTGATTGCACACACTGCTTTTCTGAGTTTTCCTCATGTAAAATTTTTCACTTCTTGTTAAGTTTTAAAAAAAATTTAGATCCTTAGTTTGAGTTTGAAATCACCTAGAGGTTCATCCAAATCCCTCAAACCAGGGCTCTGATACCGAATTGTAACACCTCAGATTTTAGATCAAAATTTTCATTTTTAAATTACCAAAATCAAAGTTTCACAACCAAGTTATCAAATACATAGTTATCCTAAAACAACTAGTATCATAATTATCAGAGTTCATAAACATGTCCAAGTAGTAAATCTCCCAGCCCGTGTGTACAATCAGACATTCGCCTTCCCGCGATCTTGTGAAGTACCTGCCACATATAAATAAAAAACTGTAAGCACAAAGTTTAGTGAGTTCCCCAAGATACCACATACAATATATCACAACATAAAAGCAACAACTAGGGGTTATTCGCAACCCTGAGGACTATCAGCAGTCCCAGCGAGCTAACAACACGTCTTGTGGGTTATCAGCAACTCTGGTTGGCTAGCAGCAACCTCGGTCACATATAAATAGCATAACATAACCATAACGGCTAGAACCAACTGGTCATCATAAATAGAACTATCCTACTACACTTGTAAGAATAAGTGAGGAGACTCACCTGATACTGACGGCATGAAAACCTAGCACTCGAACTACCGGATCAGTGAAATGACGAGGTTGGGACCGACTATGCGGGGTGTAGCCAGGGCCTAGGAGTACGCCCAACGTACTCCGTCTGTTCCCATTTCTACCAACTTGTGTCTTAAACCCTTAAGACAATTACTCCCAAACATAGATCCGACCATTCTAAGACGTCTAAAATCATAAAGTCATCAACTTTAAGCATGTGCATGGCTAGAAAAAATTCCCAAAGCAACATTCATAAACTCCCAACACATTCTAATCTATTTTGCTCATGCATGAACCAAAAGAGGTGATCAAACTACCATTTTTATGAATCCACAAGTCCCATAATACATGAAAGGACAACTACAAACCCCTGGAGTGGCCCAAACTCATAAAGGTCCAATCTTTGGGGACAAAACTCTTTAAAATTCAAACATAGAGATCTAATGAAAGACTTGTCAAGGTACAAACTTTATATTTGAAAATGTTGCACAAGAGGGGAGCTTTTTGGATCTACAAGCTTGCTAACACCCACTTCTTCTTCTCAAGCTTCCTTCTTCAACTAAATGCACCAAAAACACCCAAATGAATTTGCAAGGCTCACACAAACACTCAAACTCGGGATTAGGGTTTAGGGAAGGTTTGGAGGCTGATAAGGGTGACCAAAAAAGGACTTAATGTTCTTTATGTAGGGAGTAACCCATGAAATTAGGGTTTGGAGTCTGGGCTAGTATGCTCGACGTACCACATGTACACCCCATGTACTAGCTGGCCACCCGTGATCATGCACACTGCATGAGTACGCTGCACACACTCATATGTATGCCCTGCATACGACCAAATCCGAGAGACTTTTTCTTCAAGGGACCAAATGTGTCATTTTTGATAAAATTTCAAGAGATAATAAATATACCTGATTTTCGGGATGTTACAATTTAGTCCTAACCTACGAATGTCACATGAGAGCTTCAAATACGTAGTAGTATTGTAGGGGTACCACATCAGTGTGTTGTGTGGGGGATTTTGTATGTCGTTTTTAGAAATGTTGACTTATGACCGTACAAAGTTCCATCGTTGATTGCTCTATGCCATAGTGTCGACGTTAGACACAAATATTATGAAGAACATGTAACATACAAACATCTTAGGTTTTTGAATTGATGTTTATTTGAATACATGTTTTGTGTTTAATGTTTAGTTTTAAAATGATGTTCTATGAAATCTAAAACAAATTAATTAAAATGTAAAGATTACTACAAATACATACAAGAGCATTTCAGTTCGAAATCATACAAAGTGGTCATGTTGAGAATCGCTTTAAAATTTGGTTGAAAGTAAATATGTAGGTATTTCATATGGTTATTTTGGTGATTATATAGAGAAAATAAAATTACGAACATAATTAGTTATACATGTTAAATAGAAGCCAAATATTAGTTTATTTAAACATTATAATATGCAACCTAAAACATTAATAGAAACTATGGATAAACAAAATTATCAATAAATTTAAGTTTTTAATAATAAAAAATAGAATTAATCAAATCTATTTGTTTTAGAAATGATTTAATATGTTGATTATATAATAAGTTGTAACTAGTAATATTATCTCTGTGTATAATGATAAATTTTTGTGTGTATAAAGAAAAAGTTAATTAGAAACTATTAATATCATCCCCTTTTGCTTGAAATTACTATCAAATGTGTCTAAAATTTTGTCAAATGCTAAATTCTTTTGTTACATGTTATGGAAAATTTGTAAAAAATAAGGTTTGGAAAAAATTTGAAAAAAAATAATTGGTCCAAAATTGTAAAAAAAAGGAAATTGCATGATGTATAATATACGTTGTGAAAAATATAACATGTGCAACAAACAAGACATAATTGTAATTTACGATAAAAGGTGGGTTACATTTAGTTATAGCATGAAAGTGCATTCCTTAAGGTATCGTATTTGCCCTTCTTAATGTTTTATAATATCATATATACCCAGATCTAATTTTTATTGATTTATAATCCTTTTTTATAACCTTAAATCATTAAAACTAAAAACAACAATCAAATGGACAATATCGCCCTTCCTTTACAAATCATTGTTATAATTCATTGGCCTTTAGACGAGGTTTAATTCATTTAATTCCTCATGATCAGTTACATGTGTTGAGGCTCATTACAATCACAAATTTGCTGGGCTTCCCTATCGCATCCTGGCTTCTTCCCTATTGCAAGCTCTTAATACAAAGGAGCAACCTCTTATTCTCCCTTGTTGCCGCACACAAGCAATACACATCAGGTAATTGGACAATGATGCACCAGGTAGGTTTCCTCTTTTTGCAAGATTGATAGCAAGCTCGAGGTTGTTTAACACATCAAATTAAGATTTTAATAGTAATAAAATAGTGAAATTGGTCAATGATGAAATGACATTAAGAACTTACCTGTCCACTAACAAAAGGCACAATAGTTGATTCATTTGCAGTGGCAAGTAAGACCTGCCCACGTCTATTAACATCATAAAAACCCCCGACTAATGAAGCTTCAGATGTCAGAAAAGTTGGAGCTTGTGGTGGCAAAAGAAATAAGAATAGAAGGATTATCATTTCCAGAGAACTATTTAAAATGTATAAATATCCAATCAACCTTATGCAACCGGTTACAATATGAATAGATATAGAAAGCAACTATCTTTTTTTCAGTTGCAGTATTAAAGTAAATATGGTTACTTTGAAAGAGGCAAATGATGTTGCATGCACTTTAAGTGCTTGACTCTCATGCCCACCATTGGCTGAAATCCAAAACAATAAAATAGAAGAAGATAAGACACTTGCAGAACTCCATAGGCTTCAAAACGCAGGTGCTCACTTACCTCCAAATTTTAGGGAAGTTGTCTTTCCATCAAAATTTGGTAAAATGATAGGGAGTGGAAGATTACAACCCCAACCAGTTGGCATCAAGAAACGATGAAAAAGAACAGGGGATAACAATTGATCACCTCCATATTCTAAATCCCGAAAACGTATCAGTCTGGAACACGAAGAGATTAATGAGAATTGTCAAGCTTGGGACATTAAGCACATCAGATGAACAATTGCATAACCTAGATGAACAAGAGGACGAATCAATGACAAAATCAATGAAAGCCAACATAACTGAGCTCTCAAATACAACATAACTAAGCTAATTGTAAAAAGAATTTGAACAACTGAGACTAAGAACCCTAAAAATGAAATTCGCATTCCAAATGATTAAAAATAATAAATCACATTTTGTTTACCTTATGCATGAGCATGATGTGAATTACAGGGGAAGCAAGCTGCGATCGGAAGTAATAACAGGGAAGGAACGATAAGAATTAAGGTGAGATAGGAAGCAACGATCGTAAGTAGCTGTGGTATTGGAATTTACAAGTAAGGGCATTATTGTCCATTTCATATTTATTGTCAATTATAATGATTCAAGGTTATAAAAAAGGATTATAAATCTATAAAAATTAACAAAAAAATACATTTGGGTATATATGATATTATAAAACATTAATAAGGGCAAATATGATATTTATATTTTAGGCCGGACAAATACGATATTTAGTTGTTTAGTAAGGGTATATACGAAATTCTCCCTTTTTACAACTACACATACATAAAATGAATATGTAAAAAAAGTAGAAGTTGATTTTTAAAAAAATATATTTGTAAATATGGGGAAAATCTTAAAATACATGTATCAAAGAGAAGATCTAAATCTTTGTAAAAAATAACTTAAAAAACTACTTTTATAAAAACGATTTGATAAAAAAAAATATTAAAAAATTGTAAAAATTATTTTTTGTAAAATAAAAGAAACGAATTAAAAGAAATATAATTTATAATAATAAAGGAATTTTAGAAACATGCATACAACACAAATAATTTTTTAAGTAAAATAACTAATTTTATAAAAATGATTTAATAGTTGTAACAAAATAACTAAAAAGCTAAGTTTTAAGAAATATATATAAAAAGAAAGTTGTAAAAAATATTTGTAAATCCTTCTAAAAGAAGTTTGGACCAAATTAGATAAAAAAATGGTTAAAATGTAAAATGAGAGAGTAAGGTACCAATTTTGCAATAAAGGATAAATTTACATTTTAAATGGCAAAAGTCAAAGTTAAGGTCATGTGGCTTAAGATAAATGGAAAAGTTTTGTTTGTTAGTATCGTAATTTAGGAAGACGTTATGTTATTTTTTTGGAAAGATTTTATAGAAAAGAACCGTTGGAATTCGGAAGTCGAAAGGATTGGGTCGGTGTATTGGCGCTTAATATATACCTTCTTCACTCATCTGTCTGTTCTCCAAACACCACAGGAGACATGTTTCCTTGAAGAAGAAGAGGGTTTTATTTGGAGGCACCACCTTCTCCTCTTTTCTTCTTCTGTTCCCGCGTTCAAGAATCCTTTGCGTTTCCCTCTTCGTCTCTTAGGTAACGTTCATGATTCCTTTATTTGTATTATTGATTTTAATTTTGTTATTGTTAGGTATTTTCAATAGGCCATGATTCTTCAGGTCTCTCTTCTTCATTACTGGATTCATCGGTCAGTTTGGTTCAAGGTCATCATCGATCAAGAAAAAGAGCACACATCTTTTTTCGCTCCGGGTTTCTTTCTCTTTCTCCTCCATCTTTTTTTTTTCTTTGTTGGTTTATTGGATTTTTGTCGTCAAATTGAATCCAAAACATGAAAGCATCCATCAAACGAAAGATGATTGGTCATGGAAGCGGCGATGTCGGTAAATTAAATAGTTTTGAATTCAAAAAAGTACGGTTTAGTTGTAGATTGTTTTTCTGTGCAGTTTAGGTGTTTGATGAAATCTCTGAATTAAGTTAAAGAGTTGTTTTACTTTGTTTTGAGGGTAAAAATGTTACTGGATTAAATTATGTAGAGATAAGTAAATAATCACAGGCCAAAATAAAATACTAAATAACTTATTGGGTTATTAGAGATTCACTTAGGGAAAGATAATGTATTTGTTTGTATTTTTAACTCAGAAGTGTGTTGTGGTTCTAACGAAGAGTTGTGCATAAAGCTGTATGTTTCTGTTTAATTAAGTTATGTTTCCTTTCCAATTATTTTAAAATACACTTGGATGCGTTTGCATATGTGAAACAGTTTTTTGATTGTCTTTGCTACAAAAATATTTGGACTTATGTTTGTAATTTTCTTGCTGCAGGATTTTAGAGATTGAAATTTGATTTTTGGGGTCATAAGGAAGGTTCAAATGATCATTTCTGCTATTTGATTACTGATTTATTTGCTATATGAATCGGTGCTTTTTATTGTGTAGTGTTCATGATAGTGATTTCTTTATTGTACTCAATCACATCATGGCAAAACTGCTGCTTCTTTATGACTTGATTACTGTATTTTCATTCGTGTAGGATAACTAGAAATTGTTGGATGACATGGAATAACTGAGACCTACTATATATTCTGTAGTGTTTCAGGATTATGTAACAGAGTATGCCTAGTAATTCGTTACAAAAGATTCTTGTTATTTGGTTGATTCTTTTATTTTTTTAAAAGTGTGCTTTTATGTAGCAAATTAGGACATCAGGGAAGGGAAATGCCAAAGGGCTGAAATATTAAAAACAAGTGGTCAATATAAAGAGATGTCAGTAGTTACCTTTGTATAACTGATGAGGTAATAATCAAATCTTTTTTGTGATTAAAAATATTATATATGAGAATATTGTTCAAAAAGAAAATCATTTTTTTGCAGGAACCTCTTCATTCAGCTGTGATATGCTTGAACAAGCATCTTATTGTTACATTTTCTATCAACCAAACCAATCATCTTAAAAAGGTTTGGATTTCATCTCGTTTTTTCTGGCGGCAATTTTTGTTACTTGATCATATATTAATATTTTAATAGATAATTTTCATTATTGAATATCAATGATTTTGTAACAGTAATTAAATACACTATATAAATGATTTATCTATTTTTTTAAGTATTTTTTAAGTTTTGGTCCCTGAATGTAGCTGATTTTTTTTTTTTTTTTTTTTTGAGGTTGATAACTTTTTTGGTCTTTGTTTCTACTAAAATGACAACAATTTTAGGACCAAATTTGCAAAAAATAGCCAATTTACTTGGAACAGGGACCAGAAATGTTACCAGAACCTCAAATAAGGACCCAAATTGATAAATTAGGTATACAATCAGGGACCGAATGTATATTTTACTCTGCTCTCTAAGTTTTTGTGCTCTATATTCTTCTGAGAAGTTGTGCCTTTTTGTATAGGATAAACCATGCCATTCATGCATACAGAAACACTCTTTCTGTTTTGAAAAGAAACAACATGGAGTTATATTTGGGATCATATCCATTTTCTTATAGGACAGTAAGTTAGTTCAAAATGAAGTAGTTATTAAAGTTTAATATAATACGCCGAATTGGATGAAATTACTTTTTTACCCTCCTTAGACACAAGTGTTACAGAATATCACTGATTCTGTAACACTATATGCATGATTTATCTATCTTTTTTTAAGTATTTTTTGAATTTTGGTCCATGAGTGTAGCTGTTTTTTTTTCAATTTTGGTACTTACTCACTAAAACTGAATATAAAAACTTGAGATAAATTGTCTTTGTTTATGCTGCAAATGTATGAAACTGCAGTTAATGCCAATCAGGTCCGGATGATGTGTACAAGCCAGATTTTGTGTGCCACACAGACATTGCATATAGTAAGTTTCAAATGGTTAAGTTTTTTATTAGTGTCTAATCAATCACTTTGACATTTTATTTGCTGATCTTTTTGTCACAGATAACTATTGTGCAATTCACCTATCAGAGACAAAAGGCACAAAAAGATTCCAATGGGAGAGGGGACCACAGACAACCACAAGAGCACTACAAAGCTAGTAAGACAGCAGGGGCATTTTGGGAATTAAGGCAGATCCTCTGTCATTTTAGGTTATATTATGGGAGGGCGTTTGTTATGAACTCACTTAATTTATAACTTCTGTTGTTTTGATAGTGGGGTATGATGGTTAATCATTTGTTTCATATCTTATGAATTGCACTAATAAGATTCTTTACTGAAATGATGCTACAACCTTCAAACTCTCATATTGAATGATAATATAATATTATAGGTGGTTGAAGGGCTAGATGAGCTTGATCCCATCTCTTCCATCAACAACTGGGTGGGGTTAAAGGTTAAGTGTATGATTTTCTGAACTTATTGCTCAGGTAACTTCAAAACCTTTTGTTGAGTCACATTCAAATTTATTAAGTTCCATCCATCAGATGTGTAAGTAAATGCCAATTGTGTCACCATTAGTTTGTTCCCCATGCTTTATTTCAGTTACATAAATCTTATCTTCCTTTGGCACACCAACAAATTATGAAAAGTCCAACCAGATCATATTGGCAAACTATGGTGGCTCAGTTGCAGTAAGAAACTCAAATTTTATGTTGTTTCCAAATTAAGTTCATGATAATGATAACTTTATTGTACTTCATCACATCATGGCAAAACTGTTGTTTCTATTTGACTTAATGGGGAACAAATTAAAACTTTACACTGTATTGAATTTGTTGGATGACATGGCATAACCGAGACCTATTGTATTATGCCAGTGTTCCAGGATTATGTAACAGAGTATAAATTTATGGAAAACGCCTTCAACACTTTTTTAGTTTGCCTGGTAGTTTTTTACACAAGATATTTGTTATTCAGTCAATTCTTTTATCTATTTAAAAAGGTGTGCTTGTATTTATCAAATCGGGACATCAGGGAAAGGAATGCCACATGGTGACAAGTGGTCAATATAAAGAGGGTGATGGTGTGTACTACTTTCATATCTCTGATGAGCTAATAATCAATTCTCTTTTGTGAATAAAAATATCAATACATGAGAATATTGCAATAAAACTTCAATTTTTTTTTTTTTTGCAGGAACCTCTTCATTCAGCTGTGATATTCTTGAACAAGCATCTTATTATTACCTTTTATTTCTGCCAAACCAATTATGCTAAGAAAGTATGGATTTCATCTCATTCTTTGTGGTGGCAGTTTTTGTTACTGGATCATATATCAATACTTCAATAGATAATTTTGTTTTACTAATAATGGATAAACTTCATTATCGAATATGAATGATTCTGACACAGTTGGTATGCTTTTCTTGGAAGGCTTGATGTGGTAATGAAACATATGTTGGAAATTGTGGCTTCTAGTCATCAATCAAAGCCAATGCAATAATTTTGTTGCATATATATATGTAGGATGGAATTAAGCTCAAAGATTTATTTAACCAATGTAAGTGCTCTCTTTTCCTTGTTTAATAGTCTCTTTGAAAAATAAAAAGGTTATGGTATGTGCAGCTCAAGACATTGAAGACAACCCCTGTTATGTTCTATCCAACAGATGTGTAAGTAAATGCCAATTGTTTCACCATTAGTGTCATATTTTTTTGTTTAATGTTTATGAATTTGGAGTATTTATGTTTGATGTGTATATAGTATAAAATCTTTTTCGGTAATTAGCAATTATAATATTTTATAAAAGAACCACTAAAGGGTGTTTCACTTCAATTCTTTTGATAGATTTGCAAAATAAACACAAAACAACACAAGAATGGAATTGAAATCCTTTTGATTTCCTGTCAATCATACACATGACAAATACCAATTCCTTTGACATATTCCATTCATTACTCTGCAACAAGAAAAGGTTTTAGAAACCAAATAAAGAGCTTATGTTATGGTGGAGAAAAGGTAAAGAAGTTCCCCTGAGAATCAAAGTCTTAGCATGTATGTTTTTACCCTTAAAACTATAAAACACTTGATGCTTTTTATGTTCTTATTTAGCTTTTGTGTTAATGTTAAAAGGTACACTTTGAGTTCCAATAAGGGTGTTGGGTTATTATGCCTTTCTGTTATGAAATTATGAACTTTGCTTTATCAAATTACCGCCTTCTATCCACTGATTACAAAAGATACAAGTCTATGACCCTATTTGTGTATTTCCAGAAATACCCCTTTGTTCCAAACTCATGCTTGTGTTTTTATCTATCTTCAGGAAAGCATGGGATTAACATGCTTCATGTAGAATCAATAAAAAAAAAGAAGAAGATGTTGAATATTGCAATGAAAATGCCTTCAGCACTTATTTAGTATGGCTGGTAATTCTTTACAAAAGATATTTGTTATTTAGTCAAGTCTTTTATTTATTTAAAATGTGTGATTTTATTTAGCGAAAATGGGAGATCAGGGAAGGGAAATGCCACATGATGTGATCTTTGGTGGGCTGAAATGTTAAAAACAAGTGGTCAATATATATAAAGAGGGTGTTGGTGTTTACCTTCGTATCTCTGATGAGGTTATAATCAGTTCTCTTTTGTGAATAAAAATATTTTATATGAGAATTATGTTTTGAGTCACGAAGGTTAGGATATGATATATTAGTTTGTTCAACCATCAAATGGAGAGACAAATGTCTAAGTCAATGTATGTTTTTGTTGTTTCATTGCTGTGTTTTTTATCAACTCTAGATTTCATATTCATATACACGTGCTTAATGTAAACCCTCTTCTTTTGCTCTACATTTCACACCATAGTTACTGATTTTGTTGAGTGTTGATTTTCCAAAGAAATTGAAGACATGAAAATGGAAGGTTTACTTTTACAGGTTACATTGATTGAATATGACACCTTGACATATTTTGATAGTGGTATGATGGTTAATCATTTGCTTCATTTCTTATTGGTTGCACTGATAAGATTCTTTATTGAAATGAAGCTACAACCTTCAAGAACTCATCAACCACTGGGGGTAAAGGTTGTATCATTTTCTAAGCTTATTATTCAGGTAACTTCAAATCCTTTTGTTGAATCACATTTTAGAACTTTTTGCTAAGTCTATCTTGTTATCGTAATAACAGACTTAAGCATCTATCTCCAATAACATGAGTTTCTTTGATTTGAGTTTTAAATCTTTCATGATTTCTACCAATTGATTACTGATTTATTTGCTATATGAATTGGTGCTTTTTTGGGAAGTAACAACCATTACCTATTTCTTTTCGTCCATCAAAACAAGATGATGTTGCTACAATATGTTATACAAGTGGACACCAAAGGTTTTTTTTTTTCTCTTTTCAAGTCTACCAAAGTTTAATCTTTTCTTACCTTAAGTGGAACTTATTCCTTTTCCTACATGGTTAGGGGATAGAAACCTGACTGCAAATGTTGCTGGTGGAAGTCTTGAAATTAAAGTTGTATCCATCAAATGCCATTGTTTTCACACATATATGAAAGGTCCAACCAGATGATATTGGTGGCTTAGTTGGATTTTATCAAATTTCATCATCTTCTGTCTGAATTAAGTTCATGATAATGATCTCCTTATTGTACTTAATCATATCATGACAAAACGGTTGTTTCTTTTTGATGATGGTGGAATTAAGACCTATTATGTTCCACGACTATGTAACAGAGTATATGATATGATGGGTATGATAGATTTGTTGTATTTTTCAATTTGATATGATAGATTTGTTGTATTTTTATTACAGTATTGTTGTAATAGCAATCTTTTCATTTATCTGTGTTTTATGCAGAAAAATGGACATGTGGCTTTGGTTATGGTCATTTCTCTTAAGCTTTGCCCTGTTTCTAAGGTTTTGTTCAGATTCTTCCATGTTTTCTAAATTTTGGATTTTGATTTTTTGAATTTTTGTCATATTGAAAATATTTGGCTTCCTATATATGAAAGTTTGAACATGGCATTCATGTATTTTTTTTTATCCCAAATGAGTAAAACAAAACCCACATGAATGTTTAGAGCTTCTTGACATAAATGGGGACTCTCTCCCCCGCTCTGGCTGTAATTCATTTAAAAAAAACTTTGTCTTTATTGTTTGGACTTTTTAATTGAAATCGGTCTCTTTTGAATTTTATTAGATTATAAAGAAGAGGTCCATCTAACAGATGCATAGTTTGTTAGACAAGAAACTAATTAATTATACATGACTTAGCCCCTACAGGCTATACAAGTTCAAATTGTGAATGTTGTATGCATCAGATGTTTGACAACCAAATGCTAAGGTATAAATTTATCTGTTTAGATGCTCACAACATTCATCACATGTTACAATGCTTTCCTATTAAGTGACTTGTTTAGTAGTTTTTTCTGAGAAATGTTTTTTTTTTTATTCAAGTAGGTGACAAAGGAGCAATTAGAACAATGTTATTACTTATTTTAACAGTATTTATTTACTTTACCATGCAGCTTATCAACCTGATTTTGTATCAACATGCATGGTTCCAGTTTTTCAATAAAGAAGTTGAACTTGTATGCAGCATATGTGTATGTGTATGTGTATGTGTATGTGTACCCTTTTCAGACCATGAAGCCTTTGATCATCCTGTTAGTTACATGTAAAGTGCATTGTTTCTCATTCTCCCATTTAAGTTAGTTACATGTAAGTCTTTGATTATAATGAATGTCAGGCCTTTTTGTTTCTTCTTCAACTGACATGGATCCTAAGTATAAAATATTTGGAATCAATGTGTGAATTGTTGAATGCATCTATGTGGTCCACTTTCTGAAAACTCGAAACGAAATTAGTTTAATAGGAGAAGCTGTAAAAATAAGACATGAATAGTTGATATGTTTCAGACATTTGGGGATTATTTTTTGAAGGACACTCACGAAGGTTAGGATTTGATATTAGTTTGTTTCAGTCATCAAAACAAGAGACATTTGCCTAAATCAATGTACATTTTTGTTGTTCCATGGTAGTGTTTTTTTTATCAACTCTAGATTTCATATTCATATACACATTCTTAGTGTAAATACACCCTCTTCTTTTGCTCTACATTTCACACCATAGTTACTGATTTTGTTGCTATGTTAGTGGTAGAACATGGGTACAATGTTGATCTTCCAAAGAAATTGAAGACATGAAAGTGGAGTGTTTACTTTGTTGGGTTCATTATCAAACATTAGATATTGCTTGAATATGAAACCTTGACATATTTCTCTTTTGGTGACAGATTATCCTTTGAAGCTAGTCAGTAGATTTCTTGATCATCCTCGCATTGGTTGGCTCCTTATTGTGCAAGTATCTACTATCTACATGTCAAAGTATCACTATATTAGTTAGGCTTTCTTCACTAAAACTGAATATAAAACATTGACATAAATCGTCTTTCTTTATGCTGCAAATGTAGTAAACTGAAGTTAATGCCCAATCTTGATCTTGCAGGTCCGGATGATGCGAATCACTCTTCTGCAGAATGTGTGCCACTGACATTCCATATTGTAAGTTTACACCCATTTTTCAAACGGTTTAATTTGTGATATTAGTTGCTAATCAATCACTTGGCCATTTCAATTGCTGATGAGCTTTTTGTTAGAGACTTAGAGATTCCTTCTGTGGGTTTGATAATGGTATGATGGTTAATCATTTCTTATCAATTGCATCTCTTCCATCAGAAACCGGGGTTAAAGGTTGTATCATTTTCTTAAACATGTATCTCCAATAACATGAGTTTCTTTGATTTGAGTTTTTAATCTTTCATGATTTCTATCAATTGATTACTGATTTATTTGCCATATGAATCGGTGCGCTTTAGGGAAGTAACAATCATCACCCTTTGATGATGTTGCTATAATATGTTATACAAGTGGACACCAATTTTAATTTTTAATTTTCGAAAAAGTTTACCTATGTAAGCAGTGAAATCGCTTTGTATTTGTATGGTTATTATTAGGGTCATCTAATCTAATCTGCCACACTTATCAACACATAGATTCTTCCCCATGTTATATGAATTTCTGAAGATTGTAAGCAAATCATAATTTATGTATTTCAGATACTAATTTGTGGTTATTTGATAGGATAACTGGAGCAGTCAAGAAGAGCATATAGAAATCTAGAAAAAAAAACTAAATGACCATATATGATATGCCAAGGTAAGAAACCAAATTCTACTTCGCTGATTACTTAATATACATCTAAGATGTCTAATAGGGTACTAATAAAAAAATACTTTTTATTTAATGGTAAATGCAATCAATAGTCTAACACACGACCTTTTGCCTTGAAAATATTAAGTTTGTTTGATTCCGGTTGCCAATTATAGTACTTTCTACTGTTTTTCTATTAAGACATTGCATTTTAAAAATCTAAGTATTTTGAAAATCTGAACTTGTTTCAATTTGGTTAACATTTATAGCATTTTATATTCAAAATATTTGAAGTTGATCAAGAAATTTATGGAAATGTCCTATTCCTCTACAGTACTGTTTTAGTTTTTTTGTAATGTATTTATGTTCTATTTGATTGTTTATTATTGTAGTAACACTAACATATACTTTTTTGGGTACCTTATAAAGGCGAAAGCTGAAATCTGTGGATGTTTGAGAAAGGTTATACAGTCTTTTGTGCTATAATTTGATCTTGTTTTCATTGTTATTAACATCTATGAGGTTTTCGTATGCATTTGTTTATGCCATAAGGCAAAATATATTTATGATTTTTTAAATGTGACCTACTATTTTCAAGTCTAGCATTCCCTCCTCTTTCGTATTATAGTGGAGTTAGTCTAGGAGTTTCTTGCTACAGTTAAACAACATGTTCTTATTGTCATTGTCAGGTTGGTGGTGGTTTAGGTCGAAAAGGGAATCTTTTTTAAATTTTGCTACTTATTTCATATTTTTTCATAACATGTTTGGTACCTGGGTCGTCACCTAGATGTTAAACTTATAAAAATTGGCAACATACTTGGATCTCTTTACCAATAATTTTGCTCATTTTAGTAGGGAAATAAATTTTGGTTCTTATTTTATGGTTTCATTACGTTTTGGTACCTAGGTCGTCACCTAGATGTTAAATTTATGAAAATGACCATTTTGTCCCTGTCATCTCTTTTATTTCCATTTTCAAGGAGCATGCTGAATTTTCAACAAAGTCTCACTCTTTCCTTAAAAACTATCGTCATTCATATATGCTGAAGGAGAAAAACTAAACCCTAAATCCATAAAAATAGAATCTTTTTGAAAACATGGTACTCATTTCATGTTGTGATAAATATGCTTGGTCTTTGGGTCTCAACCTTAACAGACCGTATGTTAAATTTATGAAAATGACCATTTTGCCAATGTCTTCTTCATATCTTTCATTTTCCTGTTAAATTTATGAAAATGACCATTTTGACAGGTAAATGTCTATTTTGCCCTCCAACTTTTATCACCCTGACCCACATATGCAGAGTATTTAGTTTTTGGGTTTTGATCGACTTTGGTTTGGTTAAGATGAAGGAGATTGAGTAGATGAAGAAGTACAACATATTGAGCATCCTATCAACTCATCAAAATTGACTCTTTGTTTTCTTTCATGCTTGTTCCTTGCTCTCCCTGAACTTGATGAGTTGATCAACAAGCAAAAAAAAAGTATAAGATGTTTAAATACAACACTTTTCATGAAAGTTACAATACTTCCCTTTTAGAAAAGTTTAAGATTTAAAAGTACCTATTTGTCCATTGATTTTTAGCCTACACAACACTTCCATGAGTTTTACATACTCCACTGCTTCTAAAAAGTTGTTAGCATCTTGAATTATGGTACAAAAACTTGTTTGCTTTTACGATTGATCTGCATGGAAAGTTATGTTCATATGTACATTCATGGGTTAGTTTTGTTAGTGTATGTAGTGAAAGTGATCTTGCAGATTCCATACGATGAACTTGGAACAAGAGGACTAGAGAAAAATAGTTTTTTGTTGAGAATGTTAATCATTATCGATGGTTTGTGTTAATGGTAAACAAATAAATGTAAGTAGTTTGCTATTTATTGCAATTGTTGTTAATCATGAACAATAAGATTCACATGCTTTCAAGTTTGAAGTTTGAACTACTTGGTTGTAGCAACATACAAAGGATTCGAGGATTGTTTATGAAGAGATGGCTAAGATGATAAGTGATTACCTTGTTTTTGTCAGTTTTGTCAAAAAATGTTGACATAGATGAAGAGATGGCTAAGATGATAGTTTATGAAACTGAATCTTTATCAGCGAAACTTGAGGTTCTTAACTTGTTTGAATTGTGTCTATAATATCTCTCACCTTCCTGTTTGATTAGTTCTTTTAGTATTTCTTAAGGATTTCAAAGTTAAAAAACAACATATTTGACATTGAAGGTCAAAATTCAGCCCACAATTTTTTGTGCTTTGCTCCTTTACTTCGGTATGAGGATTGAGTCTTGAATAGGTCTACTATATTTCAGAATCCAATGAATGTTGAGATATCTATATGAATTAGAAGCAGGAGGCATCCAAACACCAAACCTCCATAAATGACAACAAACTTTGACAACTTTAGAAAAAGCAACAACATTTTATATTGTAGCAGTCAAAGTCAAACATCAATGTGTAATTAATGGCAACAAACTTTGAGAAACTACAAGGATTAAAAATATCAGATTCTAACAAAGTATGAACTTTTAAGATTAGTAAACACAAGATTTCAAATAAGAAAAAAAATATAAAATGCTTCAGTTAACTCCATTGATAGACATCTTCTGTCCTTTCACTCAAAAGATTGATAACATTGTATGTGCTCGTTTTAAGTAAAGTTAATGGGGAACATCATCATGTACAAAATTCTGCTCTACATTCAAAGGGTCAATAGCAATGTTCTTATCATTAGAAGAGTGGCAATTTCATAATCACGACACAGAAACAAAGCTGTAAGAAATCAAATTGAAAGGTTTAGTGGTCTGAATTCATGATCTTGATTACAGAATGGATTGAAATTGTACCAAGTCTTTTTTGATTTTGAGTATGCAGAATGGCAAATTGTTCGTTTGAATTTCCCTTTAGCCTTCTATTCACATTTCAGATTTGGACCTTTTGAGGGGTTCCGAACATAAAAGTTATGAGTATCTTTTCCTTTATTCACATCTCTTGTTGGCACATTTGGAGATTGATTTTGCTTAAATTTTTTTTCCATTCGAGGTGGCAGTAAATACTGGAGAGGACACTTTTCGAAGAGAGTTAGGGGCTCTTTGGCAGAATCTGAATTTTTAAGAGGTCTGAATTTCTAAGAGGGTCTGAATTTTTAAAACGTTGTTTGTTTGGAACATCTGAATTTTGTGTCAAATGATAAAATAACCATTTTACCTTCCTAATAAAAACAACTTGAAATACATATAAAATTGACATGTTTTGAAATCTAATAATATATATAAGCAATTTTTGTCAATTTAAACTAAAATGAATATCAAAGCACACACAAAAATCATATCCATATGTATAGTTATAATTTCTTCACCATAACATACATAACTTCTCTCAAGCATTCCATTGAACACCTCATGTGCAGAATTCATTGTACAAAATCCAATAGTCCTGCATACACAATCAACACACCAAATACCTTCAAACAATTATGTGAACACTAAGCATCTTTATCAAAAACACTTTAGAGGTTGTATCCTTTAATCTTTTGACAATGGAAATAATAAACAACATTTTTATAACGGAATTCATCTATAACAGAATGATAATTTGGGAACCATGCAATCTCATGTTTTCTACCTAGAAATTTACATCATAATTAAAAAACAATATGAATAAACGAAATCATCAGAAATTGTTATTTGTTAAAACCGGTTCCATGTTTTTGTAGAATAAACAGTAATAATTTCACTGTGATTGAGGGGAAGGAGTAGGCAGCGGCAGTCGGTGTGCGAGGGGAATAAAGGCGGCGTCTCTAGCCAGAGGGAGGCAGAACGAAGTGGGAGGAGAAGGGGGCGGTGGGGTCGAAGATGACCTGCGACAGAGGTGGTGCGTGAAACGGCCGACATGGTTCTCTGTGAAGTGCAACGGAGAGGATGGCTGCAAGAAAAAGAGAAGAGGGTGAAGCCTGAAGAAGATAGGTTAGGAAAAATGAAATACGGGTGCCTCTTTTTTCTTTTCAAATGCATACTCACATTGAAATATTAAGAGCCTTTTGAAAAATTAAGAGGCAAACAATAAGATGTTGTCAAACACTCTTAATGGAAAAAATTCAGATATCTCTGTTTTTAAGAGGCATTAAGAGGTAAACAAACAACCCCTTACTATTCTTTGGTGATGAGTCAATATTAACATATTTGCAGAATGTTTCTTTGTAGAAGTAGGAATATTCGAGCTAACATGAATATATGGTCTCTTAAGTATTTTAACTGGCATGAATGAATTGTGATTCCTAGTAGCGGAACTAACTACTTTTTGTGACACTTTCTTATCTGATTTCTCAAGGAACCTAGAGCTTTGTTTAGACATAGTTTCTTTTTTCAAGAGCCTTCTGAGCCCAATCTCCATATGAACATTATCCTTCTTGTTTAACCAGAGCTTCTTCCTAGAGTCATATGATGGCTTAGAATATTTTCCTACAAATGGATTGTTGAAACATGGCTTAATCCGAGCTAATGTGGACTTTGAGACAACTCTAGAGTGTGGAATAGACAAAATGGACGAAGAGTCGTCATCACGTCTGATTTATTTATTAACATCACTATCAATGGACACCCAAAATAAGTTAGGTTGATCTGAGTCATGTCTGCATGTCTCATGAATGATTTCCTCAACAACACAGTTTTTTGGAGGACCAAAGTTGGGAAGATAAACTCTAGTACCCCCAGTGCCATGTGGAATTTTTGAAGACTAATTCAGGCCCATGGATATTAGAGGTGGAAGTTGCATGGGATCATGACATGTAATAGTGATTGGTTTGAACTCAGAAATTAGTGATTGATATTTGTCTGAAGTCTCGTGAAGGGACGACAACGGTAAGACAACAATATCTGAATAAGTATGGTTCAAAATGTCTCCTATAAATGTCAAATTTTAAAGTTCCTTCAGGGTATTAGAAATAGGTTTCAGAGACTTGCTTTCGAGACCAGGTGCTTTAGACCAAGGATGACGAAAATTGTGGGCCATTTGCTCTTTAGATTCAATCATATCAATAGAATTATGTAGTCTATAATCTTAGTATGACATCCCAAAATTTAGGTCTAAAACTGTAGACAGTCAGTTCACCGTGTACCTCTTTGTAATCTGACCTATTGAGCTTTAATGCATATTTTGAATAATATATAGTGTCATTACAACTATTATAAGATACCATGGTATCTTACTTCCAAATGTGGAAAATCACAAACGAATCAAACAGCTCAAACAACAACTCTAGTTAATAGGTTTGAAAAACTAAAATTCCGCATTAAGCAGTTGTGAACGAAGCAAAAACTCTAGTCTCATAGTACATGTTCACATGTTTATGAAAATATAAAGAACGTCCAAAATGGAATTCGTATGTAGAAGATACGACTGTTATACGAAACCAAACCAATATAACACTAATTTTCTTTAAACTGCTATAATCGTTTCTATTCCTTGAGGAACTTGCACACATCAGATGGAAATTCTGAGAGCGTTATTGGACTCAGGCTATGGTTTAATATTTAATTTCATACTCGAAATATTTTTAGTGAAAATATTTGCAAAAGTCGAAAAATCGAGCGTTTTGGGTCATTTAGACGCGAAACTTTAAACACGATTTCCCGGAGTTCTACAACTCGAAAAATTAATCCGTTCGGGTTTTTGGAATCCTTGAACTCTACTCTATCATAAGCCACTTTCAAAAAAAATATTAGGTGTCGGGATTTTGGCATGCAAATCTAGAAGCAATTTTGGGACTTTTTGCTATGTGTGACATCATCATGGCCCACCATCCTTGCAAGAGGTGATAAAAATCAGCCATGGGCACCCCACCCTCCTTACCCACGTGAGTAGCCTTCCCCCTTCTATTCTTCCACCTTAACATCTTGTGTTTACTCTTCTTCTAAAGGACAAAGTATGGCTACATTGAGTGTTTGACTTTCTAACAAAGCATGGTATGCATGGACATGTAAGAGCTCACTTAGGCTCTAAAAGGAAGCCCTTGGCTTCCCATTTCCTCACAATTCATCAGCCTTCACCTCTCCTTCTCCATTTCTCTCTTTCTCAGCCTAGAACTCCCCACCAGAGCAGCCCCTTCAACCGTCGGTAAACCACCACCATTAGCCCACCATTCCACCACCTTTTGTGTCATCCCTTGGGTTGCAATATTTTGTGGTGTTTTTATAGTTCAATAATATAGTTTTGGTTTTGTTTTGTGGGTTTAAATCAAGTCCAAAACAGCCATGGTTTAGATCGTTTCTAGATCGTGTTTTCTCAAAGTGCTTCTCAAAGATAACCGCACTCTCGACTCTAGTTCACAAATCATGCATTAAGGTGAGTGCTTACGGCCCCCCTTTTTTAAAGCTTTTATATTTTGGGGGAGAATACATGATAATGATTGCTATTTGGTTGATATAAAATCTTATTTATGTAGAAATGCAAACACATATGTTGTGGGTAGTAGAAGATGATGGGGTTGAACGAAGACAAGCAAAGTGTAAGTATTGCTTTGCTATACTTTAGGCCGATCCATCGAGACACGGTACAAGTAGTGTTACTAAAAATTGTCGTACGTGTGCCAAAAATCCGAATAATATAGCTAGGTAATAAGCTATGTGTTTTTAATTTATTTGGTAAAAAAATTTCAATACTAAATATGTTTATTTTTGTTTTATATACAGAGATTGAAGATGGGTTAACTAGATAAGATGTTCAAGGACAAGGAACATGTACTGTTTTGCTCTTAATTGTTTAAGAATTTTGATTTGAATTGTTTTGAATGTTAGACTAGGTAGTCTCATATAGAAGAAAGTCATGTATTTTTTTTAGTTTAAGAATTTTAATTTGAATGAATGCTCGGTTGTAACAACCGGTTCCCGATACATATTTTAAATATGAGTTTTGCATTTTTTTATATTGGGACTCGACGAATTAAGACCCCAAACTCATCGAGTAGGGGCGAATCTTGGACGCGGGTGGAAGAGTCTACTCAACGAGTCCAAAGGCCCGAATCGACGAGTAGATCTATCTGAATGAAACCCTAAATTTTAGGGTTTGCGCCCAATTTAAACACCTTATATGGCCTCCACTCTAGCGTCCATCACCCTCAGACCTTATTCTTGCAACCCTAATCAGCTTGTGAGTGTTCTTGAGCTATTTTGTGCCATTTTAGTGATTTGAAGCTTGGAGAAGGAAGGAAATGCTTGGAGATTCAAGAGGAGGGCAGTAGATCTAGAGCTTGGGTTGCATTTCAAGCGTGGTTGAGGTATAAAGCTTATAACTTGGATTTCCATCACTTAGATCTTCTTTAGGGCTTGCATATTGTCATTTTGGGCCATTTCTAAGTCGCTCTCGGGATTTGAGTGCATAATAGACTAATGGCTTCAGATTTGGGAACTTTTGAGCTCAGGAAGTTTAAAGTTTCCACCTTTATTAAGCAATGGCCTTATCCCATGCATTAGAACTCCTTTATGGCTTAGTTTTTGTGTTTTAGCTTCATAACACCCATGCCTGCACATAAAGATTGTAACTTTACATGTTATATCGACCCTAGGAGGCCAAATATATGGTTTGGATGCAATAAGCCCAACTAAAATCAACTATATGGACTTGGACTTTGGGGGACTCGGCGAGTCGGGTCATGGTTCCCCAACCTTTTCTAGTTTCTAAGCAATCTGGTTGAGTCTAGAAGAGGACTCAACAAGATGGACGTGAATATGGACTTGAAGATCAAAGAACTCAACGAGTTCAAGGATGAACTCGGCGAGTTCAAGACAAATGTCCCAAATGATATGAAGCAGGAATCGACGAGTTCAAGGATGAACTCGACGAGTCATGAGCAAAAGGTCCCGACTCTGTATGAAGGAGAACTCGATGAGTTAGGAGTAAAAGTCCCGACTATGTAGAAGGGAATTCGACGAGTTGGTGGACCAACTCGACGAGTTGAGTCAACCAGATGTTGACTTTGACCAGGGGTTGACCTTGACTTTGACTTTGACCTGAGTTGACCCTTGAAAGGGTTACGAGTATGAAATGGTAATTAAGGAAGGTTGTTATGTGTAAGAGTTTGATAGGAGTTGACCCCAACACCGAGGACAATTCAGTTACTACACGACATTGAGGTGAGTTACCTTCCAGTAGAAGTGGGTCTAAGGCACCAAGGTCGGCCCACTAGTAAGAGTTATAGTAGAGATAATTGTCTTTGTGATAATTATCTGGTATATTTCTATCTGTTATGATTATGTGCTAGCACGATATAATGTTATGTAATAGTAAGTACTAGGGGGAATAGTCCCCATGTTACGGTCGTAAGGACCGAAGGGTAGGTCGGGCACCCCAGATATGCATGACAATATGTTTATGCTATGTTATTGTGTGGTTGTAGTAAGGGTTGAAATAGTCCCCATAGCCGAATAAGATAAACCGGAGGGTAGGTCGGTGCCCCATAATTGCCAGACAGGGTAGGTCGGCACCCTAATATTTGCCAGACAGGGTAGGTCGAAACCCCAGAAATGCCAGTCAGGGTTGGTCGGGCACCCCAAAATCACACGACAATATGTTAGTTATGTGGTATGTTGTATGATGGGGGAACTCACTAATCTTTGTGCTTATAGTTTTCAGGTACCTCTTCATCAAAAGAGAAGAAGTCGGCACGGTAGCAGCGCATCACACACACAGGATTTCCGCATTATGAGATTCTTGGGATTGTACTCTGACATTGTTACTATTTTATGATATGGTTTTGAGACATGTGACTACGGTTTTATGCAATGATGTGACTCGATGATGTTCCTTATAAATGTTTTTTCTAAATCGTTATATCAAAATGAAATTTTTGGTCTTGAAAATTGGGATGTTACATGTTGGTATCAGAGCCTTGATTTGAGGGATTCAGACACACTTTCGGGAGTGTTTGGACTCAAATCGAGGGTTTGAAAGATTTTCACAAGAAAATAGTTTTACCAAAAGTTAAAGTAAAGAGTTTTGAGAAAGAACAAGGTGTGTGATGCGTGCAACCGACCGAGCTCAAGTAAGTTTTTCCCAAGATACCCATACATTTTTTTGTTATGATATGATATGATGATGAGAACTGCATGCTAGATTAGGACTAAGGATCTAGGAAGATGCCCTATGTGCCTGTTGTATGTGCTTATGCTAGAACTGATTAGTCAGTCATATGATAGCTTGGATAAGACATGCTTGGTTTGGTTACTCAAAGCCTGGATGTTGCTTGCTTTGTGCTTTTAGGAGTTCTAGCAATCTTTAACTAACTAGTGAACGAATACGTTAAGTTACATATTGCAAGGATTAAATAATTCCATAAGGTTAGGTCTAGCCCTATTGCGCAACTCTTGTTTGAGTCTAACCGTTGTAGGGTAGGATCTCTCATTCGAATAATTATTTGGTCTTAGCGATATGTAATGGTATACGCAAACTAGTTAGGTGAAGGTAGCAGGGATTCCTTATGCAGCTGATGGCGAAGAGTAAGTCGGAGAGTTGCCCTAGGGTAAGCCTAGGATGAGATTAGTGCAGCGAGCAGTAGTAGTGAAAGGGACTTGGTAAAGTCAAATAAATCCGTGAGGAAAGTACGGATAGATGTGGAAGGTAGTATGGGCTCGTACTACTGAAAGCAGAGGATCCGTACTCGAGTCAAGGAGCGCTGAGATAGAACCAGGGAACTAGTAGAATGTGTGAGTCCTCTCGAGGTTATGTATGATCCTGACACTTATGTATTTTGTTTCAGAATGGTGGTGATTACGCGTCACAGAGCAGGAGGATCGAGATCAGGGTCAGGATCAGGTTCGGATTCACGTTCTAAGCCAGTTGATGAGGGACTACGCGAGTTCATCGCGGCTAAGATCACAAGAGGCATCCTTGAGTCAACACCGGTGATTTTTGGGTCGATCAAGGAAGGGATTATCAAGTTGATGGAGGATCACCTCAGGGCGTTTAGGAGTGACATGGCATCTGGCCAGGCAAGGACCCACACACTCTCCTTCAAGGACTTCAGGGGATGTGGTGCGCCAGAATTCCACCGGGTGAAGGACCCCATTTTTGCTAGGAGATGAATTGTAGACATCGAGTCTGCACAGTTGACGAGCTTCTGCCCGGAGGGGTCGAAGGTCCGCTATGTTGCAGGTTGTCTGAGACACAGAGCTAGATATTGGTGGGAGTCAGTTGGTGATTCACTGGGAGCCTCAGCCATTAAGGCTATGACTTGGTCGGATTTTGTGGCCAGGTTTAGGGCTGAGTTTGTGTCGATTGTGGAGTTTCAGCAGCTGGCCAGGGAGTTTCTTGACATGAGACAGACTACTGAGACGGTGACGGAGATTTTTGCCAAGTTCGGGGAGAGGGCCTTACTGGTACCGCAGTATGCAAGGGATGAGGAGACGAGGAAAACTCGGTACCACGACATGTTGAGGGCTGACATTCGGAAACATGTCAGCTACTCAGCATGCTCGACATTGGATGCCATGATCGTGAGGGCGAGGGAGAGGGAGATTGATATAGAGCATCTTAGGAAGAGGAAGTCAAGGGATGGACATGTTACTGGGGTTTCGGGGAAGAAACCCAAGGGATCCGAAACTAGGTCGAAGGGCCATCCGGGCCATAGTCGTTGCAGGAAATGCGGCAGGCCGCATGAGGGAGTTTGTAGATTGGGATCATGGGACTGCTACAAGTGCGGCAAGACCGGTCACTTTAGCAAGGATTGTACTGCCCAGACCCCCACATTCCAGACATCAGACCTGATGTTCTTCCATTGCAATCAGAAGGGCCATAAAAGGCCGATTGCCTGAGACTAGTATCAACGGCACCAGCTCCCTCTACCCTGCGGATCACAGATGGCCGATAGGGCAAGTCAGATGCTCCAGTAGTGAGGAGCCGAGCCTTCCAGCTGACCACCGAGGAGGCGCGTGCCGCACCGAATATGGTGACTGGTATGATTTCTTCTCCCTAACTTTTATTTCATGTCAGTTATGATATTTATGTGTATGTTTTATGTGTTATTTAGGATCGTTCCATGTGAACGGTATCCCAATACAGGTGTTATTCAATTCGGGGGCTACTCGATCATTTGTTTCTCTTGCACTTAGCAAGAGGTTCCCTAAGTCTTCGGGCTTGTTGGATTGCCCTTTAGAGGTCAAGATTATTGATGACCGATCAGTACGAGCATCAGAGGCTTTCATAGATTGTGTTTTGAGGCTTTATGAGGAGCGTTACCTAGTGGACTTGGTTCCCATTCCGTTGCGTGGGAACAAGGTTATCATGGGCATGGACTGGTTAAGCCCTAACAGGGCGGTGATCGATTGTGCGCGGCAGTTGGTACGGGTCAGGACCCCAAGTGGGGAAGAGCTGGTGATTCAGGGCGAGAGACCGCACTGTGGACCAGCTATGTGTTCAACAACGAGGGCTAGGCACTACGTACAATAGGGTTGCGTAGGTCATGTCGCCTACATTATGGATACCCGGGAGACGGGTAAGGCGACTGTGAGTGATGTCCCAGTGGTGCGAGAGTACTCGGATGTATTCCCAGAGGAGCTGCCTGGGATACCTCCGGAGAGACAGGTAGAGATCAGGATCGACCTAGTCCATGGTGCGGATCCGATAGCCAAGGCACCATATCATTTGGCTCCTCCTGAGATGTAGGAGTTGTCTACACACCTGCAGGAGCTGTTAGACAACGGATTCATTAGGCTGAGCAGTTCACCCTGGGGAGCCCCGATCCTTTTTGTGAAGAAGAAGGACGGGTTGCATCGGATGTGTATAGATTACCGGGAGCTGAAAAAGGTAACGGTGAAGAACCATTACCCACTCTCGAGGATTGACGATCTCTTCGACCAGCTACAGGGGCATCTTGGTTTTCCAAGATATATTTACGTTCAGGCTACCATCAGATGATGGTCAGAGACGATGATGTACAGAAGACTGTTTTCTGGACTCGCTATGGCCACTACGAGTTCGTGGTGATGCCCTTCGGGCTCATCAATGCTCCTGCCGTGTTCATGGATCTTATGAACCACGTATGCAGACCGATGCTGGATCGGTCTTTGATAGTTTTCATTGATGACATCTTGGTTTATTCCAAGACACGGGAGCAGCACGATGAGCACTTGCGAGAGGTGATGGATACCTTGAGGAGGGAGATCTTGTACGCCAAGTTCTCCAAGTGTAAGTTCTAGTTGCACGAGGTGCAGTTTCTTGGGCACCTTGTCAACCAAAACGGTATTTTGTAGGGTTGTTCGTTTGGATGGATCAGTTTGATCCAATCCAATCAAATAAATCCAAATTGATTTCGGTTTTCAAAACATTGATCCGAATTGTCCAAACTAAATTCAAATCCGATCCGATCTGATCCAATTACAATTCGGTTGGATTGGTTTTTATAATTCGGTTTTCAAAAACTGAAACATTTTAAAATGACATATAATTATAATATTACCCAACTTTAAACAAGAAGCAAAAACAAATAATTTAGTTGTGATTTGAAATTTATAAACAACTAATAAGAAGATATATTATAGTAAAATATTTTATAGATACAAAACTTTTGAGAGAAAATGCATATTAATGTTTTTTTTATCAGGTGAAACGTATTAAACCTATTTGAAAAAATAAATTACAAAATTAATAAGTAATTATAGATATATATAATAAATAGATAAATAATGAATGTTTATTCGGTTCTTTTGGACTATTCGGTTCTTATTTTATAAACCAAAACCAATCCGAAATCCAAAATAATAATTCAGTTTTGTTGAAAACCAGTCCAAAAATCTAAATATCCGAACCAAATAGTCCAATCCAAATTGTCTAATTGGATAATCCGGTTTTATCCGAATAGTGAACAGCCCTAGTATTTTGGTTGACCCGGCCAAAGTAGAGGTCGTGATGACGTGGGAGGTTCGGAAGTCTCCATCCGAGATTCGGAGTTTCCATGGATTGGCAGGCTATTACCGAAGATTCATTCAGGACTTCTCCAAGATAGCCGTACCGTTGACCCGGTTGACAAAGAAGGTCGTGGTCTTTCGTTGGGGGCCTGAGAAATAGGAATCGTTTGATACCTTGATGCAGAGGTTATGCGAGGCGCCGATCCTAGCCCTTCCAGAGGGCATGGAGGATTTTGTAGTGTACTGCGATGCGTCCATTTCAGGTTTGGGTGTGGTATTGATGCAGATGGGGCATGTTATCGCATACGCCTCGAGGCAGTTGAAGCCTCACGGGGCGAATTACCCGACGTACGACCTGGAGTTAGGGGCGGTTGTTTTCCCCTCAAGATTTAGCGACATTACCTCTATGGGGTCCGATGTACCATATACACGGACCACACAAGCTTGAGGTACCTCATAGATCAACCGAATTTTAACATGAGGCAGCATCGATGGCTAGGTGTGGTAAAGGATTACGATTGTGAGATCCTCTACCACCTGGGGAAGGCCAACATTGTGGCCGATGCGCTTAGTCGCAAGGCAGCCCCGATCAAAGATATTTGTTGGATGATGACGGTGGTGACTACACTTTTGGAGTGGATTTGAGAGTCGCAAGTTGAGGGTATGAAGGAGGAGCGCCGGAAGTGTGAGCGGATCATAGGCCAGGTGGCCTCGTTTGACTATGACAGTCGTGGGCTATTGACTCTGCACGGGAGGGTCTAGGTTCTGTACTGTGGAGGAGTACGACAGATTTTGATGGAAGAGGCCCACAAATCCAGGTTTTCTATCCATCCTGGGGCGACAAAGATGTACATATTGTTGGGTTTTGGTCATAAGACATCCTATGTGCTCATACAAACCCTAAAGCTCGGATCTAGGTTTCTCTATTGTACATACTTGAATCCAAGACTTTGAACCCTAATTCTAGCATATGGAAATCAGAATTCACATGTAAATAGGTTTAAGAACATACCTTGATTGTTATGTAGCAATAACAATCCAATTCCTCCTTGAATTGACCTTGGAAAGCAAAGAGTCACAAGTGTCACTCCTCTAATGGCTTACAAACACCATAAGCAAGTGGAGAAGGTATAAGGAGAGAGGAGGGAGGTTAGAATTCGTATTTGGGACCTCTTGGGAAGGGATACACGAATTCATGACCCTAGGGGTGTTTATATAGGTGTAGAGATAGGGTTTCAGTCATTATCCTTATCTAGTTGATTATCCATTAAGCAACTAATAAGATAATCCTTGAATCCTTATCATACTCGAATTCTAAGGCTTTCCAACCTTAAATTCGTCCACCATACTTATAAGATAATTCTTACCTTATTTTGTAACTATCACATAACTACAAATCAGCCCCTCTAGTTTAATTAATTACATTTGATCACAAAATTAATTCTTAATTAATTATTGACCAATATTAATTAAACAAATATGATTTCTCTTTTAATATATTATTCTTATAACATATTAATAAATCATATTATCCTCTCTCTCTATATATTTCTCCAATCAAGTTGCTTTGGTGAAGGCAACCCAAAAGGACCATGCACCATCGGGTCAAGTACATACCAAAATAGTTATGGACTTAGACACTAATCCAACAGTCTCCCACTTGGATAAGTCTAACAACTATTCTGCGTATGACTTCGGATCCCGATCTGCAATCGTAGCTTTCCAAAGCCGCTGTCAACTCTGATCATATCAGATACGCGTGTCCTTAGATAAGGGATCATATATTCCTCCATTCTAGATATCATATGAGATATGATTTCAAATCATTCTCTTTGTACTACTTCTCGATTTCTGATTTATGACGACTGACTAATTGAACAAATCAAATTAGCCCTAGCCCGGCCGAGCATTTACGTTTGTCATCACTAAACCATCGAGGGGCCCAAAGATATCGCTTTTATCCTACTTTGGATAAAAGGAACGGATAAACTTTGATACAATGCTTGGTTGTACTCACGCACCGAATCACACACAACAATATGTTTTATAACACCAAGTTACTGGTGCGTTTACATATTATCAATGTGTAACCGATTTGCAAGATACAACTCACACATCTCGGTCTCAAGAATATAAGATGTTATCGTCTCACCAATCACTCGTGATACAATCCATGGAGTGATCCAAGTGAGCGTGGGTCTAATCCAATGCTCAAATCACATTCATAAGCACTCATGAACGTTGCAGCAAACATTTGCTTATGTCTAATACTTTTCTAGACATTCCACACACCAATTCACGACAGTCTTCATTCATATCTACTTCCAACATATGAACGACTATGGCCCGTTTGAATAATTCGATTATTCTTAATAACCTCAATTATTCTGGAAGTCAAAACATGCAAATGTGAAACACAAGAATAATACTAATCCCATATGACCTCAAACCTTTGAGTATAAATAAAACACCTTTTATTTAGCACCATATTGATTACTCATTATTTGTCGTTTCGGGTAATCAACTTCTTACTTGAATTCCAACACTTGTCCCATGCTCCTAGCATGCACACAATGTTTACCTATGGTTCTTACTTTGTGAAATAGATCACATTGAACACATTTCCAATCCTTCTCATTTCACAACTCCAAATCCGTTTTTCATAAGTTAAAGAATATCAAATTCTTGCTACTTATAGAATATGCTAGATTCTAACATTCTATGCAACTATCCTTTCGTAATGTCACTGCACCAAAGTCACAAAGACTATTGCCAATGATATTACAAAGTTTTCTATCGGAGATTGTCACAAGACAATTCCATAGACGTGATGTCTCTCACTCAAAGTACTTTCTTTGAACATCCTTTTGCATAGAAGTTTCTAATCTAGTCATAGATTTCTCAATATTTAATTCCCAATATGGACACACTTCCATATGTTCCATATGACAACTCATTCTTAATAGAATCTTATCTTATTCATAATGATGTCGATATGGTCCATCCAATATGGAAATATTTCCATATTTTCCAATACTATACTTCCAACTACTCACAAGCGACCAATCCTCGTCGAACTTGGATTGTCCTTTGATAGTTGTTTAATTATTTTAGTCAAAACCAATTCTAGTCCCTTTTCCCTCTAAATGCGCTCGACATTTGGAAAATTTTAGAATGGTCAAACATTAAGCATTTGCAATCGATCCTATACCCGAAGCGTATGGGACACGACGCATAATGTTTTATTTGCTATGTTCTCAAAATTCGAATTGTGAAGAGGGATGCCGTAATCATAATCGAAATTTTAAGAACACACTTTGAACCTTTGACTAAATTTATTAACATTTCTCAACCTAATCCTTTAGATTTGAAATGAAGCATAATATTCTCTCCCTTAATTATAGCAAAACAACTCTTCAACTATTGCGACTTTGCAAAGTATGACTCTTGTTTTCTATAATTAATATTGCTAACCTTGCAATACTTTCCTTAATAATCATACAATCATAACATTTATGCTCCCACTATCATGATGATTATTATAAAACATAACACTTATGCTCCCACTAGCTTCGACATGTATTCATAAACATTTTAACTTTCAGAAAACAATACTTATTGAATTTCTTAAGTTCATGTTTCTAATACTTAGTGCTTTGATAATCCTTTATCAATGCTTCTTGAACTTATACACCTTTGCCTTCGATAGTTCATATGTGTGTCTAAACAATTAAGACTAATTGCCAAACCTCACAATTCAAATTATGGAAAGGGATGCCGTAACCATAATTGAATTCGAGAATGCAATTTTACAATCACTATCTTCTTAAAATCTTTCTTAGTGAAAGCATTTCCTCACAATCATTTTCATGAAGGAGGAAATCTTATGACACTTAGATTTGAGCGGTGTATGTGTTCCTATCCATGTGAATTTGTCAAAACCAAGGTTTCCGACAAATTCAAACTCTTATGGATCGAACTTTCTTGATCTCGATTTCTTGCCTTTATGGTAGCACAGCTGCCCACCATGTCTTCCAAGTAGTTAAGCAGCTCACCCTTTCCTATCAATGTACCTTTCATTGATTAAGGTGCCTTGCCTTTTATGCATTCAAGATGAGAACTCATAGAACTCATATGCATAATTAACTCAATTGGAACAGCACATAATCAAAATAATGTCAATACGATAGGTTGTCAACCTCAACTCGTGTGGTAGTGATGATCGATAAGGTTTATTTGATTTGTTCTTGAAACCTTTCAAGACCATTAAGACTCCCACTGACTCCTTGACATATAATATTCTCTTGTCAAAAACCATTTCTTGACAAACAAATATTCAAGAGTTAGTGTAGCTTTTATCAAAAGACTTCATAAATTGGTCCTAGTTGGTCTTTGTCTTATCCAAGACATCACAACTTTCCACATTTAATGAAAGTTACAAACCTTCTTAATACCTTTCACTCAATGTCACAATCTTAACTTTAAGACTTGTTATTGGAATGAAGTATGATTGACTTATTGATTTAACCATTTCTTCAATTATTGATTCCTCTTCTTAGACATACAATTGTACTAAGACTCACTTAGAGGATCAATTGAGATATGGTTCTTAATCATTAAGACCTATCATAAAGCATAAAAGGTACTCTCCCATCTTCTTAGAATGGAGAAACTTTTATCTTTCTGCCTACTTGATTCTTCTTATTCGTTCTACTATTGATCTAAACCCTTTAATCAATTTAGAATTACACTTAATCTTGTAAGTATAATCATATTTACTAAGCCTTTAGTAAATCATGACGAATATCTTTGTTATTCTTATGGTGAACTTGATCAACACACTACTTTGTGTACTTGATCTCCTAGTCCTTCACTTGACACTTTGTCAACGAATTGGTCTATTTTCCAAATATGAATTTCTCATTCATCATGCAACCAAGTTGCATGATTCCAAATTTCTGTCCGATTGAAACTTTGGGCGATGAGAAACTCTCCCTATTTCGGCCGAGAAGCTGGCCAACATCTACATTCGAGAGGTAGTAGCACGACACGGAGTGCAAGTCTCCGTGATTTCTGACAGAGATGTACGGTCCACTTCCAGATTCTGGAAGAAGTTTCAGGATGAGTTAGGTACTCGTCTGCACTTTAACACCGCTTTACACCTGCAAACGGATGGTCAGAGCGAGCGGACCATCCAGACTTTGGAGGATATGCTACGGGCATGCGTTTTAGACTTTAGTGGTAGCTGGGATACCTACCTTCCCTTGGCAGAGTTTTCCTACAATAATAGCTACCACGCGAGTATTGACCGTCCTCCCTTCAAGATGTTATACGAGATGAAGTGCAGAACCCCGATATGATGGGTTGAGGTTGGGTAGAGGGTCATGGGGAGTACCAAAGTGGTACTCAAGACGACTGAAAGGATCCAGCAAGTTCGGAGCAGGCTTCAGACTGCTCAAAGTCGGCAGAAAGTTTATGCCAACAAGCGCGGTTCGAACCTGGAGTTCCAGGTCGGGTATATGGTTCTCCTGAAGGTATCATCTTGGAAAGGTGTCATCCGGTTATGGAAGCGGGGCAAGTTGGGCCCTAGGTATATTAGACCTTTCAGGGTTGCAGCCTGGGTGGGCAAGGTGGCGCATAGGCTAGATCTGACAGCCGAGTTTAGCCATATTCATAGTACCTTTTCACGTCTCCCAGCTGCGGAAATGCCTGGTAGACGACTCTGCAGTGGTGCCTCTAGAGGATATTCAGGTGGATGACAGTCTGAACTACATCGAGTGACTAGTAGCTATCCTCGACAGAAAGTCGAAGGATCTAAGGGGGTCGAGCTAGTGAAGGTGCAATGGCAGCATCGCAAGGGCTCACAATGGACTTGGGAGCCGAAGGACGAGATGCGGGAGCACTACTCCGAGCTTTTTCCAGATGCAACAGCAGACTTCGAGGACAAAGTCTAAAATAAGTAGGGGAGATTTGTAACACCCGGTTCTCGGTACATATTTTAAATATGAGTTTTGCATTGTTTATACTGGGACTCGACGAGTTGTGGCCACAAACTCGTCGAGTAGGGGCGAATCTTGGATGCGGGTGGAAGAGTCTACTCGACGAGTCCGAAGCCCCGACTCGACGAGTAGATCTACCTGAATGAAACCCTAAATTTTAGGGTTTGCAACCTATTTAAACACCTTATATGGCCTCCACTCCAGCCTCCATCAACCTCAGACCCTATTCTCGAATCCCTAATCAGCTTGTGAGTGTTCTTGAGCTATTTTGTGCCATTTTAGTGATTTGAAGCTTGGAGAAGGAAGGAAAGGCTTGGAGATTCAAGAGGAGGGAAGTAGATCCAGATCTTGGGTTGCATTTCCAGCTTCTTTGAGGTATAAAGCTTATAACTTGGCTTTCCATTACTTAGATCTTCTTTAGGGCTTGCATATTGTCATTTTGGGCCATTTCTAAGTCGCTCTCGGGATTTGAGTGCATAATAGACTAATGACTTCAGATCTGGGAACTTTTGAGCTCAAGAAGCATAAAGTTGCCACCTTTATTAAGCTATGGCCCTATCCCATGCATTAGAACTACTTTATGGCTTAGTTTTGGTGTTTTAGCTTCATAACACCCATGCATGCATGCACGTAAAGTTTGTAACTTTACGTGTTATATCGGCCCTAGGAGGCCATATCTATGCTTTGGATGCAATAAGACTGACTGAAATCGACTATATAGACTTGGACTTTGGGGGACTCGGCGAGTTGTTCGTAGGACTCGGCGAGTCGGGTCATGGTTCCCCAAACTTTTATGTTTATGAGCAATCTGGTTGAGTCTAGAAGAGGACTCAACAAGATGGACGTGAATATGGACTAGAAGATCAAAGAACTCGACAAATTAAAGGAAGAACTTGGTGAGTCATGAGAAAAAGGTCCCGAATCTGTATGAAGGAGAACTCGACGAGTTAGGATTAAAAGTCCCGACTATGTAGGAGGGAACTTGACGAGTTGAGTCAAGCAGATGTCAACTTTGACCAGGGGTTGACCTTGACTTTGACTTTGACTTGAGTTGAACCTTGAAAGGGTTACGAGTATGAAATGGTAATTAAGTATGGTTGTTATGTGTAGGAGTTTAATAGGAGTTGACCCCGACACCGAGGACAGTTCAGTTACAACACGGCATTGAGGTGAGTTACCTTCCAGTAGAAGTGGATCTAAGGCACCAAGGCCGACCAACTAGTAAGAGTTATAGTAGAGATAATTTTCTTCGTGATAATTATTTGGTATGTTGCTATATGTTATGATTATGTGCTAGCATGATATGATGTTATGTAATAGTAAGTAGTTGGGGAATAGTCACCGTGTTACGGTCATAAGGACCGAAGGGTAGGTCGGCCCCCTAGATATACCTGACAATATGTTTATGTTATGTTATTATGTGGTAGTAGTATGGGTGAAATAGTCCCCGTAGCTGGATAAGATAAACCGGAGGGTAGGTCGGCGCCCCAGAATTGCCAGACAGGGTAGGTCGGCACCCCAGATTTTGCCAGACAGGGTAGGCCGGCACCCCACAAATGCCAGACATGGTAGGTCAGGCAGCCCAGAATCGTCTGAAAGTATGTTAGTTATGTGGCATATGGTATGATGGGGGAACTCACTAAGCTTTGTGCTTATAGTTTTCAGTTTTGTTTTCAGGTACCTCTTCATCGAAGGGGAAGGAGTCGGCACGGTTGTAGCGCATCACACACACATGATTTCCGCTTTATGAGATTCTTGGGATTGTACTCTGACATTCTTACTATTTTATGATATGGTTTTGAGACATGTGACTATGGTTTTATGAAATGATGTGACTCGATGATGTTCCTTAATAATGTTTTTTCTAAATCGTTATATCAAAATGAAATCTTTGGTCTTCAAAACTGGGATGTTACATCGTTGATAGAGAATACTAACATATAAAACGAAAGCAATCAATTTAGTATAAATCTTCATTAACCAAACAAATGCATCTTCTTATCCACATAAATTCAAATATTCCAAACAATAACGTCATCACTTCACCACCATTTGATTCAAGTTCCAAGTTTTGATTCAAGTTCAAAAACATTAATCAACCAAACCAAACACTTACAAACCAATAGTCATTTATCAACAAAAAAACAAAAAGAATATAACTACTTGTTAATATCTATCGGCCTTTTGCCATTTCCATTTTGGGTGCATATAATGTCTTCCAACTCTAATACATACGAGAAAAAAATTTAATGTGAAAGTGAGCATATAACCAATGTTTTGTTATTAGATAATAAAATGAATTTGTTTGTTACCTTTAGCTATGTCATCATCTTTAAATATGTCTTCGATGTTTTCAACAATCGGCTTCTTTGATTTCCTTACCCAATCTTGGGTGCAAGCCAAAACTTTTATTATAGGTGCGGACAAGTTTACTCAGTAACTATCAATTATGCAACCGCTTGTACTAAAAGCGGACTCGGATGCCACGGTAGATATTTGAATGCCCAAAAGATCTAATAACATAAACATATAATGTTAAATTATACTACATTATAATAAAAAATATAAGTAATTAAAATTATACCTTTTGCCATCTACGAGAGAATTGGGTAACGAGATGCGTTATTTTCCACCAAACCAGTATATCAAAGGCTTTAACATCTTGGGTTTTTCCTTCATTCAAGTATCGTGTTAATTCTGTTTCCTTTGAAGCCGATGAGTTCGCCGATTGAACAAATTAGTCACCCACAAAGTCGGCATCATCATCAATATGCTTGGCATCTTGACTACCACCTGTTTCATATGGTACATTAGAGTTGGGATTGTAACCATTAAAAAAGTTCTCAAATCTCGTTTCAATATCCTTAATTAAAGACATAGCCTTTGCAGTAATATCTAATTCGGAAAGGGGTTTATTTTCCGACATCTTGTACTTGATCAATGTTTCAAAAGCATGTCTAAGAAATTTTGTCTTCATTCGCGGATCCAAGATAGTCGCAAAGTACATGTAGTCATTCAAAATTTCAAAATCTCCCCAATACTTCTCATATTTATCTATCATATCATTCCCAATTGAAGAAAATCGTTTGTTTTTCGACCAAACCCGTATATGCCTGCAAATGCCACATACTTCTCCAAAAAGCCGATTTGCCAATGGTTTTGAAGTTGTTGACACCAATTCTATTTTGACCTTGAACATCTCAAGAAATGACACCAATTCTGTTTTGACCTTGAACATCTCAAGAAATGAGACCATTGCTCGATAAGTTACAAAATCTTCACTCCCGGGGGTAGCCATATCTCGTGCAAAGGAACGATCTATCAAAAAAATGTTATAAAAAAAGCTTTGATATATCATTTTTGGTGGGCTATAAATGACTCCGTACATATGAAAATAAGGTGTTTTCGGAGTCTACAGCTATTGCCAAACAGTGAACTAAAATTCAAAAAAATC
The DNA here is from genome assembly GCF_051521515.1 of Lactuca serriola. Classification (NCBI taxonomy): domain Eukaryota; kingdom Viridiplantae; phylum Streptophyta; class Magnoliopsida; order Asterales; family Asteraceae; genus Lactuca; species Lactuca serriola. The sequence goes on from NC_136412.1 coordinate 333,287,664, forward strand.
AGCCCGAACGGACTCATAACTTAGTAGATATGACAATTTAAGGGTAACTAAAAATTCAGCAATAATGTTGTGACATATTCAAAATGGATTTGATATATCATTTTTGGACGGCTGGAAATGACTCAATACATATTCAAATGAGGTGTTTACAGAGTTTATAACTATTGCCAACCAGTGAACAACAATTCAAAAAAATAATCACCCGAACGGACTCATGACGAAGTAGATATGACAGTTTAAAGGTAACTAAAAATTCAACAATAATGTTGTGACAGATTCAAAATAGATTTGATATATCATTTTTGGAGGGTTGTAATTGACTCAATACATATGCAAATGAGGTGTTTCAATAGTCTATTACTATTGCCAACCAGTGAACTACAATTTAAAAAAATCAACCCAAACGGACTCCTAATGAAGCAAATATGACAGTTTAAATAGGGCTAAAAAATCAGCGACAATGCAGAAAATAAAAAAAAAATTACCTTCCATTTCATACTCGTAGAAAGCATTTTCTATATCCACCGTGATCTTCAATAAGTCGTAGGTTGAGTTCCAACCGGTGGGACAATCGTTGCACAAAAATTTGGTTGATTCCACCCCGACGCCTTTCATGCACTTTTTAAATAGAGCAATCCGTTGTGTGGACTTTCTAATATATCTTACGACATCTTGCAAACATTAAACACTCTCATCATTTTCATTCATCCCATCTCTCACAATTAGATTGATAATGTGTGCCATACACCTAATGTGAAAGTGTTTTCCTTTATTGTACAAGTTTGGTAACTTGTTTTTCAGAAACTCTATTGCTTTGTCATTAGAACTTGCATTATCAACCGTGCAAGTCATGAAATTCTTAATACCCTACCCTTGAATACATTTCAAGACTTCTTGTCCGGTATCTTCCGCCCCGTTGACTATCTAATTCTTTAGAGTTGATTATCCGTTTGTGCATCTCCCAATTATCATCAATAAAGTGTGCGGTAATGACAATATAATGCATCCTTTTACTCGTACTTGTCCAAAAATCAGTGGTCAAATGAACCGTGTTAAGGGGATTACATAAGAATGTTACCAACTTATTCCTTTCTTCTGGATAATAAAGTGACACATTTTTTGAAATTGTTGTTCGACCAGGTATAACCACCTTCCCGTTTAGTGTGTTTGTGTATTCAATAAAGGCCTCATTTTCTACAAACTTAAAAGGTAGACCACCAACTACAAACAAATTCAACATAGCCTTTTTAATTCGTTTGTCGTCATGTTTCCAAGTGCTAACACTACCCTCCCTAGTTGGTTCTTTTTTAAATTGTATTGTATGTTGGTTTTTCAAATTGTCTAGGTTTTGCTTACAATGCTTTGCATGCTTATTTAATTTCTATCACAAAGAGAAGAGTAGAATGCTAATGCTTTACTTGACGTCCCTCTAGAAGTCTTACTCTTGTCGTCGATCACACATGAAAAACAATATTGACTAATCACACAAGAAAAACGATATTGATTAGCCCTAATAGTTGATGTCGATCACAGTAACCCTTCGTTTGTTCGATGTCAAACCCAACCTGGATTAATGATCAAAATCCCCACTATGACAACGACTTTTTTTTATTACCCGTTCAAATTCCGGTTGAGGGCCTAATAAAGCGGTTCTAGTGCATTTAATTCGGTTTTGTTTTTTTTTCAAATGCGGTTCTCAAACCCGTTGGACCTGTAACCATTGGACCCATACCCGGAATACCCGGAACCCAAAAGAGGCCAATTTTTAGAACCGATAACCGGGCCGTTTAAGAAATTTCCGGTTATACCGGTTTCGGTTTTAGTCTGAATCCAATTCCGGTCCGGTTTTCCAGTTCTATAGCCCATCCTTAGTGGTTTCAACTTCATATTACTGATCGATCTACTTACGAGGATAATGTCGAGGCTGGATTTAATGAGGTGTTTAAAGTGGGATTTCCAAACAGTATACTTTGTATACCAAATAAACCCTACCTCAAATATGATCCTACCTGGTTGTCTCTTATCAGCTATAGATTAGTAGACATTGGGATTATTGAGAAATCTAGACTATTAATTAGTCATGAGAGATAGTAAACTAAGACTTAGAGATAATTAGACCTAAGTCATATCAAAGGAAAATCCTAGTGATGAAGCGAAGCGCTGTTCAACTTTCTAGTCATCCACTTTAAACAAGTGAATGCATAGTTACTTTCATCTTACACATAAATATAAATTATTTAAGATAATTACATGCTATATGTGCCTATTATCTATATCCATGCAAGATGAACAATTTATACATGTTTTACTTGATTTAAATTGTATATGTATTTTATACCTATAAATATATTGGGTAGAGATGGGTAGATAAAAGAAGATATAGATGATGAGAGATGAAAGATGAAATAGATGATGAGAGGCCTTGACTTTAAAGATGATCTAGGCGTTTAATGGAGTATAGATGACGACCACAAACTATTTTAGACAGTCCAGTGGAACGCTAGTAGGCTCGCAACCTGTATGTGTTTTTGAACTGAGTGTTCACCAGGTGTACTCCACCCCCCATGGTCGCCTTATTGACATATAGTGCTAAGGAATCCCCCACAACATTATTGTCTATCCCGAAGATAATCCTTAGGATAGATACCCAAAATTAGATGTTGAGTGCCTAAGTTTTGTGGGTTCGTGGACTTATGACTAGGTTTATATTATCTATCTATGTAGTTTCACATATCAACATATAATCATAGAAGGATAGCACATAACAGATAACAACATCACAACAGAACACATATATTTTCCAATAATAATATCCGTACTTTGATATAATGAAAATTTTCTCGAGAGAGCATACATATAGGATATAAGTTCGTCAGCATAACGACTCTACGAGTAGTGTAATCACTTAAACATAGAGTCGGTGGTACATAACATAGGTCATAGTAGCATAATACTAAAGACGGATACGACTAGTCCTAGTCATGGTGGGATGTGCCGGGGGTGGTGCCGAGGAAGTGGACGCTCCCTGAAGGCGAGCCACATGGCGTTCCGCATCTCGGAGTCGAGCCTCCCACCTCGCCTGCCTCATGTGGAACTCTCGGATAACCTCTCACGTTTCTTGTTCTGCACGCTTAACTCTAGTCCGCATCTGGTGCATCCGGTCGGCGATGCTCCGGACTAGGTCGCCAGTGTTCCGCAATCATCTCACCATGACCGGGAGCGCGCGATCAGGCGTTCCTGCCTCCCTCAAGTCATAGAACTCGCGTGACATGCCGAACGGGGGTCGCTGTCCCTGCTGTCTGCTCCATCTCCAAAGGTCGATACCCCAGGGGGTGTAGGACCAGTGGGGCCCATCCGATGAGCGGGCACCCTAATCGGGTAAGGGGGTTGATGACTTCGGACTCCACGTCCGAATCACCATCTGCGTCATCGTTGGGTTCCTCCTCGAGATCTTCTTCGACTTCCTCTTCTTCCAGTTCCACCACCGGCTTAGCAGGTCCGCCCTCGACTTCCGCCTCAGGTTCCCCCTCGGATTCCTTCTCAGGGTCTTCTTCAGGTTCCTCTTTAGACTCCTCCTCGGGGTCTTCTTCAGGTTCCTCTGCAGACTCTTCCAACCATCCGTTATTCCCCTGATTAGGGAAATACGAATCTTCGGGGTGATGGAAACCGGCCATACTGTCTGCGAGAGTGTATAAATATACTAATATTATTCCTATGATGTTTTAATTATTGTATAAATTGAGTTGATGTTCTCTTCTTGGTGATAAAGGGGTATGTTTTTAGGTTTACCGAGCTTCACGATTTCCTCGGGGGACGTGATAGTTGTACCTCAGAGGAAATGTAGTTGATCATGATACATTCACCCATTAATACTACTATGAACAGTCCTGACTTAACCGAGATGCCAACATCACCTTATTTGATTTGGTATTATGTTATTTTTCCTATATCGTACAAGTAGGGGTGTTTTATCGTTGTGTTTTATTCGTTTTGTTCAGAGTTGTTTTTGGTCCCTTCTTTGGTTTATAGTTGCATATCAATGTGTGGTTAGATATGCTAGTTCACTATAAACAGTGCTCTGATACCAACCTATCACACCCCCGAACCAGACGGCGGAAACGTCTGAGAGCTTGCGTGACTCAAATTGAATATCATCACAATGAATATACATGAATCATAACATAAACATCATCATGCATCAATACATTACAACTGACATTGTTCACATCAAGTACATTGTTTAATCATTACATATCCATAATATAAATTGTTTGATAGTTTTTCCAAAAGCATAATACCCTAACATACTCGATGTTACTCCTCGACCTACCTGTTACCTGAGAATACAAGTTATTTTGAAAAACATCAACATATGAAATGTTGGTGAGTTCATAAGCATGGTTGTTTTGAAAATGTTTGTATAGTTTATAAAATCCAGAAAATCCGATATTTTTTGAAAAAGACAATTGTTCATACCAAAGTGTGAAGATCCATTAGTTTATGCATGAATGATTTCAAAGCGTATATAAATGAAAGGTTTTGCACTATAGTTATTGAAAAATACAAATGAATGGTGTTGATTTCCTCGAATAACCCGATGTTTTCCGATAAAGAAAAAGATAATTGTTTCAAATTGTTATACCGTCACGACGAATGATTATAAATTTTCCTTGATTACTCGGATAGTGTTAGATTTGTTTAATTGTAAGTCGTTATAACCATACATGATAATGACTAGTTCGTATGTCTTGGCATTCTAACGAACGCCATAATTGATCTTAAGATTTTGTCACCCTAGACTGGCCGAGTCTAACTGTAGCGAACAGCCGAGGTGTGGGGGAGTCACCCCCGTATAGATCTATACACAAACTCTCGCTCTCCCTCCAGGAGACTTTGATTAAAACTATAGACTACAGACAACCCATAGAGGTGCCGCCCACTATTACTCACTAAATCTAACATGAATTTGATTACTATTGATTAACGACTTGTATATGTTTACTGAATTGAAGGTAGGCCTAATAAATGGGGAGAAGAGGATTACAAGGTCCTATTAATCCCCCGAATTATTTATGGCTATTAGGTATACGAAGGACACGTTGGCCCATTTCGCATTTGATTTACTTGGACCTTACTAACAATGCTAATGGGCCACTAAGGCCCAATAACACTTAAAAGCCATTGAGGGTCCCTTAAATATGAAATTGGGTCATAGAAGGCCCAATAAAATTTATTATTATCCATTGGGCCCAAAAATCATGTTAATGGGTCACAAAGGCCCAACAAGCATGATTGGAACTTTCAAGCCCAAAGATTCGAATGTTTACTTGTTTTAGGTATAGTTTAATTGTTGGAAAGTTTGATTGGGTGATTGTTAATTTCGCACCGGAACAAGGCTGGTCGGTTATTTTTAACGATGTTTGGAATTATACGTATTTTCATCTTTCCATTTTCATGAATTGTAGTTTGGTATTTTTATTTTAACTCAAATATCTTAAAAATAAAATAATTGACTCAAAATCTTGGTTTGAACCCCTTTCAGCCCTTCTTTGGTAAAATTGACAATTTTAGTCCTTTATACAAAAAAAAGAGACATTTTAAGCCCTTAAAACATTTTCTTGACACTTTTGACCCAAAGACTTGTTCAAGTGATATTTTTAGCTCAAAAATTATTCTTTGGCAGTTTTAGCCCTTCCAGAAAAGTATTTTTTGGTTAAAGCCCAAACTTTTTGCAACTTTTACAATTTTGGCCCAAATTCCAAAAAGTTTACAATTTTGATCCTTATTTGGAAATTACATCATTTTAACCACTGAATTTGTTTTATTCACCCTTTTACCCCCTGTTTTGAGAAGTTTATCACTTCAACCTCTTGAAGGTTGTAATTTTCGCATGTTTTGGCTCATTGGGCCGTAAAGCCCAAAATTTGGCCCATTATGCTACAAATTACATTTCTAGCCCTTAAAAGAGTATGATACTCATAAAAATATTTATTTTTACTGTTTTGACTCTTTTAGTCCTTAAGAAAACCATGAATGACAATCTTTTCCCAAACCTTTGCTTATTTGACAAAAATAACCCAATAATGAGTCTTATGTTGTAACTTGTTTGTTTTAACCCTTATATGGTAGATTTTCTTAACTAGTTATGTGTAATACATCCTAGATCACATATTTTTCCCTCATGAACTATGGATCTCGAAATATCTTTCATTTTGGCACATATTTACCACATATACACAAGAAATCACACATAACATACAAATACACATAGATCTACACATTTTAGTTGTATTCTCCCCCATAAAACATATGAAAACCGAAAATAGAGGGGTATGGACTCACCTTGAGGTTTGGATTTGGTTTTGATGAAGATTTGAGAGAAGATTTCAGCCTAACAAGCTTCTTTAGAAGTCCTTGAGCTTAGATTGCTTCTAAGGAGTATGATCATGAAGTTGAATGAATTAAAAGATGATTTTTGATGAGGTATAGATGTTAAACTTTGGATTTAAGTAAGAACTTACCAAAGATTTGTAACTTGAAATGATTTTTGAATGAAAAACTCCTTGGAATGCTTCTAATTCTCGAAAATTTGGATAAAAAGAAGGAGGGTGTTCTTATGTGTTTGAGAGAGATTTTTGAGAGTGTGTGGATGTGTCTTGAGTTGGTTTCGGCCGAGTGTAGGGGAAGGAGGAAGAAAAAGAGGGATTTTGCATAGATACATGTGATTACATTGTTGTATGTTGTATACTAAGCTTGGTTGTCCCATAAACAAAGGTGAGGTGTCATCTTCCCCTTAATTCCTCCACTGATCTCTTTTTTTTTTTACTTTGGGCCGAGAGTGAGAGAGAGAAGAAGTGTTTTGGGCCTTTTGTGCTTAATTTCTATAGTATGAGGCCCAATTTGATGGTTTCGACCCAATTGGTCCTTGGAGGTGATTCATGGCCAAAATCTAGCACAAAGGAATGGATTTGAGTCCATTAAAGCTAATTGGATTTGTTGTGGCCCAATAAGGCCCATTAAAGATTAACTAGTCCATTTTAGATCTATTATGGCCCAAAATGTTAAGTTTCATGAAATCGGGTCCATTTAGAGCCCATATAAGAGTTCTAAGCCTAGAATAGTCAAATTAGAAACATATTGGCCCATTAGGCCCAATAAGGAAGTCCTAGTCCATAATGGACTTAAACCGGGATTTCTAGGGTTTCCAATTCTTTGTTGACTATTTGAAGTGCTTGTATAGAATGTTTGATGGAAGTTTTGTTGTTATTGAATAAGCATCATACATGCTTTCACATTTTTGGTTCACAAATGTTATCATTGTTGTTGTTACAAAGCATCAAAATTCCTAGTTGTGACATCATCCCCCCGTTAGAGGGAATTTCGTCCCAAAATTCTTTTTAAAGCTAGATTCGAGAATGCGAGAATAGGTGAGGGTACTTCTGCTTCATCTGGTCTTCGCGTTCCCATGTGAATTCTGACCCACGCTTCGTGTTCCACCGTACTTTCACAATCAGAATGCGACCTTTGCTTAGTACGCTTCACCTCCCTGTCCATGATTTCGACTGGTTCCTCGATGAACAGGAGATTCTCGTTGATTTCAATTTCTTCAAGTGGAATGAAACGACCCAAAAATACGACCCAAAAATTTCGTTTTTTTTTTTTTTTTTTTTACATAACCAAAAACCATAATTTGAGTGTCATATCATGAAACCATACATAATGCATCTCAAAATAATAATAAACCACGGTACGGAAAACTGTATTATATCCATGACATATAAAAATCAGGAACTAAATCAACTCCCAGGATGAAAGCTGAAACTGTGGTGTGTGCAATGCCATCAACCCGAGCTCCTCCCTCTGCTAGCGGAAGTACCTGAAACCAAAACTGAAACTGTAAGCACGAAGCTTAGTGAGCTCCCCCAAATTACCACATACCATACAATAAGATATATATCAAGCACATACTGGGGCCTTGCCCCCCTCCATCGGACCGAAGTCCGAAGCTGACTGACCGGGACCTTGTCCCCTACATCGGACCGCAATCCGAAGCTCACATCAGACCGAGTCCGAAGCTGACATCGAACCGGAGTCCGAAGCTGACCGGGACCTTGTCCCCTACATCGAACCTGAGTCCGAAGCTGACACCGAACCGGAGTCCGAAGCTGACCGGGACCTTGTCCCCTACATCGAACCTGAGTCCGAAGCTGACATCGAACCGGAGTCCGAAGCTAACTGATCATAACATAACGTATCACTTAGCATGAACACACATAATCCTGTCTGAGCCACGAAGGCTTCAAACATGCTAACTACTGCGTCGGATAAAGATCTGGATACTACTGCTAGCTAAACGGGCCGGCATTGTGGCCTTAGACCCACTCCTACTGAAAAGGAACTCACCTCGTGAATTGGCTGCTGAGTGAATAGCTCTGAGGGCTAACTGCTGCTGCTCCGGTATCTCCCCGGCTACAAGTCCATAAACATACTCAATCAAATACTAAACACTGCACTGGGTAAAATGACTCTTTTACCCCAGGTAAAAGTCAACTCTCAGACAAAGTCAACTCTCGGTCAAAGTCAACCCATAGTTGACCTGACTCGCCGAGTTGGGCCGCCAACTCGCCGAGTCCCTATCCTCACTCCTCGACTCAACTCGCTGCTACTCGTCGAGTATGGCATCGACTCGACGAGTACTCTCCCGATCCAAGAACTCAGACAATCTTCATCCGACTCGCCGAGTCCCTATGAACAACTCGACGAGTTGTTCTTGAGCTTAAGAAGATTGCCTTGGACTCGCCGAGTTGTATGAACAACTCGCCGAGTCCCTCCATCAATGAGTCTACTCTCAACTCGCTGAGTCCACTCTCTAACTCACTGGATCCACTCGACACTGATAAAAATGATGGAATCGGGAACTCGCGACCCAACTCACCGAGTCGTTCTTCCCGACTCGCCGAGTTGCCGCCATGCAACTGATTTTTACTCGATTTTGTTTGAATCCAACACATTCAATTGATAGATCTGAGTCCAATAAGCTGATTTACCACGTAAAGTTTCCAACTTTACGTGTACAACCTCATGAATAAGGGAAATAAGGCTAAAAGATGCACAAAATGGGTAGATCTAGGGTTATTATGCAAAGTAACTCCAAAAAGGCAGTAGATCTGGGCTCTACAACGCCCCATCATTCAGATCTAAAGATATTTCGACTTATTAAGGCATCCATGCAAACATAAGGCTTGGGACAAGCATCAACTAGCTCTTAGGAGAGCCCTAATGGAAGTTTAAAGCATATAACAAGAGGGGAACTCCGGAAATACCTCAAATAACTCAGATTTGCCCTTGGATCTTCGCACCACCACTCTTCTCCTTGCTTCTTTCTTCTTCTCCTTCTTCACACCTTCACAAAATGGCACCAAAAACACTTATAAGCTCTCAAGGGTGGATTAGGGTTTTCTCACTGTGTTCTCAGGGTGAGGGAGGCGAGAATGGGGCTATAAGGTGACTTAAATAGTGGGTAACCCGGGGATTTAGGGTTTCACCCAGTCGGATGGACTCGCCGAGTCAGGGATATGGACTCGCCGAGTCCCCGGCTCACACGTGCTCGAAGTCGCGACCCTACTCGGCGAGTCAGGCTATGAACTCGCCGAGTCCCTCTTGCAAAATTACAAAATAAATACCAAGGGATTACCATACCGGACACGGGTCGTTACATGGAATGACGAGGGTTTCGTCGGATAAACACTTTTTCAGATTGGAAACATGGAACACGGGGTGTACACTGCTGAGCTCGGCAGGTAGCTGTAGTCTATAAGCCACTGGACCGATTCGGGCAAGAATCTCGAAGGGTCCAATGTATCGTGGGTTTAGTTTTCCCCGTTTTCCAAAAGGAATAACCCCTTTCCAGGGAGAGACATTTAACAACACCCGATCCCCGACTTGAAATTCCAAGGGCTTTCGCCGTTTATCAGCGTAGCTCTTCTGCCGGTCTCGTGATGCTTGTAGCCGAGCTCTGATTTGAATTATCTTCTCTGTTGTTTTGCGTATGATCTCTGGTCCCGTTAATGAATTGCTTGATGTTTGTCTACCTGCTAGTTGAGTATCACCTACCTCAGCCCAACACAACGGTGATCTGCATTTACGCCCGTATAGTGCTTCGAAAGGAGCAACTTTGATGCTTGAGTCATAACTGTTGTTGTACGAGAATTCGATTAAGGGCAAGTGGGTATCCCACAACTTTCCAAAGTTTATCACACACGCGTGAAGCATATCTTCAAGCATTTGGATGATTCGCTCGCTTTGACCATCCGTTTGTGGGTGATAAGCAGTGCTCATGTCGAGATGTGTTCCCAACGCTTTCTAAAGTGATTGCCAAAAACGTGAAGTGAATCTACTATCTCTATCTGAGATGATAGATACTGGCACTCCGTGGAGTCTCATGATTTCGTTGATGTAGGTTCTTGTCAAACATTCCATTTTGTTTGACTCTTTGATTGGCAGGAAATGAGCGGATTTTGTCAACCTGTCGACTATTACCCATATGGTATCCAAACCGTCTGTTTTCTTGGGTAGTTTGGTCACAAATTCCATTGCAATCCTTTCCCATTTCCACTCGGGAATTACTGGTTGTTGTAGCAATCCCGAGGGCTTATGATATTCCACCTTTACCTTAGCACACGTGAGGCATTTGCTAACATAGGTGGCAATCTCTGCCTTCATGTTGGGCCACCAATAATGTTGCTTGATGTCCAAGTACATTTTATCTAAACCCGAATGGATGGAGTACGATGTCTTGTGGGCTTCATTCATGACTACTTCTTTGAATCCTCCAAGTTTAGGGATCCAAATTCGGTTCATGAAGTAATATGCTCTGTCCTCCTTCACTTCGAAATTCTTTTCCATTCCACGTAACGCTTCGCTTGTTTTGTTTTCTATCTTCATGGCATCGGACAGGGTCGCTCTGATTTATGAGGTCAGGTGGGATTGAATGGTTATGGAGAGAGTCTTTACACGACGATTCGAGTATTCTTTCCGACTCAAGGCATCGGTTACCACATTATCCTTGCCTGGGTGGTAGTTAATTCACACTCATAATCGTTTAATAGCTCTACCCATCTTCGTTGCCTCATGTTCAACTCTTTTTGATTTAAGATGTGTTGGAGACTCTTGTGGTCCGTGAAAATGGTGCACCTTGTACCATAAAGGTAGTGCCTCCAAATTTTCAAGGCGAAGACCACAACTCCCAATTCTAGATCATGGGTTGTATAATTCACCTCATGTGTCTTTAGTTGTCGGGATGCATAAGCTATCACCTTCCCACGCTGCATAAGTACGCAACCTAAACCCTGATTCGACGCATTGCAATAAACTACAAAGTCCTCTTTTTTGACCTTGAACTTCTCAAGAAAGGAGACCATTGCTCGACAAGTTACAAATCACTCCCAGGGGTAGCCAAATCTCGTGCAAAGGAACGATTTATCAAAAAAATGTTATAAAAAAAGCTTTGATATATCATTTTTGGTGGGCTATAAATGACTCCGTACATATGCAAATAAGGTGTTTTCGGAGTCTATAGCTATTGTCAAACAGTGAACTACAATTCAAAAAAATCAGCCCGAACGGACTCATAACTTAGTAGATATGACAGTTTAAGGGTAACTAAAAATTCAGCAATAATGTTGTGACATATTCAATAATGGTGTGATGATTGATGATAGATTTATAGATTATAGGCCTTACAAATGTTTGTAAGGCTTGTATTGTTTCCATTTATGCTTATGTATTGTATTGATGATGACATCCCAATATTTTTAATATAAATACATTTATTTGGAAATGTTTTGATAATATCATTATCATGTTTTTGGGAACAAATTCCGCAGTATTTTTTTTTTCAAAAAGGATACTCTGATTTTATATAAGCATAAATAAATCAGTATTTTATGGCCTTTAAATTAAGGATGTCATAATAGCTCTTAAGGGATCCGAGACGAATAGGTTCTGAATAAGTGGATTGACCAAACCGACTAGAGCGGGAGGACCTCCAAAGAGTTCTCTCATTGTTTGAACAACATTAGATTTGTAGCCTTGCAATTCATCAAACGGTTGGTAGAGCTTCAGTTTCTTCAGAGATCCATTACTCTAAAGACAAGATTTAACATTTCCCCATCCTTTTCTGAGACTATTGATAAACTTCAGATTGTACTCAAGCGGAGTGCAAATAACACCATGTGCAATCATGTTATTCACAACGATTTTGTACCTATTTGATGTAGAGGCAACGGATTCACCATGTATGGTAGTGAAAGTGTTGAAGTCGTTTACTACAGGCGTCAGACGCTTGTCTTTCATATTTTCCGATCCTTCAAACAAGTCTTGAAGTGTATCCCAAATATATTTGGCGGATTTACACAAGTTAAGGTGCTCAAGGAGAGATGGTGGAACACCAAACATCATTTTGGAAAAAGCAATCTGGCATGCATGGAGTTTCTCGACATCTTTTGCGGTTAAAGGTGTTGGCTAGAGCTCTTCTTGGCCCAAAAGAGTAGCAACAACATCTCTGACCATTTTCCTAGCAGGAACATGAGGACCTTCTTTCACTAACCTTTATATCTCTTCACCTTTTTCTTTTCCAACCAAAAATATCTCCATTTTGACTTTCCAGTGATCATACTCTTTGACAACTAGCAATGGTAAATGCGATGGGCAACCCATGCTATTTGCAATTTGCATTGAATATATTTGTTGAGATTGATTAGAAGCATCCATTGATGTTTAAATATTAGAGTTGAAGTGGTATATAAAGAACTTTTATCCTGAACACATAATGATTTAGATAGAAAGGTGATCTTCAACCAACTATAATATGTTCTTATGGATTCAAAGGACAATCACTTAGGCTCTGATACTAATTGTAGGTTTAAATATTTGCATGGACAAGGTTTGAAAACTTAAACCTTGAATTAATCTAACGTCAATGATTGCTTATAATAAAAGATCCACTCAAATCTGGATACACCAGTCAAGCCTTGAAATACATAACTCAACAAAGTGCTCAAGATAATTAATATAAAGTATAAACAATGTAAAGTAAATAAGAACAATAAGAATGTTATAGAGAAATGGAGTTGATAGTTATTTGATTTTATAGAAGTGACGTTGTTCCTTAAAGTTATTTCTATTACAAAGGTCGAAACTCTTTTTATAGGCAAAGGAGTTGCAAAAGACAAATATCTGGAAAGTGTACATGGACTGAAGATCAACAGCGTGACACAACCGTTTCTGTTGCTCTTGTCGGATGTACGACACTACGTTACTACCATTAAACAACAAACTGGTACTTTCACTTATGTCATAATACATTTGTAACATCCCGACTCCCAGGTACAAATTTAAATTGTTTTATATTCATTTTGGCATGGCAACTTGACGAGTTGGAGGACCCAACTCGACGAGTAGGAGCTGAGCGTGAAAACCATAAGTTTCAGGGTTTGCATCCTATTTAATGGACCTTAAGTCCTTTACCTCGCCTCCCTCATCACCTTAACACCCTGAGAGAAACCCTAATTGAGCTATTATCATATGTGTGTGTGTGTGTGTGTGTGAGAGAGAGAGAGAGATAGAGAAAGGCTAAGAGTGTGTGTTTTGGTGCATTCTTTGAAGGAGCTTGAGGAGCAAAAGGATTGGAACGAGAAGGAGTCCTTGGATTCAACATTATTTCAGTGTTAGCGGCCATTTGGAGGTAAAAAAAAGCCATTAACTTGATCACTTGATTATTATATCTCTCCATTAAAGAGTTATGGCCATTTTTAGCATTTCCCTTGGGTCCTTATTGGCTTTGAGCTTACCTTGAAGCTAAGACTTTAGATCTGGACGATACTAGGTCCCTTAGGACTAAAGATTCAAGCTTTGGCCAATTTCCATGCCTTAAACCCTTTGTTGAGCTTTATTTTGGCAAACTTAGCCCTAGATGCTATGCATGGACGTAAAGCTTGCAGTTTTACGTGGTATTTTAGCCTTAGGAAGCTAGATCTAGAGTTTGGGGCTTTAGTCTCGCTAAAAAGCATCTGAATGAGTCATTGAGCTGAAGGAACTCGACAACTTGGTTAGCCAACTCGACGAGTTGGTTAGGGTTTCCCCCATTATCCTGGACGGTGTGCAAACTCGACGAATTGATGAGACAACTCGGCAAGTTGAGTTGGATTTTCCCGATTTTTTAGAGAAATGAAGGAACTCGACGAGTCGCATAGATACACTTGACTTGAGGGTTGACTTTCGTTGACTTTTAGGGTTTGGTCAAGTTATGGACTTAGGAGACCATGAAGGGGTAAAATGGTCTTTCACCCTTTCCGAGAGTTAGTAAAGGAACAGTCGAACATCTTTGGAGTTGTTATTATAAATTGTTAATTAGAAATGATTATGATATATGTAGGCAGAGTCTAGACCTACCATTGAGTACGAAACATATTTGCTTACTTACGAGGTGAGTCTTCTCACTATACTTACATGAGTGGTAATATTGTGTTAGGACCGGAGGGTCCAAACCAAGTTGTGAGACCAGAGGGTCTTCACTGAGATACCGGACTGGAGGGTCCGACCCGAGCTGTGAGACCGGAGGGTCTTCACTGATACATATGACCGGAGGGTCCTTATCGAGATATAGCCATGAGAGGCTAATTATTTGTGTATGGTATTTTGGGGAACTCAGTAAGCTTTGTGCTTACAGTGTTGTGTGAAATGTGTTTCAGGTACATCTCAGGATCGCGGGAAGGCGCTGAAATGATTGTACACACTAGCTAGAGATTATGTTTTGAGGATTCTGGAATATTGTCAAACATTTATATTGTCTTGTGTTTTGAACAACTTATAAAATTGGGTTAGAGAAATGTGAAACTGTGTTTTGTGTGGTTTTAAAAATGAAAATTTTATTTGAAAATTTAGAACGTTACAACATTGATCAGATTCCGAAGTAATAGCTTCTCGGAAATCTATACATGTCGGAAATACCTTCATCTTAAAGTCTAGACTACTTCGAAAATGCTCAAAAGACTAGATTGACTAAGGGGCACTTTTCATGTATTAACAGGATATATGGAGACACATTGCTATTTGATGGGGTTTACGTCTTCTTGAACAAATTTATGTGCACTCTCTTATCTCTTGGTCTGATCACGTTGAGGGCAGGTCAACGTAAGCTTTTTGATGCAGTTGTTATGACAACGTTTTGGGGCATTTGGATTTTTAGAAATGCTACCATTTTTGGAACTATTATCCTTAAAAGGCATTGCCTTTTGATGATGTAGTTGATAAGGCGTTCTTTTAGATTTCAAATAGATGTAACAAAGCTAAGTTTAGTTGGTCTACTTGGCTTCATAATTCTTCTTATATTATCATGTAATTGTTTGTTATAACTTCTTGCTAGTTTAATAAAATTCAACTCTTAAAAAAAAGAATAAACACATGATTTAATATGTTGGTTGTATAATAATAAGTTGTAACTAGCATTATTATACTTGTGCATTAATATCAAACATGTTCAAACTTTTCTCAAATGCTAAATTCTTTTGTCAAAATGTTTATTAATTGAAAGAAAAAAGTTAGGGAAAATTTGTAAAAAAGCTTTGGACCAAATTTGAAAACGAAATTAGTCCAAAATTGTAAAACAAAGGAAAATGTATGGGTCGGAATATATGTTGCGGAGAATATACCATGTACAATAAACAAGACATAATTTACTCTCTAGGATTTAGGGTTACATTTAGTTATAGCATAAATATGCACTCTTTAAGGTGCATTTTTGATTTTTTTCAAACGAATATTTTAAAAAGAGTATAATTTTTACATGTTGTAGGTGTTGCTAAAAAATCCCCATATGATGGAACATGTGTGTGTGTGTGGAGGTCAACACATATACATTACACCCACACACACAGGAGTACATTTAAGATACCCCTTTTAAAGATAGAAAAAATCTTAAAATAAATACATGAAAAGAAAAATCTAAATCTTTGTAAAAATTATTTTTAAAAGAAAACTAATTTTATAAAACGATTTGATAAAAACACAAAGATAATAAAAAAAAAGTTGTAAAAAATAGTCTTTATAAATACAAAAAATAAATTAAAAATTTTAATTTATAATAATAAAGAATTTAAAAAACATACAACACAACATAAATAATTGTTTTAGTAAAATAACTAATTTTATAAATATGATTTCATACTTATAACAAAATTAATAAAAAAACTAAGTTTTAAGAAATATATAAAAAGAAAGTTATAAAAAATATGTGTAAAAGTTTCTAAAAGAAGTTTGGACAAATTAGAAATAAAACTTATAAAAAAAAGTAGGTCAAAATAAAAACCGGAAGAGGAATGTACCAATTTTGCAATAAAAGATAAATTTATAGGTTAAAATGGTAAAAGTGAAAAGTTAGGGGGGTTACGCAGCGTAAGATATGTAACATCCCAAAAATACAGGCCAAAAATTTCGTTTTAAATACGTCATTATAAAACCAACAGTGTGATAAAACATCTGTAATACCATGTCTTGTCAAAACCGAGTAGGAATAATCAAACGTTTTATCATAAAACAATATCAGAGTGTAATCCCAAAGATCTCATGTGCGAAAAACCATAGTGTGATGCGCTGCGATCAAGCCGTCTCCTTTCCTTTAAACACAAAGTACCTGAAACCAAAATTGAAAACCGTAAGCACGAAGCTTAGTGAGTTCCCCCATCATGCCACATACCATACAATCACATAACATACATACTGCCAGACATTCCTGGGGTGCCCGACCTACCCGGTACGACCTTTCTGGGGTGCCGACCTACCCATGCGGCCATTCTGGGGTGCCGTCCTACCCGTGTCAAGCCATTCTGGGGTGCTGACTACCCATGCGGCCATTCTGGGGTGCCGTCCTACCCGTGTCAAGCCATTCTGGGGTGCTGACTATCCATGCGGCCATTCTGGGGTGCCGTCCTACCCGTGTCAAGCCATTCTGAGGTGCTGACTACCCATGTCAAGCCGTTCTGGGGTGCTGACTACCCTTCGGTCCTAACGACCGAACCTCGGGGACTATTTCACCCCCTACTACTACTAATACTACTACTACTACTATCACATATCATAACATAACATATTATCAGACATATCTGGGGTGTCTGACTACCCTTTGGTCCTAACAACCGAACTCGGGGACTGCTCCCCTCCTATTACCTCAAACTCATATAACAGGTCATGCTAGCATATAAACATAACATCACATACTGTCAGACGTATCTGGGGTGTCTGACTACCCTCCGGTCCTAACAACCGAACTCTACTACTATCACATATAACATATCCTGCTAGCATATAACATATCAGGTAGTAGCAAACCTAGATGATATCACAGAGACAATCATCTATCATACGTCTCCTACTGGTGGGCCGGCATTGTGGCCTTAGACCCACCGCTACTGGAAGGTAACTCACCTCACATTGCTGAAGTCCCGAAGACACAATCCCACACTTGCTGAAGTCCCGTAGACTCGACCCCAGCTGCGGGCTGACAGATTCCCGAACTGTCAACACCAAAATAACACCCAATTAATAATTGGGTCCCAATACATAACCATACGTATATTCTTTGGGTAATTACTACATTACCCCTGGCTTGGCTTATTCAAGCCCAAGGCCCAATCCATAGGCCCAAAGTCAACTAGGAAATCAAAGCCCAACACATGGCCCAATTTTCCGAATTGGGCCTAGGCCTATACATGGTCTCATTCTGAGGCCCAACATCATATAATCATTCAGGCCCATCTATGGCCCAATTTTCCAAATTGGGCCCAAGCCCCTTACATGGGCCTTACCCTAGGCCCATTAAATTACTCTAGCCATTTGCTTGATCTTGGATAGTCCATTTAATAACCCAAATCATCAAGGCCCGATAAAAAGGCCCAACAATAAACCCAAGTGAAATTAGGGTTTCACATAAAATGATGATTAGGGTTAAGTTTCCTACTTAACCCATTAAGGACTTAATCCATTAAGTCCATTATCGCTTAGATTAATCTTTGCCAAAGTTTATCATTTAATATCTCAAGTTATTAAATAATTCTTGTGTGTGTGCGACCCGATTAATTCTTAAAGTTATTGTTTCATTGGCATTAGGGTTTTCCAATCCAAATATTAGCCCATTTATCAATTAGTTGGCCTTTTATGTCAATTAGGGATTTATTGGGCCTATTAAGCCCACTAAAATATTATTAAGCCCATTAGGGTTTTATTGGGTCCATTAGAGTCCATTAAGCTTCATTGGGCCCATTAGAGCTCCTTTGAGCCCATTAGGGTTTCAATAAGCCCATTAGGGCTTCTTTAGGCCCATTAGGGTTGCTAGCACCCCAAACGAATCAAACTCACAAGGCAAACACACCGCCACCCGACACGGCGGCCGGTGGCGGCAGCCACCACCTCACGGTTGTGGTTAGGGTTTTCTCTACTATTCCGGTGGATTACACATTACAATGTCATATTCCACTACACACACAACACTAATAAACACACACAGCAACATACACACCCTCCATGGCGGTCTTGACGCGGCAGCCACCATAGCCGGCGGCATGGTGGTTCTTCCTTGATTTTTTCTCCGGCAGCAGCAATCCGAGACATTCGAGCTTGTGTGACACGCTGAAACTCACACACACACCCAAAATGACATGAAACTAAACCCAACGCCCACCTATGGTAGGCATCGACGACAACAACACAAGAAACGGCGGCAACAGCTTCATTAACGGTGGTAGCCACCACCGTAAGGTGGTGGCAGTGGTCTCTTTTGGTTTCCCAGCTCATAGCTACCCACACCAGCCACCCAAACGCACACACACACGCTCTTCTTGACTAAAGACGAGCCCAACGGCCCCATCTGGTGACGCAAACGGCGATGGTGGCGTGCAACGATGGCAGCTGCGACGACCATTGGTGACAAAACCTTCCCCAGTGTCGATGGTTGCTTCGAATCGACAGCCACAACAGCAAAGGAACAGAGAAGAGAGAGAAGAACACAGAGGGTGGCATTGGCGCAATCGAGCGGACCCATTCACAACGTCATTGCCACCGCAATGGTCCCGATGGCCTAAGCTGACGTCGGCGGGCACGGTTCCAGCGACCTTCGGTGGTTCTCCTATTCCGTTCATGACGCGCGACAACAAGTTATGGTGGTGGTCGAGTCTGGCAAGGCAACCGCGACCGGAGGTGGTCATTGAGACGGTGACGGGCAAATGGAGGGGGCATAAGGATGGTTGCGGCTGGTGAAAGAAGTGTTAGGTTTAGGGTTTAAACAATAGCGAAGCTTTATACCCGGTTATCACCAATTTTCCCATAATTACACGAATGGTCCTTCCTTGCCATATTTCGTGCAAAACGGATACCTAATTTACCTTTTTAACCCCTGCCATCTAAATTCCCTTCAACTTAAGTCCAAAATTTACCATTTGCACCCTGCTTTCCAAAATCACTGCAAATTAAATCCAGAAATTACCATTTAAACCCTCAACATTAAAATCCTTTACACCTTAGGGACAAAATTTACCAAACAGCCCCCAATATCTTAATTATGACATAATCAGCCCTTCCACCTCATTCCCTTTTAAATTAAATCCAAATAATTACCACGGAGCCCCTGACTTCATAAATAATTATAAACTGAGTCTGGAACTTACACTTTTAACCCCCAACTTCAAGAACTATGACAATTAGCCCTTCGAGACCATCCTTTGACATATAATTATCTATTTCAGGGCTACCAGCCATTCATTAATTTATTTATTTATTTAATAAATAAACAGGGTCTTACAAGATAAGTGGAAATGTTTTCTTTGTTACTCACTGGAATTTTGGAAAGGTTTTAATTTTGGAAAGGTTTTAATTTTGGAAATGTTTTATAAAAGAGCCGTTGGAATTAAGAAGTGTGGCGACATTACAAATCATCAATCAACCACTCAACTTCCAACTGTAATCACCTAGCCGATCATAACAATCGTTTCCTTTTTGAGTCCACTGACTCAATGCACGACCTTGAGCAACAACCTTGAGAGTAAAAAACTCATTCAGGTATGCACCATTCAACACAACCCGATATCGCCACTAGGGCCCAAAACAATTTCCAGACCCATCATCATGTGTGTGCAACCCTACCATAAGATCAACAAATACAGAATCGCTGCCATGAATCATGGTATCAAACCATGGCATCTTCCCCGACTAACCCTTAGGATCCCGAAACTCTCCTTGATTCGAGTATGGATTCTGTGCTTCCAATAGTATGGGCCCAATACTACCTTCCACACCTATTATCCCGGGTCCTCTAAGACCTACTCATAATAATACTCCCGGTGCCTGCTCAACAATGAAAAATCGTTTTAAGATACCTCCTAGGCTCCCCTAGGATTCCCCCCACCTCCCCTGCCATCAGCTGTGAATAACCCCTACTAATGTCAGCTAACCACTTCATGCATACAATTACATGCAACAAAGCTTAAAAAATCTTCAACTAAAGGACTCAACCATACAACGGTTGGACTCAAACAAGAGCTGTGGAATAGGTTCAAGTCCGTCATTCTAAGATTATTTAACCTTCATAGCATGTAATTTAATATATTCATTTGATGGTTAACTCACATCAATATGGGTCCCACAAAGCACAAAGCAAGCAACATTCGAGCAGAGGAGTCAATTGGAACTAAGACACAATAAAATCAGATAGATCCTCACATGAAATTCTCGATATCTATCTCCTAGCATCTCGGATACACCTCCGTCCTGTTCTCCCACTCTCGAGAGTGGCTAGTTATTCCTCATGCTGACCCACTATGAACTGCACCCGCTCATGAAACTTCCACCAACCCTACAGCCACGCGTGCATTGTAATCATACATAACGTTGGATACCATAAACATTCGAGTACTTGACTCTACTCTAAGCCCTTAATCAGGCAAGAATATGAAGTAAAGCTAAATCAAACATTCTTAGAATATAGAATCTTTGTTATGTACAGCTATGATGCACACACTAAGTGACCGCAATAATGATGTCAATTTCATATAAGAAATAAACATGCCTATCATGCATCATATAATCAAGCAATTCTATCATGCGAGTCCTTAAGATCCTTAGCTTATCACTAGCATGTTGTTCTAACATATTACGATATAAAATAACAGTGTGGTCATTTGGGGCCTACGTATCCATCACATCCTTTCTTTATTATTTTGAAAACAAGTTTGAAAATCATTTTTTTAAAAACCTTTTTATTTCCTTAGTTTGAGACTGGATTCACACGGGTGTTCCTCCAATTCACTCAAACCAAGGCTCTGATACCAACTTGTAACGATCCAAAATTTTCAACAAATTTAAACCTTTAAAAAGCGACCCATTTATTAATAAAAGTGTTTACAAAATATAATCTCCAAAACATTATTTAAAATCAGAGTCTCCCAAGATCCAATTAGTTGTAAAACCAAGGATGTGTACGGTCACGCCTTTACCCTGCCACTATCCACTAAGGTACCTGAAAACATAAACCAAACTGTAAAACAAAGCTTAGTGAGTTCCTCCAGAATACCGCCACAAAAACAGATAACCTAGCAAACAATAACATGCATATAGAGCCTTCAGCATGAGTGGGCTGCCTCACAGGGTTACAAACTATCTGGACCGCTCATAGAACCTTCAGCAATAACGGACCGTCTCACCGGGCCTTCAGCCTATATGGTCCGTTCTCCGGGCCTTCAGCCTGACTGGTACACCCCTCTGGCCTGCAGTCTATCCGGGGCGCCCTGGGTCTCTTGGCCTTCAGCACACAACTTGACTGCCTCAACCCAACACACCATCACATATCATGTTAACATATACATATCCAATACACATATAAGCCTAGTAAACCATAACAACATATTGATATAAACATTATCGGGTTTGTTAACTGACAACACAAAACAATACAGTCTCAACCCACCCACACCACGACGACATATACATAGCTAAACATATAACCAGTCAATAGACAATCAGGAAAATCTTACAGATCACTAAGAATAACATCATCCTATATACCAGGATACATATCTAACATATCACTACAACATACCAACATGCGATAAACCAGGATAGCAATCCAATGGGTCAGCCTTGGTGCCTTCAACACGAAAGTATAGTGAGGAAAACTCAACTCATAATCCGGAGAAAAGCTGATGAGGTCCTGATTCCGGATCCCAACTCTCAAACCAACACCTACTCCAACCAAAAGACCAAACACAATCAAACTCCCCAAAATACCCAAAATACCCTCAAGGTCCAACTTGGTGAAAGTCAAATTCAAATGGACAAGGTCCAAAAGTTAATATCTCTTTCCAGTGGAGTACGCCCTGCTTACCAAAAACTCATAACATCCAAAACTAGTGAGATCTAACAAATGCATCATCAAGATTCAAACTTTATACCTCTAGAAGATGGATCAAGGTGAACAAAGTCCAGATCTACAAGCTCCAATTCAACCAACACTTCTCCAAGAAGTTCCTTCTTCTCCAAGTTGCACCATGCGTACTCCAGAGCACTCAAAAATACCTTCTTTTAGCATGCAGGGTGTAACACCGTATATTTCCAAACAAAATTTTCAGTTAAAAATCACATTAATTTCATTATCACAACCATAAATATCCCCAAATATCGAGTTATCAAAATCACATGTTCATTAATTGTTTAAAACACAATCCAGGATCCTCCAAAACATATCTCCAACTCGTGTGTGTACAATCAAGCCGGTGCCTTTCCGTGATCCCGAGAAGTACCTGAAACACATAACACAAAACACGGTAAGGACGAAGCTTAGTGAGTTCCCCAAAATACCACACATAACTCATTAGTCTCTCATGGCTATACTCAAATAAGACCCTCCGGTTAATGTGTCTCAGTGGAACCCTTCGGTCCCACAACTCGGGTGGACCCTCCGGTCCTAACTCAGTAAGCTCAAAATAATACACAACATAAATCACAAAGACATAATGCAGGATATCACAATACTCAATATAAACACATAAGACCCTTCAGTCACACACAAAGTTACCACTCTAGGTAAGTATAGTGAGAAGACTCGCCTCGTAAGAAATCGGATAACCTCGAACTCAAATCACCGGTTTATCCTCCGCCTAACACATATGATAATTATCTCTAATTAATAACGGCTCTCAAAGAAGCTAGACTAAACCCTTCTACAAACTCACAAAAGGATAAAAGACCATTTTACCCTTCCATGACCTTAATAGTCCACAAATTGACCAAACCCTAAAAGTCAACTAAAAGTTAATGGCAACGCGTACGCCTTGCGTACAAGCCCTCTATGCTGGGCGTACTCCTTCGCCATGTATGCATCGGGGATTCTCGACCCTACGCTGCGTGTATTGGGATTACGCTCAACGTACGTCCCAGTTTTGCTCTTCCTACTCATTTGGTCTTAATTTGTTAAGACCTTAGCTCAAATCTCAGATCTAGACTCCATAAAGGGTCACACTCCATAAAGTCTGTGACTTTAAGCCTTTGCATGGCTGAAAAAGTCACAAACACCAAAACTCCCGCTTTTCTATTCTCAAGAATGTTCATATCTCATGCATGGGGTGGTTTTGATGTCCAAGACTCCATTTTTATGAAACCACTCCATTAAAACACTCTAAGGGACAGATATTAGGCTCTGGAGTTTCAAAAACTCATAAAGCTTCAAGCTTTGGGACCAAAAACCCTAAAATGGAACACATAAAGCACAGATAAAAAAGGATGAGAAAGCTTTGAGCTTTATACCTCTAACTGAAGCTCAAACCACATATAAGCTCAAATCCAAAGCCTGGACCCCCACTCCTTCCTCTTCAAAGTTCCTTTTTCACTCCAAAGAAACCACAAGAACACTTAATAACTCACAAATGGACACACAAGCTCAAGGGATGAGAAATTAGGGTTTGAGAGGGTTGAGGTATGGGAGTGGTGACAAAAAATGAGGCCATCATGTCCTTTAAATATGGACACACCCTTAATTAGGGTTTTCACTCTAGGCCTAGTACGACCAGCGTACCCTCTGGTACGCCCAACGTACTAGGTGGCTTTCGCGTCAAAAACACGTACATGAGTACGCTGAGCGTACACACGCGTACGCCCCGCGTACTCACTTACCACCTTTTCTCTAATAAAGGGCCAAACTTGACAATTACCAAAAGAACAAGGGTTGATGAGGTATACCTGATATAGGGATGTTACAATTCTCTCTCACTAGAATCAGACTTCGCCCTCGAAGTCATCTTCTGGAAATAACTAAGGGTACTGCTCGTGCATCTCGGACTCCGGCTCCCAAGTCCACTCAGAACCCTTCCGATGATGCCACTGAAAATAATTCGGGTTTGCAAAAATTTGAAAAAAAAATTGGTCCAAAATTGTAAAACAAAGGAAATTGCATGATGTATAATATACGTTGTCGAAAATTTAACATGTGCAACAAACAAGACATAATTGTAATTTACGATATAGGGTGGGTTACATTAAGTTATATCATGAAAGTGCATTCCTTATGGTGCACTTTTAGTTTATTTATTTATTTATAAACAAATATGTTAAAAAATAGAACTTTTTAACATATTTTTACAACTACAAATGCATAAAAATGAATATGTAAAAAAATAGAAGTGGATTTTTGAAAAAAATATATTTATAAATACATGGAAAATCTTAAAATACATGCATCAAAGAGAAGATCTAAATCTTTTTTTTTCTTTTAAAAAAAAACTTAAAAAAAACTACTTTTGTAAAACCAATTTGATAAAAAAATATTAAAAAATTGTAAAAAATATTTTTTATAAAATACAAGAAACGAATTAAAAAAGATATAATTTATTATAATAAATGAATTTTAGAAACATACATACAACACAAATCACTTTTTAAGTAAAATAACTAATTTTATAAAAATGATTTAAAAAATATTTGGAAATTTTTCTAAAAGAAGTTTGGACCAAATTAGATTAAAAAATGGGTTAAAATGTAAAATGAGAGACAAAGGTACCAATTTTGCAATAGAAGATAAATTTACAGTTTAAAGTTAAATGGAAAATGATTTAAAGCGTTAGTATCGTAATTTAGGAAGGCGTTACTTTTGGAAAGGTTTTATAAAAAATAACCGTTGGAATTCGGAAGTCGAAAGGGTTTAGTCGGTGTATTGGCGCTTAATATATACCTTCTTCACTCATCCGGCTGTTCTTCAAACACCACCGGAGACATGTTTATTTGAAGAAGAAGAAGAAGAGGGTTTTATTTGGAGGCACCACCTTCTCCTCTTTTTCTTCTAGCGACACCACCGCTTCCTCTTTCTTTCTTTATCCGGCGTTCAACAATCCTCTGTGTTTCCTCCTCGTCTGTTAGTTAAAGTTCTTGAATTTTTTTTTGTGTGTATTATTGATTTTGATTTTGTTTTTGTTAGGTATTTTCAATAGGCCAAGAAGATTATTCAGGTCGCTCTTCGTTCATTAATGGATTCATCAGTCAGTTTGGTTTACCATCATCATCGATCAAGAAAAAGAGTATATATCTTTTTCCTCTGATTTCTAGGTATTGTGTTTATTTGTATCTTTTCAATAATAATGTGACGTGTTTTAGGCTAAGTGTATGGCAACTTTTGATTCGATGGTTTTTTGAATCAGGTCGCCAAATTGAAACCAAAGCATCCATCAAACGAAGATGATTTGGTCAAGCAAGTTGTGATGTCTGTAAAATTTAAATAGTTTTGAAACCCAAAAGGTATTTCGTAGTTGTAGATTGTTTATCTGTGCAGTTTAGGTGTTTGATGAAATGTCTTAATTAACCTAAAGACTTGTTTTGCTTTGTTTTGAGGGTAAAAATGTTGTCGGATTAAATTATGTAGAGAGAAGTAAATAATCACAAACCAAATTAAAATATTAAACAACTTATTGAATTATTAGAAATTCAATTAGGGAAAGATAATTTATTGTTTGTGTTTCTAATTCAATTAGAAATAGAAGTGTACTTTGGTTCTAACTAAAAGTTTCATATCAAGTTGTGTGTTTCTGTTTAATTAAGTTATGTTTCCTTTCCAATTAAATTAAAGTACATGAGATGTTCCACTTTCACAATCAAATCTGTTTAGATGTTCACAACATTCATCACATGTTATAATGCTTTCCTTTCCTATTAAGTAACTTGTTTAATATCCAAATGAATGTGCAGGCCTTTTTGTTGTTTCTTCAACTGACATGGATTCTAAGTATCAACATGTTTGTGGATCTTTTTAACATGAATCATTTACCCTGCTTCTTCTTCTTAATGATGCTGATGTTTTCTTTTATATATCTGATGGGGTGATAATCAAGTCTCTTTGGTGAATAAAATCATTATATATGAAAATATTGTTTAAAAAATTCCTTTTTTTTGCAGGAACCTCTTCATTCAGTTGTGATATGCTTGAACAAGCATCTTATGGTTACCTTTTAGTTCAGCCGAACTGATTATGTGAAAAAAGTATGGATTTTCATCTCTTTCTTTTTGGTGGAAATTTTTGTTACTGGATACCTTTAATAAATTATATTAATATCAATGATTCTGACACAGTTGGTATGCTTTTCTTGGCAGGTTTGATGTGGTAATGAAACATATGTTGGAAATTGTGGCTTCTAGTCATCAATCAAAGCCAATGCAATAATTTTGTTGCATATATGTAGGATGGAATTAAGAACAAAATCCAGCTCAAAGATTTATTTAACCAATGTTTCTTTTCCTTGTTTAATAGTTTCTTTGAAAAATAAAAAGGTTATGGTATGTGCAGCTCAAGACATTGGAGACAAGCCCTGTTATGTTATCTGGTTTCATTAACAGAAGAGGCTAATAATGCACAGGTAGTGTCATTGCATCTGCATTCCAGTTATTCTCATGTTTTATGTCTTTTGCATCAATCATACACATGACAAATACCCATTCATTTGACAAATTCCATTCATTTCAAAAATATTTTGTGAACCACTTCCATACATTAATCTGAGATTGATTGTTTTTCTTAATTTCAACTTGTTTGAAAAATTCCATTCATTACTCTGCAACAAGAAAAGGTTTTAGAAACCAAATAAAGAACTTATGTTATGGTGGAGAAAAGGAAAAGAAGATCCCCTGAGAATCAAAGTGTCAACATGTATGTTTTTACCCTTAAAACTATAAAACACTTGATGTTTTTTATGTTCTTATTTAGCTTTGCATTGAATCTCAAGTAAGGGTGTTGGGTGGTTATGCCTTTCTGTTACGAGATTATGAGAACTTGCTTTATCAAATTACTGCCTTCTATCCACTGATTACAAAAGATATATGACCCTGTTTTTTGTGTTTCCAGAAATACCCCTATGTTCCTAAAACTCATGCTTGTGTATTATCTCCAGGAAATTGGCATTTAAATAAAACTCATGATTGAGTCTATGACCCTGTTTATAGCATCATATTTTGATTATTTTTTTCTTAATAGTACATTATGCTCTAAAAAAAGTTTACCTAATTAAGCTATTTGTATGGCATTGCTAAAACTGGGTAGATTTTGAGAGACAAAATTTCAAGTTTGATTCTGTCAGCCTTTTTATGAATATCATGATGTTCTGGTCAAATCTCTTTCTGTGGGTATGTGATCATGAAAGAATCCGACACCTGATAATGCTCTTTCTTGTTTCTCTTTCATTGATTTGCGTTTTACTAATTGTGTTAGGTTTAACACATTGTTGTTTTTTGTTGGTTTGTTTATGAAGTTAAATCATGTATTGATTGTTATATGAATTTCTGAAGATTGTAAATTTATCTGTTACAATTAAATGTTGAGGTATAAATTTATCTGTTACAATGCTTTCCTATTCAGTAACTTGTTTCCTTTTAGCCAAGAAAGTATGGATTTCATCTCTGATCTGTACAAGAAATGCTATCACGTATTGCAATCTTTGTTATCAGATCATATCTTACTGCTTTAATATGTAATTTTGTTTTACTATTACTACTTAATACATAATTTTCGTTATCTATCAATGATTCCTTAATAATATAAGAATGATTATCAATCCTTTTAGAGTAATATAAGATTTTTGGTCCCTGAGTGTAGCTGATTTTTTCATATTTGGTACTTATTTTGGAGAACACTCATGAAGGTTAGAATTTTGATATTAGTTTTTTCAATTTTTCAAATTTAGAGACAACTGCCTAAATCAACGTACATTTTTGTTGTTTCATGGTTGTTTTTTTTATCAACTCTAGATTTCATCTTAATGTTTTGCTCTACATTCCACACCATAGTTACTGATTTTATTGTTATGGAAGTGGCAGAACAAGTGTACAATGTTGTTCTTGAAGAGAAGTTGAAAGAAGTAACAACCAATCCATCACCCTTTTCTTTTCATCCACCAAAACCAGATGATGTTATACAAGTGGACACCAGATATTCACTTGTGCTTTTTTTTTTTCTTTTCTTTTCTGTTCAAGTCTACCAAAATAGAATTTTTTTCTTACCCTAATTGGAACTTATCTCTCTTAGCACAGTTAGCTATTTTCTTTAGTAGGCCATTATATATACTTTTACATGTCTACCCAATTATAGCCTTGTACTTTCATCTTTTTTCTTATTGCTTTGAAACTTCTACCCCATTATACATACCATTGTACTTCCAAGTGTCTTCTTATTGTGAAATTATACTTTTAAAATCCACCCATTTATAGCATCGTACTTTCATTTTTTTTTTGCTTATTATGACATTATACTCTAAATTTTTTACCTAATGAAGCGGTGAAATTGCTTTGCATGTTGAAACTTTAATCAATCATAGCATTATATATTAAGTTAATAGCGTTTTAATTTTAATTATTTTTTACCTAATGAAGGGGACTATAGTTTCCCATGGAAGCCCGATTGTAAATGGTTTTTTTCTAGTGGAAGTCCTGAAATTAAGTATTTGCCAATTGTTTCAACATTATTTTGTTTTAATATTTATTGTCCATGCTTATTTCAGTTATATGAATCTTATCTTCCTTTGGCACACATTTATGAAAGGTCCAACCAGATCATATTGCTGTACTATGGTAGCTCAGCTGAATTTTATCAAAGAGTAAGAAACTCAATTTTTTTTTTCGGGATTAAGTTCATGATAATGATTTCTTTATTGTACTTAATCACATCATGGCAAAACTGCTGTTTCTTTATGACTTGATTAATGTATTTTCATTCGTGTAGGATAACTTGAAATTGTTGGATGACATGGAATAATTGAGACCTACTATATATTCTGTAGTGTTTCAGGATTATGTAACAGAGTACGCCTAGTAATTTGGTTGATTCTTTTATTTATTTATTTATTTTTTTAAAATGTGCTTTTATTTAGCGAATTAGGACATCAGGGAAGGGAAGTGCCACATGGTGTGGTCTTTTGTGGGTTGAAATATTAAAAACAAGTAGTCAATATAAAGAGGATGTCAGTTTTTACCTTTGTATAACTGATGAGGTAATAATCAAATCTGTTTTGTGATTAAAAGTATTATATATGAGAATATTGTTAAAAAGGAAAATCATTTTTTTGCAGGAGCCTCTTCATTCAGCTGTGATATGCTTGAACAAGCATCTTATTGTTACATTTTCTTTCAACCAAACCAATCATCTTAGAAAAGTTTGGATTTCATCTCGTTTTTTCTTGTGGCAATTTTTGTTACTTGATCATTTAATATTTTAATTGATAATTTTCATTATTGAATATCAATGATTTTGTAACAATAATTAAATACAGTATATAAATGATTTATCTATCTTTTTTTAAGTATTTTTTAAATTTTGGTTCTTTTTTGAGGTTTATAACTTTTTTGATCTCTGTTTCTAGTAAAATGACAATAATTTTGGGACCAAATCTGCAAAAAATAGCCAAATTACTTGGAACAGGGACCAGAAATGTTACAAGAACCTCAAATAAGGACCCAAATTCATAAATTAGGTATACAATCAGGGACCGGATGTATATTTTACTCTACTCTCTAAGTTTTTGTGCTCTATATTCTTCTGAGAAGTTGTGGCTTTTTGTATAAGATAAAACATGCCATTTATGGATACAGAAACATTCTTTCTGTTTTGAAAGGGAACAACATGGAGTTATATTTGGGATCATGTCCACTTTCATATAGGACAATAAGTTAGTTCAAAGTGAAGTAGTTATTAAAGTTTGATATAATACACACCGAATTGGATGAAATTACTTTTTTACCCTCCTCAGACACAATTTATTCTGTAACACTATATGAATGATTTATCAATCTTTTTAGAGTAATATTACATTTTTGTCCATAAGTGTAGCTGTTTTTATTTTTGTTTTTTCAATTTTGGTACTTATTCACTAAAACTAAATATAAAAACTTGACATAAATTGTCTTTCTTTATGCTGCAAATGTATTAAACTAAAGTTAATGCCAAATCTTGCAGGTACGGAAGATGTGTATCACAAGCCATATTTTGTGTGCCACACAGACATTGCATATTGTAAGTTTCACCCATTTTTCAAAAGGTTAAATTTTTTATTAGTTGCTAATCATTTTAGTTGCTCATCTTTTTGTCACTGATAACTATTGTGCATCCACACTTGCAATACAAAAGGCACAAAAAGATTCCAATGGAAGAGGGGACCACAGACAAAGTTAGTGGGACAGCAGGGGCATTTTGGGAATTAAGGCAGATCCTCTGTCATTTTAGGCAGAATATTTTAGAAGTTTCTTCTTCTTTTGTGAGACCATAGCATCTCGAATTGCTATATGTATCCTGTTCTTCATTTGTTCTTGATTTGTTATGAACTCACTTAATTGATAACTTCTGTTGTTTTGATAGTTAATCATTTGGTTCATTTCTTATTGGTTGCACTGATAAGATTCTTTATTGAAGTGAAGCTACAACCTTCAAGAACTCATATTGAGTGATAATATATATATATATATATATATATATATATATATATATATATATATATATATATATATAGGTGGTTGAAGGGTTAGATGAGCTAATGACATCTCTTCCATCAACAACTGGGTGGGGTTAAAGGTTGTATCATTTTCTAAACTTCAAATCCTTTTTGTTGAATCACATTTTAGTGTGTTTGATTTTCTTGAACTTTTTGCTAGGTCATCATAATAACACAATTCAACTTCTATCTCCAATAACATGAGTTTCTTTGATTTGAGTTTTTAATCTTTCATGATTTCTATCAATTGATTACTGATTTATTTGCCATATGAATTGGTGCTTTTTAGGGAAACAACAACCATCACCCTTTTCTTTTCGTTCACGAATACAAGATGATGTTGCTACAATATGGTATACAAGTGGACTCCAAAGGTTTTTTTTTTTTTTTTTTTTTTTTTCAAGTCTACCATCAAATGATGTTACTGATTTATTTGCCATATGAATTACTGATTTAATCTTTTCTTACCTTCCCATAGAAACCTGACTGCAAATGTTGCTGGTGGAAGTCTTGAAATTACGTTCTATCCATCAAATGCCTATTGTTTTCACACATATATGAAAGGTGAAACCAGATGATATTGGTGGCTTAGTTGGATTTTATCAAGGAGTAAGAAACTCAATTTTCATGTTTTGTCTGAATTAAGTTTATGATAATGATTTCCTTATTGTACTTAACCACATCATGACAAAACTTTTGTTTCTTTTTGACTTAATGGGCAATCTATATTCATTCATGTAGAACAACTTGAAATTGTTGGATGAGATGATGGTGGAATTGAGTGAGACCTATTATGTTCCATGATTATGTAACAGAGTGTATGATATGATGGGTATGATAAATTTATGTATTTTTCAATTTGTATGGCTTATTGATGCTCAGTTAGGTGTGTGGTTATTTCAGTGTTATGAATGCAGTGATGTCATCTGGTGGTCATAGAGAAAGATTGCATTTAATGCGAGGAGGCAAGCATTACTTAAAGGTAACTATTTATATAAAAAAATCAGCTCAAGGGAGCCTTTTAGCTTTCCATACTTTAAAGAATATAATTTGTCTGATATTATATCTTTCAGGCAAGAGTGCATCTCCTATGCTATGTGGGACAGATTAGTATTTAACAAAATAAAAGACAAACTTTCTTTAATGGTTTCAGGTGCATCACCCTTGTCTCCTGATGTCATGGAACTTACTTTTTTATTTATTTGTGTCTTATATCACCCTAGTTTCATTTCTTTTTATTACAGTATTGTTGTAATAGCAATCTTTTCATTTATCTGTGTTTTATGCAAAAAAATTGGACAAGTGGCTTTGGTTATGGTCATTTCTGTTATGCTTTGCCCTGTTTCTAAGGTTTTGTTCAGATTCTTCCATGTTTTGTAAATTTTGGATTTTGATTTTTCAATTTTGGCTTCCTATAAATGAAAGTTTGATCATGGCATTCATGTACTTTTTTTTAACCCAAATGAGTAAAACAAAACCCACATGAATGTTTAGAGCTTCTTGACCTAAATGGGGACTCTCTGCCCCACTCTGGCTGTAATTCATTTTAAAAAACACTTTGTCTTTATTGTTTGGACTTTTTAATTGAAATCGGTCTCTTTTGAATTTTATTAGATTATAAAGAAGAGGTCCATCTAATAGATGCATAGTTTGTTAGACAAGAAACTAATTAATTATACATGACTTTGCCCTTACAGGCTATACAAGTTCAAATTGAGAATGTTGTATGCATCAGATGTTCGACAACCAAATGTTGAGGTATAAATTTATCTGTTTAGATGCTCACAACATTCATCACATGTTACAATGCTTTCCTATTAAGTAACTTGTTTACTAGCCAATTTAGCCATATTATTGTTAGTAGGTTTTTCTGAGAAATGTTTTTTTTCAATTAAGTAGGTGACAAAGGAGCTTTTCACCTATAGAAACTATACCCATCTCATCTGTAAGTTTTTCACCTAGTTACATACAGTTGTAAGAGTTTAAATTTTATCATTTTAACATTATTTATTTACTTTCCCCTGCTGAAGATTTTGTACAAACAAGGTTCCAGTTTTTCAATAAAGAAGTTGAACTTGTATGCAGCATATGTCTTTTCAGACCATGAAGCCTTTGATCATCCTGTTAGTTACATGTAAAGTGCATTGCTTCTCATTCTCCCATTTAAGTTAGTTACATGTAAGTCTTTGATTATAATGAATGTGCAAGCCTTTTTGTTTCTTCTTCAACTGACATGGATCCTAAGTATCAAAGACAATTTAATTTTATTATTTTTCCTATCAAGTCACTATACTTTGATAAATCAAACATGTTGCCAATTATAACATTGTAGTTCAATTATTTCGACAACTATTTTTCCTTTAAGTTATTGTACTTTCAAATGTTTTTCTATTAAGACATTGTACATTTTATTATTTTTTTTATTAAGACATTGCATTTTAAAAAATACAACCTACTAAGACTTGTATTTTGAAAATTTGAACTTGTCTCATTAGCATTTTATATTCAAAATATTTGAACATTGTACTTTCAACTTTTTTTTTTTCTAATTAAGAGAGTGCACTTTAAAAATTGAACATACTTTGAAGATCTAAACAATTATAACATAGTTACTTAAGGATAATGTGACAATTCATCCAACTCAATATGCCACAGAGAGGATCAGTGGGGGTTTGAAGTTGATCAAACAAGGCTCTTAACTATTTATGGAAATGATCTATTCCTCTGAAGTATTATTTTAGTTTTTTGTAATGTATGTATGTTCTATTAGATTGTTTATTATTGTAGTAAGATAATACTTTCTTTTTGACATAATAGACATGGATACCTTAAAAAAGCTAAAGCTCAAAATTCAAATCCATGGCTGTCTGAGAAAGGTTAGTTTTGTCCTCTAAGTTACAGTCTTTTGTGCTATAATTTGATTTTGTTTTCATTGTTATTAACATCTATGAGGTTTTCATATGCATTTGTTTATGCCATAAGGCAAAATATATTTATGAATTTTCAAATGTGATCTACTAATTTCAGGTCTAGCATTCCCTCCTCTTTACTTCTATAGTGGAGGAGTGGAGGAGTTTCTTGCTACAGTTAAAACAACATGTTCTTATTGTCAGGTTGGTGGTTTAGGTCTAAAAGGGTTGTTTTTTTTTGTTTTTTTTTCAATTTTGATCTTTATTCACATGGTTTCATAATGCTTGGTACCTGGTTCGTCACCTGGATGTTAAATTTATGAAAATGACTATTATGTCCCTGTCATCTTCATCTCTTCCATTTCCATTTTCAAGGAGAATGATGAAATTTCAACAAAATTTCTGTCGTTCCTTGAAAACTATTCCTGTATATGTTTGATGTGGGAAGTAAATATGTGTTGGAAATTGTGGTTTGTAGTCATCAGTTAAAGTGAATGCAAAAATTTTGTTGCATTTGTAGGATGGAATTTAAGCACAACATCCAGCTAAAGAATTATTATTTTAACAAATGTAAGTACTCTTTTTTAATTGTTTTTCTGTCTCTTGAAGACAAGCCCTGTTATCTGGTTTCATCAGCAGAAGAGGCTTGCTTATAATGCACAGGTAGTCTAATTGCATCTGTTTTTGTTGCTCATTTTAAAAAACTCTTTTCATTCCATTTTCCAATTAGTGTTTCAGTAGCATGCTTTTTAAGAAAATAAAAACATCCGTGATCATGGTGTTAGAAACATTTTAATTTTCAAAAATCTACTATGTCTTGATATCACATTAACAGACTAAAACATCCCCAATAACATGAGTTTCTTTGATTTGAGTTAATCTTTCATGCTTTTTAGGGAAAAGTAACAACCATCACCCTTGTCTCCTGATGTCATGGATTTTCTTAAAGTGTAAGTTATATTTAGTGCTAAATGCAATAAACAACTTATTTTCTTTTATTTGTGTAATATCCTAATAAGCAAGAATCTTCTAATAAGAAAAAAACTAACTGTGCAATAATTGGATAAATCTTTCACTTATTTACTTTTAAGATTATAACATGATACTTTTCCTTATGACATTATACATTCAAATTTCAAAATCTAACATATTAACACATACTTAATACAATGTTAAGAGGGTGCTGGTGTTTACTTCTGTATCTCTGATGAGGTAATAATCAATAAAATATTATATATGAGAATACTGTTATAAAAACTTCAATTTTTTTTTTTGCAAGAGCCTCTTTATTCAGCTGTGATGCTTGAACAAGCAACTTATTGTTGTTACTATTTATCTTAGCCAAACCGATTATGTTAAGAAATTATGGATTTCATCTCATTCTTTCTGGTGGCAATTTTTGTTACTGGATCAAATGTTAATACTTTAATACATAATTTTATTCTACTATTAGTACTTAATGGATAATTTTCACTACTGAATATCAATGATTTTGTAACAGTATTTAAATAATAACAATATATGAATGATATATCTATCTTTTTTTAGTAATATTTAAATTTTGGCCCATGAGTGTAGCTGATTTTTTAAAATTTGATCCTTTATGAGGTTTCTAATTTTTTGATCTTTGTTGTTAGTAAAATGACATAACTTTGAGACCAAAATTGCAGAAATCAGATAAGGAATTTCAGGTGTGTCACACTTGTTGGGTTCATTATCAAACATTAGATATTGCTTGAATATGAAACCTTGACATATTTCTCTTTTGGTGACAGATTATCCTTTTTGAAGCTATTCACTGGATTTCCTGATCATCCTCGCATTGGTTGGCACCTTATTGTGCAGGTATCTACTTTCTACATGTCTAAGATCCACTATATTAGTTAGGCTTTCTTCACTAAAACTGAATATAAAACCTTGACACAAATCGTCTTTCTTTATGCTGCAAATGTATTAAACTGAAGTTGATGCCCAATCTTAATCTTAATCACTCTTCTGCACAAAGCCATATTTTTCAAACGCTTAAATTTGTGATATTAGTTGCTAATCAATCACTTTGACATTTCAATTGCTGATGAGCTTTTTGTTAGAGATTCCTTCTGTGGGTTAAAGGTTGTATCATTTTCTTAAACATGTATCTCCAATAACATGAGTTTCTTTGATTTGACTTTTTAATCTTTCATGATTTCTACCCATTCTTTGATTACCGATTTATTTGCCATATGAATCGGTGCGCTTTGGGGAAGTAACAATCATCACCCTTTGATGATGTTGCTATAATATGTTATACAAGTGGACACCAATTGTTTGTTTCATTTATTTGTGTTTTATAGCATCCTTCCTGGTTTCATTTCTTTCTATTACATTATTGTACTTGCAACTTTTTCTTATTATGACATGATACTTTGGAAAAATCTACCTATTTATTTATAGCATACTGCCATTTTCTTATTAGGACTTTCAACTTTTTTTTAGATATCTACTACCCAACTTTTTTAGATATCTTCTACCCAAATATAGCAATGTACTAACAATATTTTTTTTCTTACTGTGACATTACACTTTGATAAGTCTATCCATTTATAGCATTGTATTTTCATATTTTATTTTTCGAAAAAGTTTACCTATTTAATCAGTGAAAAAGTTTACCTATTTAATCAGTGAAATCACTTTGATAAGTCTATAGATTTATAGCATTGTATGGTTATTATTAGGGTCATCTAATCTAATCTGCCACACTTATCAACACATAGATTCTTCCCCATGTTATATGAATTTCTGAAGATTGTAAGCGAGTCCTAATTTATGTATTTCAATTACTAATATGTGGTTATTTGTAAAGGAAGGAATGACGCCGGTGAAGGTATTGTTGCTGACATTGAGATCAATCAGGTTTGGTGTTAGACTGGAGAAACGCAGCTTGAATCGTGCCACTGAAACGATTACCGGAGAAATTAAGTGATTGGATTGTAGGAGGCAATATGTCCCACAACTATTGTAGCCACTTCAATGGTGCGGAGGTTGTTCATAGAGGAAAAAAGTCCATCGGGGAGGGGACCAGATAGGAAATTACACGACAGGTTTAGGAGGGAGAGAGTGTTGAGAGATTGAAGAGAAGAAAAGATTACACCACGAAGACCTCTATCAGGTAACGACAACTCCACCACCCGATTCCCTGTATCATCACAATCAATTCCATCCCCTGAACAGCAATCAACAACGGCATCTGTAAGTAGAATCGGGAACACAAGTACAATCAACAATCGAAGAAAACCCAAATGGAAGAAAAAAGAAGAATAAAAGGGGTTTTGGTTTTGGTCTTGGCAGCATGTTGGTTGCAGAGAAGAAAGAAGAAGAGAGATTGTTGAAGATGAGTGAATGATTATGATGATCCATTGATGAAGGAGGAGGTTTTTTATTTTTAAAGATAATGATTTTTGAAGCAGCAAACATCTTTTTAACCTGAATTTGTTTGTGTAAATGATACCACGTCATTTATGGCAACCGGTTATAAAGCATTAAACAGGACGAGAAATAAAATAATAATGGTTAAATTATACATAAAATTAATATGAGGGTTTTTTTTTAAAACATTCATCTATAATACATAGGGTTTTTCTATCGTTTTCCCTTACTTGTAATGTATTTATGGTCTATTAGATTGTTTATTATAGTAGTAACATGTACTTTTTTTGGGTAGCTTATAAAGGTCAAAGCTTAAATCTGTGGATGTTTGAGAAAGGTTATACATATGATTCAACATACACAAAGAGGAGAGGCAGTATGTTGTCTTAGTAAACATCAGCGTACATGACTATCAAAAACCAATGACATGTAAATGTCTATTTTGCCCTCCAACTTTTATCACCCTAACCCACATATTATATTTATTGCAATTTCATGTTGCACCGGGAAAATGATATTTTTCCTATCAATTCACTATACTAAAAAACTAAACATGTTTGTTTTTGGTTGCCCATTATAGCTTTATAAATTTCATATTAACCTATTAAGACTTTTTACTTTTACTTTTTTCCTATTACGACCTTTCACCTTGAAACTCTAACCTATCAAGACATTTTACCTTTAAAATATTAAACTTGTTTGAACTTGGTTCAATTTTTTTAACAACTATTTTTCCTTTAAGTTATTGTATTTTCTAAATCCAACATTGTATTGTACTTTCAACTGTTTTTCTATTAAGAAATTGCATTTTCAAAATCTAACTTAGTAAGACTTGTACTTTGAAAATCTAAACTTGTTTCATTTTGGTTAACATTTATAGCATTTTATATTCAAAATATATGAACGTTGTACTTTTGACTTTTTTTTTTCTTATTAAGACAATGCACTATGAAAATTTAACATACTTAGACATTG
Organism: Lactuca serriola; assembly: GCF_051521515.1. Classification (NCBI taxonomy): domain Eukaryota; kingdom Viridiplantae; phylum Streptophyta; class Magnoliopsida; order Asterales; family Asteraceae; genus Lactuca; species Lactuca serriola. The sequence goes on from NC_136412.1 coordinate 333,326,005, forward strand.
CAATTTTGGTTCTTATTTTATGGTTTCATAACGCTCTTGGTACCTAGGTCGTCACCTAGATGTTAAATTTATGAAAATGACCCTTTTGTCCCTGTCATCTTCATCTCTTTCATTTCCATTTTCAAGGAGCATGCTGAATTTTCAACAATGTCTCACTATTTCCTTAAAAACTATCGTCATTCATATATGTCAAAGGAGAAAAACTAAACTTTAAATCCATAAAAATAGAATCTTTTTGAAAACATGGTACTCATTTCATGTTGTGATAAATATGCTTGGTCTATGTTAAATTTATGAAAATGACCATCTTGCCAATGTCTTCTTCATCTCTTTCATTTTCATGTTAAATTTATGAAAATGACCATTTTGACAGGTAAATGTCTATTTTGCCCTCCAACTTTTATCACCCTGACCCACATATTATATTTATTGCAATTTCATGTTGCAGAGTATTTAGTTTTTGGGTTTTGATCGACTTTGGTTTGGTTAAGATGAAGGAGATTGAGTAGATGAAGAAATACAACATATCGAGCATCCTATCAACTCATCAAAATTGACTCTTTGTTTTCTTTCATGCTTGTTCCTTGCTTTCCCTGAACTTGATGAGTTGCTCAACAAGAAAAAAAAGTATAAGATGTTTAAATACTAAACACTTTTCATGAAAGTTACAACATTTCCCTTTTAGAAAAGTTTAAAATTTGAAAGTACCTATTTTTCCATTGATTTTTAGCTTACACAACACTTCCATGGGTTTTACATACTTCATTGCTTCTAAAAAATTTAACATCTTGAATTATGGTACAAAAACTCGTTTACTTTTGGGTTTTACGATTGATTTGCATGAAAAGTTATGTTCATATGTACATTCATGGGTTAGTTTTGTTAGTGTATGTAGTGAGAGTGATCTTGCAGCATCCATACGATGAAATTGGAACAAGAGGACTAGAGAAAAAGAGCTGTTTGTTGAGAATGTTAATCATTGTTGATGGTTTATGTTAATGGCTTGTTGAAAGTATAATAATAATGACTTGTATGTAGGATATGGTAAACAAATAAATGTAAGTAGTTTGCTATTTATTGCAATTGTTGTTAATCATGAACAACAAGATTCACATACATGCTTTGAACTACTAGGTTGTAGCTGTTTATGGTTTCCATGAGTACTTGAATCTGTTTGACAAGTGGTTACCTTGTTTTTGTCAGTTTTGTCAAAAAATGTTGACATAGATGAAGAGATGGCTAAGATGATAGTTTATGAAACTGAATTTTATCATCGAAACTTGAGGTTCTTAACTTGTTTGAATTGTGTCTATAATATCTCTCACATTCCTGTTTGATTAGTTCTTGTAGTATTTCTAAAGGATTTCAAAGTTAAAAACAACATATTTGACACTGAAGGTCAAAATTTAGCCCATAAACTTTTGTGCTTTGCTCCTTTACTTCAGTATGGGGTTTGAGTCTTGAATAGGTCTACTATGTTTCAGAAGCCAATGAATGTTGAGATATCTATATGAATTAAGAGCAGGAGGCATCCAAACACTAAACCTCCATAAATGACAACAAACTTTGACAACTTCAGAAAAAGCAACAACATTCTATATTATAGCAGTCAAAGTCAAACATCAATGTGTAATTAATGGCAAAGAACTTTGAGAAACTACAAGGATTAACCGTTGGTAAAAAAAGAGAGAGGGTAGAGAGAGAAAGACAAATACCATCATTTGCCTCATGTTTGCCACCGGTAGAAACCCACCGTCGGTATTATACCGACGGTAAAAATCTTGTTGCAGCCCGGTGTTTACCGGCGGTAAAGGAGCCACCTCAACATACCTCCGGTGAAAAATTTATGACACTGCTTGGCCTAACAAAGTATGAACTTTTAAGATTAGTCAACACAAGATTTCGAATAAGAAAAAAAATGTAAAATGCTTTAGTTAACTCAATTGACAGACATTTTCTTTCATTTCACTCAAAAGATCGATAACATTGTATGTGCTCGTTTTAAGTAAAGTTAATGAGGAACATCATGATGTACAAAATTTTGCTCCATATTCAAAGGGTCCATAACAATGTTCTTATCATTAGAAGAGTGGCAATTTCATTAGAAACCAAATTCGTCTATAGAATTCATGGGAAAAGAAACAATGTTAAGCAACATAATAATGGCATAGAAACAAAGCTGTTAGAAATCAAATTGAAAGGTTTAGTGGTCTGAACTCTGAATTCATGATCTTGATTACAGAATGGCATGAAATTGTACCAGACCATTTATGATTTTGAGTATGCAGAATGGCAGATTGTTCGGTTAAATTTCCATTCTCTTTAGCCTTCCATTCACATTTCATATTTGGACCTTTTAAGGGGTTCCGAACATAAAAGTTATGAGTATCTTTTCCCTTATTCATATCTCTTGTAGGCACATTTGGAGATTGTTTTTGCTTAAATTTTTTTCCATTCGAGGTGGCAGTAAATACTGGAGATGACACTTTTCGAAGATATTTACTATTCTTTGGTGATGACTCAATATTAACATATTTGTAGAATGTTTCTTTGTGGAAGTAGGAATATCCGAGCTAACAGGAATAGATGGGCTCTTAAATATTTTAACTGGCATGAATGAATTGTGATTCCTAGCAGCTAAACTAACTACTTTTTGTGACATTTTCTTATATGATTTCTCAAGGAACCTAGAGCTTTGTTTAGACATAGTTTCTTTTTCAAGAGCCTTCTTACCCTCAATCTTCATATGAACAATACTCTTCTTGTTTAAACAGGGCTTCTTCCTAGAGTTAGACGATGACTTAGAATATATTCTGATGATCAGAGAGATGCAGTTACTTGAGATCAGGGAGATGCTTCATACTCGTTACATTCCGCAGGATGAGCGGGAGAGGCTGGTGCGGGAGTTTTTGGATTTGAGGCTTCAGGGGTTTTGTTCGAGGATGGAATGTCATCTTCTAGGGCAAGTATTGTACCCTTTCAGTTTTTTTTAGCTCGAAGGAGTGAGCAAGCTTGTGACCCCAGGATCAGGTTGTATTCCAGCTCGGGGTCAGTTGGTCGTAGGGGTTGGTGACAGTATTTCAGCGCGGGTGGGTCGATGTGGCATGAGTATCTTGTGAGGCGTACACGATTACCGTCCTTACCCATAGGATCTAAGATCCGATTTGCCTTGGATGTCTTGTATCAGGCGGTAAGGATTGATTGTGCGATCTATTGTGCTTTTGGGATTTGAGACTATGTCTTGGGAGTAGTTGGTAGCCCGGTTTATGGCAGAGGTTACTTCAGCTACCGTAGTTCAGCTGTGGACGACTGAGCTGGTGAGTGAGTCCGGGTGAGAGACCCTGAATGACATGATTTCTAGAGCCCGAGAACAGGAGGTTTGTTTGGAGTACTTTGGGAAGAAGGGTATTATGTGGGAGGTCCGCGAATAGGGTCCTACATGATGGTTATTCAACATTTTTAGGATTCAGTGGTTTTCGTAACCGTTATTGATTGGCGGATGAAAGCGCCGAGGGAAGTAACTCGTTGCTGAGGTATTAGTTGGAGTATCTATCTTTTGGCCTTCAAGATTTGAGTGTGGGATCATTCAAGCATTAGGGATTGTTGGTTTTATTGAGATTCAGGAAGTGTTCATCTAGTTGTTAGAAGCGTGTGATCATTTGGGATTGGATGGTAATGGAGCACTAGTTGGAAAGATTTGGTTGTCATCGGATCGATCGTTGGAAAGTGAGAACGATTGGGAATTCTCCCACTTTCATGTATTGTGAAGACTTAGTCGAATCTAAGTGGGGGAGAATTATCCCGGGATTCAGAAGCAGGAGCGGTTTTGGAACTGAGATAAGTTTTGCATTTCCGTTAGGGAGGAAGGCGGCCCAAGTGGTTGTTTGGTTTGAGGGTTGTGTGAGTTGGGGGTTCGGTAAAACTCCCTAGCAAGAGAAATACGTCTTCTTGGTACTTGATACCAGAATTTGGGGAATCAGTTTGGGGTTCCAGTCATGAATTGAGTTCAGTTTGGGTGTTCGGTCGTGTGTGTGTTAGACTCCGAGGGTAATTGGATTGATAGATTGAGGGTAAGGCATCAGACTGTGGTTGTGTTAAAGCAAAAGTGTTGTAAGACTGCAGGGGTAGCCGTAGCATTCACAAGCGATCAGATAGTATGGGAAGTGTTGTAAGACTATGGGGGTAGTCGTAGCATTCACTAGTGGGCAGATGGTGTGGGAATTGTTGTGAGACTGCGGGATGATTCGTAGTGTTCACAGATTCTTTCAGATGATTAGGTCAGGGTGGGCCAGTTCGCAAGATAGAGGGTAGACCACAACATGATTGGAATCAGGAAACGGTAGGTCGCTAGTGATAAATTAAAAACTAACTTGAAGATCGATTAGATCTTAAACAGGTAAAATAAAGAGTAAACAACAAGAACACGAAAACAGTAAACAACTCAAGAATAAATCGAACAATGTCGAATGATTATAAACAATCATCAGAAGAGCTCGATGAAGAACTACAACTGTAGAGGATTAAAGGTTTACAAGAACGATAAAGAAATCTGCAAAGCTATCGGAATTCTGTAAATCGTATTCTAGATCGTTAACCTAATATGCATGCAAGCACATTATTATATAGTAAACCCTACAAGCTCACGGTTGGACAGGCCCAAACCGGAGTGCAAAACTGGACTATAAACCGAGCCCAATGACGCAATACAAAATAATTCCTACACTACCCAACAATCTCCCCCTTTGCGTCAATTGGAGCGAGATCATTACTTCTTGCTTGGGCCAGCAGCAGCAGGAACCTTCTTCTTTACAGTCTAAAACAGACGAGAGATAAGAGCAAGGATCGTCTGTCTGAATTGGATGTACCACTGAATCATATCGTTGAAGTATTTGATATCATCCGCTGCATTCTCTTTACACCGATGGATGATCCCCAGCACATGCTCAAGACAAGCAGTGATATAAAGATGTTTATCCGCTAAGGCAAAGAGACATTTCTGTCCTTCAGCCCTAGTGAACATAACCGAATTACGCCTTGGGTCAATCTTTCCCATCTTCATCTGGTTCAGATCACTGGCCGAGCCAACAGGAGATATCTTCGGTTTCTTCTTGAAGACAGTGGCAATCTCCTGATCCATCAGTGCTACCTCCATGATATAGCATACTAACATCCTTTTGAGATGGTCTATGATTGGACCATATTCGGCTTCATTCGTCAAGAGGATGTTGTGCAAAACAATCCAGTCATGGGGGTTGAGGTTCGGTAGATCTGCTAAAGATATGAGATGTTCGGTTCTTGCAGACCCTCGGATCACCCTGAACCGAACGTTGATGAATCTACCTTCGGTATATGGCTTCAAAACCCGAACGTTGACTATCTTCTGAGCGCTCCATGTTTGATACTGTGGTTGAGCGGCCTTTAGATAGAACTCTATTAATTCCCGATCAACCTCCGGATGAGGATGAGGGACTTCGGCAACGTAGGCGAAGGCGTGAAAGATGAACGCCTTTCGGGTTAAGGGCATGTCGAACTGCGAGTCGACAGAGTTGTAGCAGTCGAAGGAGATCACCGGTTCGAGCCATAGGATGCTCAGAGTATCGATAGCCTCCTTAATCATTATCTCTCGAGTCCAAGCAGGGAAAAGAGTCTTCCTGCTCTCGAGGAGATCGTGGGCTTCTTTTTGTCTGCGTTCAGCTTCTTCAGCTTCTCGCGCCACACGAATGTTGTCATTATCAACATTGCGACTATTTTTGCGTTTCAGCAAGTCAACAATGGTTTCTTGATCATCTTCATCTTCTTCCTCAACTATCTTCTTTCCTTTATCCTTCACACACGAACCCGAAGTTTGACCAGTAGGAGGAGGTTCGGTTGTGTGAGCAGCTTTTGAGGAAGGAGGTGGTTTCGATCCGGATTTCACTTCTCCCCCTTGTTTCGGAGTGGACACGAAACTAGGTAGCCCTTCTATTTTACTGAGCAGGTCCAGGGCAGGAGCAAGTTTTTCTGCAAGGGTTCGCCTCACAGAGTGGTTGAGAATCGGATCGTGTGCTTCCAGGATGTTGGATATGGCAGAGTGTACATCCGAAACACATGTCTTGATGACCTCCCGTTCGGATCGAAGAGCGTCAAGTTGTTGCTGAGAGTTGGAAAGCTGAGCGCTCTTGACCTTGAGGGCGGTGGTGTTGCTTGCAAGGGCGTCCATCAACGAGTTTTCTGCAGCGAGATCCTCTTGGAGTTTAGAGAGGCGCTCGTCAATGGAGGCATGAAGGGCCGATTTGTCGTCACTAATTGATTGGCGAAGGGTAGCGAACAACTTCAACTCCGTGGAGACGAACGTGGCCAATTGTTGAACGATTGGTTCCAACGTTGTCTTTGTGGCATCGGCGCTCTCCTGTAAGGACTTTAACAGGGAAGAGGCGTCAGAGAATAGTTTATCGACTTTTTCGGTCGCAGCCTCACATGCTTTCGTCGAGGCGTCAATGGCGGCAGTGGCTGAAGCGACTGAAGCTTGCTGAGCCCGGGAAAAGACATCAACGATCTTCTGAAGAGCAGCTTCAAAGAGAGAGGATTGAGAATTGGAGGATGAAGCAATAAGCAGGTCAACCTTCTCATGCAGCTCCTTAAGATGTTTCTTCGTTACTGGAGCTTCCTCATCATCGTCGCTTTGGACCTGAAACGGACTGAAATAGACCGAATCAAATTGCATGTTCTCCCCGCCAAGGAAAGGGTTATCTCCGTCAGAGGCATGACCTGGAGATGGAGGTGGTGGTGAAGCTGGTGGTGTAGTGGTGTGAGTGGGTTCAGGTTGAGTTTGAGGAGGGGTAGGTTCGGTTGGTTGTTGGGTTTCGGTTGTGTGTATGGGTTCGGTTACTGGTGGTGGTTCGGTTGCATCGGTATGAACCCCCGTATCAGATACGTTGGTTGTAACCTTTGCAGTAGCAGTTGTTGCATCGGTGAAAATGGGTGGTGGTATAGGGAAAGAGGTTTTAGGAATGTTGGTAGTGGGGATTATGGTGGGAATGGAAGTGGGAATTGTTTGAGTAGGAGAGGGGATTGGTGAGTTATGGATTTCCATGTCAGGAGTAGGTGATCTGGGTGGGGTGTTGCCTCTTGGAGGGGTGTTGCCTCTTTGAGAGCCGTCCGAATCCGAACTCTCACCCTCCGACTCGTTGGAAGAGGAAGCGATAATGAGCTTTCGCTTTGGTTTTGTCTTTCGCCTCTTCTGCTGCGGGGACTGAGCAGGTTTAGTAGCCTTCCTCTTTTGGGGAGAAGGGCCTTTAGCCCCTTCGCCACTTGCTTTCCTTTTTCTGCCTTTTTGCCTCTTGAAACAGGCTTATCGGCATCATGTATAGACTTGAGCATCTCCTGTGTAAGCTCCCTCGGTCCAGACTGCTTGAACTCCTTGATAGTCCGGATGATCCTGCTGTCACCTGGAACATCACCGTACATGGTCTCCGGGATGGAGCCAATGAAAGAGAACCTCGATGCATCTGAGACGATAATCTTCGTGGTATGGAATGTACCAATCGAAGACATCGATGCACCGACAGCAGTGGGAACATCGTGCTTATCCATCGCCCATTTAGTAACGATGGTCCAGAACCTGGCATACGACACCTCAGAATGTCGTGAAGAGGAGGATAAACTCTGGATGAGTTGTTGCCAGAGAACCAACCCATAATCAAGATTGACTCCGTTGTAAACCCCGTACATGATAGAGAGAAAGAGCCGACTGGAGCCGTCTGAACCTGAGCTCCGTTCTGAAAGACCCTTGAAGAGGAAAGTGAACATACCGTTCCATTGTGGCGGCAAACATGACTTTTTGAACTTCGCGACGGAGGTGAGCACCTCCGTGTACCCCATATTATAAAACATATTGTAGAGATGGCCCAACGGAATTGTCTCTGGATTAACCCTTGAAGGGTCAGCAGCAAACCCAAGCAATGAGCCAAATCGTTGCCTGGAAATCGAGGCTTTGTGATCAGCAACCTCGAAGAAGATTCTATCGACTGCTTTGTCATAATGTGCAGTCGCATAGATCTGCGATAATATCACCATGGGCACTGTTTCCACCCGTGAAAGTGCAGGAGCGATAGGGGAATACTTCAGGCACTCGATAATCGGGAACATGTAGGAATCGTACGCCTGAGGGGTTAAATCGATCACCAAACACTGTTGAGGGCGAATGGGAAGGATGTGGGAAGTAGCGTGAACTGACGATGATTCTGCCATTGTTGAAGTGGGGAAGAAGATGATGAATAGTTAGGTTTTCAGGGAATTTTTTGCTCTCTTGGAAATTTGGATGCGGTAAAGAGGTAAAAGGGAGATGAGGTCGCCTTTTATAGTTGTTTGCAGGAGAGAGAAAATTCTGTTCAAATCTTCTATCGAAATACGAAAGGTTTTCTCCGGAATATGACTGATGCGTGATAGTTAAGGAATGCGATGATCACCATGAGAGAGAATGTCAGATTCCTTGTAACACGCTGCCCAACAAGCGCCGTTTCTGAAGAAACCGTTTCAAATCCACACGCGCCTTTATGTGCTAGATTGGAATCGCTTCAAATTCGCACACGTGTCCACAGTGTCAGTTAAAGAATGGACGTTTCAATTTCGCATGCGTCCCCGATTTACCGCTGTTTGAACTTCAATCCATTAGACTCCCGCCTGAGTCAGCAACCCTTCATCTTATCCTTGTAACAGCATCTTTTGAATGATACGCCCACGTGGATTAATTTTGACCACGTCTTTTAATTAACCACCAATTCAGTAAAACAGCCTGTAATTATTAGTACCAGAATTTGGAAAATCATAGATTTTCGTGCTAAGGGTGTAAAAAGAAAAGAAATAAAGCAAATCTTTTTAGGAATAAATGTGATGTCAATAATGACACGAAACGAATGATCCCGGGCACAAATCTCTTCCTTCAAAGTCAAGAGAGACCTTAAAGTGTTAGTGTGGTTTCCCGTTGAATAACGATCAAACACTTATTAAGAAGTGTTGAAAGGCTTCTTTTAATTAGGCTCCTTAGGGTGGCTTTAGCTTTGATTCAACAGTTCTAATCTTGAAATAAGATAGAAAGTGAACAAAGTACTTGTGAGACCGATGTAGTCTATTGAACAAGTAGGCATGAAATAATGTTAAAGTGACTGGTAAATAGAAATCTTAACAAAAAAAATTAAAACTGGATCCCAAGGGAAGAAATGTTATGGTGTGTAACAATTTCATAAGAATCACACAAAAAAAAAAAAACTTGAGATTTCATGAGGATACGACCGTCAATTCATTAGTGAAAACTTGATCAAATTAATTGTTCACCGTCAATTCAGATTTGGTATTGAATTTTGGGTTTCACTCAGCTTGTAGTGGCACGAAACTAAGATCATAAACACAGATTTTAAGTAACCATAAACCTCAGTGGTAATTTCTGAGAGTCTCAAGGGTTACATTGATGAAACGAATGTAATGGAGAAAGTAATGGAGATGGTGTGAGAAATCAAATTACCTCTGCTATAAACGAAGGACCAAGCAGAAAACTCTTATCTCATGTGAGAAGAGAGTTAGGTAGCTCTTGATTAGAATAAATGTGATAGCCTAATTGGGAAGACAAGGTTTGTGTATACCAAGTCATTAAGGCTGTTATTCAAAATCTGATGAGACTTTGGTTGCATACAACAGCATGCTTCTAGGGATACTTAAGTAATTTATTAAAAAAAAATTTCCCATAATCGAACGAACACTCATATAAGATGAAAGACTAAAAAGTAAATAAAGAACAAAATATTTTTGGAATTTTGGATATATATAAAAAAAAATTAAAAATAACAAAGTAAAAAAAATAAGATTCAGAAAGAAATTAAAAGGAGTTAAAAAAAAACTTTGGAAAAATTAGGAACCGAACCCGAGCGTTCGGTTGGTGTCGGTTGAGAAAAATTCTGAAAAACCGAACCCGACCGTTCGGTTGGTTTCGGTTTTGAAAAATTTTGGAAAACCGAACCCGAGCGTTCGGTAGGTTTTGGTTTTGAAAAATTTTGGAAAACCGAACCCGAACCTTCGGTAGGTTTCGCTTTTGAAAAATTTTGAAAAACCGAACCCGAACCTTCGGTAGGTTTCGGTTTTGAAAATTTTTTAGAAACCAAGGAATTTTGACATTCAAGTAGGTAATACTTTAGACGAATAGATAAACAACTTTGTACATGAAATTTACAACCAAGAAAACTACCTTTGAAATGATGAGCGAGTGCAGATGATGCAACCGAACCCGAACGTTCGGTTAATTTCGCTTCTTACGTTTGAGATCGAGAGGTAGTTTGTGGTACTGATTCTGATTCCATCATACCTAGCCCTTGCAGAATTTTGTTGAATGAGGCTTCGGGAAGAGCTTTGGTAAAGACATCAGCCAGTTGATCAGTGGTTCTAACAAAGTGTACTTCAACATTTCCATCTTCCACATGATCTTTGATGAAGTGATACCTCAGTGCTATGTGTTTGGTTTTGGAGTGTTGCACTGGGTTATGACAGATCCTAATTGCACTTTCAGAGTCGCAATATAGTGGGATCTTTTTCATATTGAGTCCATAGTCTCTGAGTTGACTCTGGATCCAAATCACTTGAGAGGTGCAGGATGCAGTTGCAATGTATTCAGCTTCTGCAGTGGACAAAGACACACACGTTTGTTTCTTTGACTGCCAGCTAACCAACTTCCCGTCAAGGAATTGGCAGCCACCAGTTGTGCTTTTTCTGTCGAGTCCACAACCTCCAAGGTCTGCATCTGAATAGGCTTGAACGAAGAAGCCTGAGTTGGAAGGATACCATAGACCTAGAGAGGTGGTTCGCTTGAGATAGCGTAGAATGTTCTTCACTGCAAGCATGTGAGGTTCGCGTGGATTTGCCTGAAATCGAGCACAGTAACAAACAGAAAACATTATGTCAGGCCTGCTAGCAGTGAGATACATTAGTGAGCCTATCATCTGTCGATAAAGCATAATATCAACAGCCGGTTTGTCCAGGGATGGGGTGAGCTTGGTGCCGAATGCCATTGAAACTTTGACTTTGGAATCTCCCATCATGCCAAACTTTGCTAGGAGAGTCTTCGTGTAAGCTTCTTGATTGATAAAGATGCCTTCGGGTCCCTGTCTAATATTTAAACCAAGGAAAAAGTTAATAGGACCCATTGAGCTCATTTCAAATTTAGTCTCCATCAGCTTTCTGAATTCAGCTGTTAGGCTAGGATTCGTGGAGCCAAAGATGATATCATCGACATAAATTTGAACGATCATAAGGTGGTTACCTTCTTCTTGCGAAAGAAGGTTGGGTCAACCGAACCTTGCTTGAATTTGGACATCTTTAAAAATTTAGTCAGCGTTTCATACGAGGCTCTCGGAGCTTGTTTCAGTCCATACACGGCTTTATCCAAAATATAACAATGATTAGGATACCTTTCATTTACAAAGCCAGGAGGTTGCTTCACATACACAGTTTCTTCGAGTTCACCATTGAGGAATGCAGACTTGACGTCCATTTGGTAAACCTCAAAGTTCTTGTGGGCAGCATAGGCTAGAAATATTCTTACAGATTCCAGCCTAGCTACGGGAGCGAACGTTTCTTCATAATCAATCCCTTCCTCCTGACAGTAGCCTTTCACGACCAGACGAGCTTTGTTACGAATTACGTTTCCTTCCTTGTCCATTTTGTTCCTAAAGACCCATTTAAGACCAACAACCGAGGCATCTGGAGGAGTTGGAATAAGACGCCAGACTTTGTTCCTCTCGAATTCGTTCAGTTCATCTTGCATAGCTTGAACCCAATCGGAGTGATCAAGAGCAGTATTAACTGTCTTTGGTTCAACTTTTGATACGAATGAGTTAAACATGCAGAATTCGACTTTAGAAAACAAGGAAGTCTGTTTTGCCTTGAGTTGTGATCGAGTCAGAACTTTTTCAGATACATCACCAACAACTTGAGAAATGGGATGATCTCTGGTCCATTTGGTGAGAGGAGGGTAGTTTGGATCAAAGGTTGGATCTAACTCAGCGTTTATCATTTCTTCTGGTTCGGACTGGCTTTCATAGTCGTAAGACATGTCAGCATGCTCCCCCTCGATAGATGAGCTTTCAGGAATGTTTTGAGCTTCAGAGGTTTCTTGAGGTGTGGAGCTTTCAGGCGTTGATGCACCTTCTGATGGTGTGGCACTTTCGGTTGGCAAAGTGCTTGGCTCCCCCTCAACTTGTGAGGTCGGCTGAGTTGACGATGGTTGATCCTCCCCCTCGACTGAAGTATTATGTGATGGAGGTTCGTCAGAACTTGATTCTCCTTCATTCATTCTTCTTGCAGCGTCTTCAACAACTTGCTTCATGTGATCTACCTTGTTGTCTGCTGCGCCTGCTTCTGATAGAGTGGCTTTCTCTGGTTCATCAAAGAGCTCCATGAACTTCTCGAATAGATTAGCGATCGAGACTGTGACTTGGCCAGTTTGAGGAAAGATTTCCCCAGCTGTGTCTTCATTGGCCTTTAGCTTTTTGACATAGCTATCATCAAAAGTCACGTAGTAAGTTTCTTCGATTTTCCTCGAACGCTTGTTTAATACCCTGTACGCCTTAGAAGTGAGAGAATATCCCAGAAATATCCCTTCGTCGGCTTTGACATCGAACTTGTTTCGGTGTTCTTTGGAATTGAAAATGAAACACCTAGAACCGAACACATGGAAAAACTTCACATTGGGCTTCCTGTTGTTGAGAATCTCATAAGGAGTGAGCGAGAATCGCTTGTTGAGATATGACCTGTTCTGTGTAAAACAAGCAGCAGAAATCGCATCAGCCCAAAAATAAAGAGGTAAGGAAGCGAAACTTAGCATGGTTCGGGCGGCTTCACACAAAGATCGGTTTCGTCTTTCAACAATCCCGTTTTGTTGAGGAGTGTAGGGAGCTGAGAAGTTGTGACTAATTCCCTTTTCCGCCAGGAATTCTTCGAATTCTCTATTTTTGAATTCCAAACCATTGTCGCTCCTGATGTTGCGAACGACCTTTTTCAGCTGTACTTCAATCTGCTTGATGAACACCTTTAGCTTAGGAGTCGCTTCAGATTTAAGCTTCAGAAAGAACACCCATGTAAAACGCGAAAAGTCATCAACAATAACAAGAATATACTTGCTACCACCGATGCTTTCGATAGATGAAGGACCACACAAATCAATATGAAGTAATTCAAGTGGTTCAACAACTTTAGTGTTTATTATAGATGGGTGACTTTGACGACTCTGCTTCCCCATTTCACATGTAGCACACAGATGGTCTCTATCGAACTTGAGCAGTGGAAGACCTCGAACGTGACCTCCAGTGACAAGTTTGTTGATGTCCTTAAAGTTAAGATGAGAGAGCCTTCGGTGCCACAGCCAGCTTTCGCCAGATTACGCTTTTGATAACAAGCAGATAGCTGGGTTTCCTTTGATGGGTTTGAGGTTTAGAGGAAACATTTCACCTTTGCGTTCAGATTTGAGAATAACTCTTTTCGTCTTCTTCTCAATTATTTCAGAACCCTCATCATCGAATGAGACTTTGAGACCGGTACCTCCAACAAGCTGAGATACACTGATGAGGTTGTGTTGTAGCCCTTCCACGTATGCAACCTTCCTTATCGTGAAATCACCGTTAGTAATCATTCCATATCCTTTTATGGTGCCGAAGGAGTTGTTTCCAAATTTGACGTTTCCACCATTTGAAAGAGACCTGTATTCCCTTAGCTCTTCCTTCCTTCCTGTCATGTGACGTGAGCAGCCACTATCAATGTACCATTCTTCGTCAAACTGCTCGTCACTGATAACCTGCAAAAATTAAGTAGATTTAGGAACCCAAAGTTTCTTGGGTCCTCGTGAGCCTTTCACAGGAACAGGAATAGTAAGAGAGATGTCAACAAAATATGTTCGTTTAATTAGAGTTGTTTCATCTTTCTTTTTGATGGTAAAAACTTTAATTTTATTAGGATTTGGTTCTTTTGGTTTTGACTCTGGTTCAGACGCTGAAACCTTCTGTTTTCCCTTTTGTTCTGCTGATGATTGAGATTTTTGAGAAAGAGCAGAATGGGATTTAGAATGAGGTGAAGAAGAGTTGGAAGAATTAGCAGAATTAGATGAGATAGAATGAGAGAGCTTAGATTGAGATGACTTCTTGGCTGGAGACTCTAGGTGACCTTTTTGCTTTTGATCATTGGTGGGACTTACCTTAGAGCTTTAATCTCTTTTGATTCCTGAACCGAACCTTTGCTTTCGGTTGGTGTAGTTCTCTGAACCGAACTTCTACTTTCGGTTGAAATCATTTTCTGAACCGAACCTCTGCTTTCGGTTGATGTTTTTCTCCGAACCGAACCTCTGCTTTCGGTTGTTGTGTCTCTCTTGCGATTCGATAGGATTTTTCTCAGACTTTAGGTTCTTGTCTTGATAAGAGAAATAAGCATTCTGGGATTGCCAGAACTGTTTTCTTTCAGAGAGATTCTTCCTGTATCTCTGATTCCTTTGACGTTTCTGATTTCTCATCTGCTTCGGTTGATGATGGATATTAGCTTTCGGTTTTGGTTTTTCTATGGCTGGTTCACTCTGAACTGAGAAAGTTTCACTTGAAGTTGTGACTTCTTTTGCTAGAATTCCTTTTTCTTGAGGAATGTCTTTCGTACCGCTTGTGCTTGGCACATCGAAGTTATCAGGTTTATTCAAGGGTTCTGGTATGTATCTCCCTTTGCTTTTCCATGAGGTCCTTTCAGACAAACCTACTGTTTCATCAGCATTATCGATTGGAGCTGACCAGAAGAACTCATCGCAACCATCAGCATTGTCTTCGTTTACAAAAGTTGTGAGTTCAGCAGTCTGATGTTCGGTTACGCCTGTGACCTTGTATACCTGATTTGGAGTGGTTCTAACCTTTTGAGATACTACGGCCTTCTCTGCAAGAATCGGGGACTTTTGTTGGGACAAACGAGCGAACTCTACTGAATTTTCTGAAATTAGATTCTTGTGGTTTTCAGGTTCGTTTTTTACAAATTCTGAGCAGTCAACCGTGTCCTCTACAGAAATTTCACTCATATTATCGTCCTCATTAAGCTCAAATGCATTTTCAACATCAATTTTATTTTCTGAGCTCAAGTTGGCGTTTAAAGAATCAAATTTTTGTATGGTTTTGGTTCTCAGTTTCAGTTTATCATTTTCATCCAAAAGGTTTTTAAGCATGTCCTTATGGTCCTTGGATTTAATGAAAGATTCTATTTTGTCCAGTCCATACATGTACGTCGGATTAACATCCTCAGATGAAATAACACTCTCACAATTATACGCTTCAACATCAATTTCATCCTCCTTAAATTCAAGGAAGGGTAAAATCATGCGATGAATCTTTTGTCCTATTTCACAATCCAAATGAAGCTGAGTAATATTAGTGTAAAGACGTTTGGCAATTAAACAAAAAACATTTCGCTGTTTCAACAACTTTAAATTGTCTATCTGTAAATAAATGTTTTCATCTTTTGTTTTGATTAATTCCGACTCCTTTAGTTCAATCCACATGCACCGTTCCTCACTCTTCGAAGACACCCTGCTTAATTGGTCAGTTAGGTTAGAATTGGTGACTCGAGTTTGAGTTAAACTACTATCTAGATGAGAGATTCTTGAATTAACACTTTTTAGTTCTTTTTCATATGAGCTTTGTGGGACTTTAAATGAGACAAAGATGGATTGTACCTTCTTGATCAGTTCGTTGAGCTCGTTGAACTGCACGCTGAGCGGCTTTGCTGTAAAGCACATATCCTGTTGCTCCTTCGTTTCATTACTCCCACCATCAGTGTTGTATCCCCTCATCTGAGATACGTCGGACACCATCAAACACCTTCCTCCACTGCTTTCTTATCTAGCCACACAGGCCTTTCCATGGGAAGGCTTCCTCACTTCATCGTCTTCAGAGTCGGTTGACCAAACTTCCACGCTACCGAACTCGTCATCAGCAACCGAACCCTGCACAATTAGAGCGTTCATAGAAGGGTTAGCGGTAGATTTCTTCTTCCTTATCTCATCAAGCTTTTTCTGCAGCAAAGCTTCCTCATCCTTTTCAGCCATCCTTTTAAGGACACAATCCTTTGCATAGTGGTTCTTTCCACCACAATAGTAACAGCTTACTCCAGAATCACCTTCTGCCTTCGGTTCCTTCTTAGACTCTTCAACCTTCGGTCAATCTTTAACCTTTTCAGAACTATAACTCCCTTGCCAGTTTCGGTTTTTGTTGGAGGGAAATCTCTTCTTGATGAACCTCTTGGGGTTAGACACCATCATAGCATAATCCTCAGACGTGAGGTCATAATCTTCCAAGTTGAGGTATTCGTCTTCCATCACAACTTTACTTTTGGACAGGAGGGCTAACAAACCTAGGCTTGAAACCACATTCTTCTCCTGCAACACAATCTTCTCCTGAGATTTGAGAATGCCCACCAGTCTCGCCAAGGAATATGATTTAAATTGCTCGTGGGCTTTAACTGTGGACACGACTGCCCTCCACTCTGATCTTAGACCATTTAAGAACGTAACCTTCTGCTCAATAAGCTTTCTTTCGATGTCATGTTTGATCATCTTGCTAAGAAGATGATTGAAGCGATCGAACGTTTGGGTCACGGTTTCTTCAGTTCCTTGCCTAAATTCACCAAACTCGGACAAGAATAATGTTTGAATGGAGTGTTCTAGATCTTCGTCTGTAGAGTACAGTTCACGTAACCTGTCCCATATTTCTTTTGCCGTCGTGCATGAACTTACCAGCCTGAAAGTGTCGGACTGAAGGGCGAATCTGATCAATCTTAACGCCTTGATATTGCACTGAAATTTATCCTTTTCATCTTGCGCAATATCTTTAACATCTTTCAGAAGATCATTATACTCCTTTTGAGTTGTAATAATCCTTGAAGTTGCAGAATGAGAAAACGGTCCATTAATGATTGCTTCCCAGATGAGGTATCCATTATCCTCAGATCCTATAACATAATCTTCAAAGTGATGCGCCCAGACTTCATAATCATGGGTGTACAGAATGGGAATCTTCGTTGTTGATCCAATGCTGTTTGAAATATTGATGGGATTCGATTGCGACTCGTCCATAATGATCGAATAACCTGTTCAAAGATCAGACTTGTAATAAATCAAATTAGGGCAAAACAATAAATATCGAGATACGTCAATAATGAGATGACGGCTCAATAAATATCAGTAATTGCGGAACAACCCTAATCGAAAACCTTTTTCAGAAAAGAAGTGTATCGATTACACATCCTCCTGCTCTGATACCAATTGATAAATTAAAAACTAACTTGAAGATCGATTAGATCTTAAACAGGTAAAATAAAGAGTAAACAGCAAGAACACGAAAACAGTAAACAACTCAAGAATAAATCGAACAATGTCGAATGATTATAAACAATCCTCAGAAGAGCTCGATGAAGAACTACAACTGTAGAGGATTAAAGGTTTACAAGAACGATAAAGAAATCTGCAAAGCTATCGGAATTCTGTAAATCGTATTCTAGATCGTTAACCTAATATGCATGCAAGCACATTATTATATAGTAAACCCTACAAGCTCACGGTTGGACAGGCCCAAACCGGAGTGCAAAACTGGACTATAAACCGAGCCCAATGACGCAATACAAAATAATTCCTACGCTACCCAACAGCTAGATGTCGGGCATGAGGTAAGACTACGGTATTTTGGTAGCGTTCACTTTACGTATCTGATTCGATGGTGACAGGTTGTCAGGATGTTATGATCGGATGTAATAGAAGGATTGATGGAGCCATGAGTGGCGACATTCCGAAGCCCCATAACTTTCCTGACGTCCACACAGGTAGAATCATTCTGAAACACAATCATAAGGGTCTCCTCCTACCATCATAACTGAAACATCCTTTTGACCCTGAACCTTCCAATTGATAACTCGACATAGAGATTCCTAAATCCATAACTTGTTGAGATACATATTTTTCACTTATACACCAATGATTCCCGATGCGAATCTCAACCAAGAGCCAACTCGGTACATAACCCATAACCTGAGATCTAAGGATTTACACTTGCGTTTCACCTGAACTCTTATGATTCACGACAACCATTCCCTAAAGTGGGATATAAAATCCCTAAACCACCGCTGAGACTGCCAATCTTGCACCTGGTCTAGCCACCAGGTTCCTGAGAGTCCAACAGATAAGGCTATTCTAGCCTATGCACCACTCTATGCCACTCCCTAGCCACATAATCATCCTACTAAAACCATAATCTAATTCCTTGACTTAATCGATCTCTACCAGGTCTCACCTGCATTGCCATAATCATACGGGCATTGCCTACGGGTCTCACCCAACAAAAGCTACACAAGCCCAACCCGTCTCGGACCCCAATGGTCCTATTCCCATAACAAAGATATGCTCTCTGACCCCACTGTCCGCCTTGCCCAAGGCACGAGCTGATCCTCCTTTATACTTACGACAACCCCAATGATGGTCTACCTCAATCTGGTGAATGCTACGTTCCCACTGCAGACTTACAACACTTCCATACTATCCGCTAATCCAGTGAATGCTATGGCCACCCCACAGTCTTACAACACGTTTATCCCGCCATGGTCACTGCCCATGGTCTTAGCACACACAATTCCTTTCACAGAACACGCTGCTATCAACGCAAAATACGACGAAATCATGGCCACACATGACCCGATAATAGGATAAACGGACATATTCTTGATCCAATTCAAAGGCCATAACCCCAAAAGAACCATGCGTATAATTCAAACCAAGTGCTCCAATTCTATTTTGTCTAGTCGCATACACCCCTCTAGGTAATACATATAATGAATTACCCCAATGTACATCCATAGGGAACCCATAGCATTATCCAAAAAAGGAGAGAAATACCAGAGTTCTATCGAACGACAAAACTCAATCACTAAAAAAAGATATCCCCATGAATGATCGGAACAAGACCCCATACCTTCGTTGAGACTGAACAGATTCCACCAATGCGCAACCATCTCATGAAGACTTCTAAGGTGATCCTGAATGCTTCCAAAACCTGAGCCGACTATGAACCAAAATTCCACACCACCTTCATTGAGGGTAAACATACCCAAAGACCAAAGGAACACAGCACATACTGAACTTGAAGATATGTTGATGTTGGATTAGTGTCTAAGTCCATAACTATAATTGGTATGTACTTGACCCGATTTGGCATGGTCCATTTGGGTTGCATGGCATCAGAACAATTTGGATAGACCTTTATGAGAATAGGATATTTATGATTTATTAATATATTATAAGTTCTAATATATTAATATGAAATCATATTATTTAATCAGTATTGATCAAGAATTAATTTGGAATTAATTTTGTGATCAAAAGAGACTAACTAAATATATGGGGATTGATTATGTAAATCATTCATTCTTATATATGTGGGCTTATGATCCATAGTTCTTCATGTTGGGCTAAACCCATGGGGTAACCCATGGATCATGAGGAGTATGGAAAGTCATGAGTTACATGGTGTAACCCTAATAGCCACAATATATAAAGACCCCATAACTTAAGAAATCGACCCTAAGGATTCATATGAGAGGGCTAGCCGATTTGGAGCATAAGAACTTTTCTCTCAAGTTATTCCAAGTTGTTGGTGGTTTTGTGTGAGCCATTTGAGGTGTCACACTTGGGGCACTAGGCTCTTAAGCTCCATGAAATCAAGCTACAACAAATAGGTATGTCATTCTACTAGATTGTTGTATTATATATATTTTATATTATGCCAGTTAGGATGAAACCTTGGAATATTGAATATTTGCATGTATAATAGAGAAAACATAGATCCAAGATTTATAGGGTTGCATGTACACTATAGGAGTGTTAGATTGCTCGAAACCCAACTGTGGTATCAGAGCCAAGGCTTGTTTTCATTTATACTTGATGCAACTTGCTGAAAAAATCGATTTTTTGGCTGTCTGGATGATTTTGGAGGTGTTTCTTCTTCGATTTCAACAATTTATGAAGAACTGAATGTGACACCCTCTTTTTCACGGCCGGAAAAGACCGATTTGTTTATGCTTTGTTTTATAAATCAGAGTAATCTTTTAAAGAAAACAATTGCAGAATTTGTTCCCAAAACAAAATGTGATAAGAATTTATCAAAGCATTTCTTTAAAGAAATTTATTTTCATTAAATAACAAAATCTCGGGATGTCATGTTCAGATACAGACCAAAAGCATAAACAATATAAAATAGACCTTACAATAGTTATTTATAACTACTGATCTATAATCCAAAATCTCTCGTCAAGTCCACCAACTTATACTCTTGTGCCATTACCTGTAATGCAAAGAAAACTGAGTGGATCAGGCTTGGGAGCCTGGTGAGCATATAGGGTTTTCAACCCACAATAATATAATTATTATATTTAAGCATCAAACAATCAACCCAATTACCCATCCCCATTATCTTCTTTATTTCTTAAGGTTTTACCCTAAGAATCAACTATCATTTATTCATTCGTTCCTAAGGATTGACCTAAGGAATTGGCACGAAGTCCATTGCTGCCAAAGTTTATCTAACAGGTACTAAATCCATAGCTATCAGGCGCTAACTCCATAGTCACCAAGGTTCACTTAACAGCGCTAACTCCATAGTCACCACGGTTCACCTAACAGGCGCTAACTCCATAGTCGCCAGGGTTCACCTAACAGGCGCTAACTCCGTAGTCACCAAGGTTCACTTAACAGGCGCTAACTCCATAGTCACCAAGGTTCACTTAACAGGCATGAGGTCACATTGTCGCCAAGGTTTATACAACAAACACTAAGTCCATAGCTGCCAAGGTTTATCTAATAGGCACGAAGTCACATCGTCGCCAAGGTTTATCTAATAGGCACTAGGTCTCATAGTCACCAAGGTTTACTCATACCATCTTTCATCACACACCAACTATTCCATCTACCCATGTTCTACCCAACATATTTGTAGATATAAAATACATATATAGTTTAACTCATTTAAAAACTATATAAAACATCCATTCCACACTCATCTCAAATAAACAACAATATATAAACACATAGCACATAGTTCATAGAAAATACTTCATATTTATGTGTTAGAAGAAAGTAACTACACACTCACTTGATTAGACGATTCTCAGACAGCACTACGGCTCGTAAAGTAGTATTCTTCGGTAAAACTGGAAGATTTTCACACACCGGGCTTCTTGCAAGCAGAGTTTCGGCTCGGAAACTCTTTTCTTCTCGGGATCTTCGGGCTTCGGGACTTGGTTCGTGTCTCGGGATGATACCGGAGCTTCGGGGGGTTAAAATAGGGCTTAGAGAGGGTATCAGGAGTGGGAGAGAATAGATTGAGCAACCAAACTCGGCTGCCCCTTGAATTCTCTTTATAAGGCCATTTTTTTGGATTCACGCCGTGAATCTCAAATATTCATGTTGTGAGTTCATCTGGTGCGTCATCGTAACTTGCGTCTGTCAGGCTCCAGAAGTCATAAATACTGAGTTCACATCGTGAACACTGTATTCACGTCGTGAACTCTGACAAATTTGGGGTTTCACGCCCCGAACTTCAGAAATTCATAACTTTCGCATACGAACTCTGTTTTCGACGTTCTTTATATCCATGCATAGGTGAGATTATGCTCTACAACTATCGTTTAGACGTTTTCGGCTAATTTTGATTTTATTTTTAATATATTACTAATATATTATTTTTAGTAGGTCGGTACAGGAAAACTCCGTTAGAAATTCATAACTCCTTCGTCTGACGTCCGTTTTCGTCTGTCTTTTTACCGTTGGATTACTATCGATGAGATCTTTGATTCTATTTTAGATCGTTTCGGCTAGAAATCACTCGATTTCATATTCGAACTTCGGGCTGCATACTGCTAATGCTGAAAGTTCGAAAAATCATAAATTCCTCATACGAAGTCAGATTTAGACGTTCTTTTTATGAATGCTCTCGGTTTAACGTATTCTACGACTTTCATTTAGATCGATAAGGATAAATATCTCTCTAACGTAAATTCACTATTTATGTCGCGCCGTGTCGTGCCGGTTCTGTCGCGAAACTTCGATAGGTCATAACTTCTTCGTTATAACTCGGATTTCAGCGTTCTTTATATGTACAGAATCCTTGTAACATATACTATAACTTAGTTAAGATTAATACTTCTAAATAATCTTCCATCAAAAAGTCATTTTTGACGCTTATCGTCTCTAAATTGACTAGCCCGGACCTACGGGGTTACACAGAAGACTGTGGATCATCTCCTTCAAGTAGATTAGTAAGATTAGCTGTTTGATGTCTCTTTTCATTTGTTTTTATCAGATTTTAGCCATGTCTGGCTAAAACCCTAGTTTTCAGTTCTGCAAAGACAAGTACTTTTCATGTGATTGATCATTAGATCTGGTTTTTGATTTGTGCTTCTATCTAGATTCTTCAGTTTTGTTCTTAATGAATGTTTGATTTTGATTCTTGTTAGCCTGATCACCTAGCTAGGGTTTTATCATTCCAGTTAATCAGTTATAGAATACATATTTGTTCTTGTCAACTGGTAATAAGTAACCAGTATCAAATTGGTTCCGTTTTGGGATTTAACTCTGATATAAACTGTAAATATCATTACGCTTCCGAGCTTGTGATAAGTATTGGGTATTGCTGGGAATTTTACAAAGAACTTAATGCAACTTTTTAAATTTAATTAAGAGTTTATTTATTTGAACAGTAAAAAGTTAGGGTTAATTGAAGAGATTGTTTTTATTAACTAATTTAGGTAAAAGAGAAATTACTAGAGCTTGTTAGTTTTTCTCAGTACCAGCTTAGTTAGAACACATTGATATGGGTTGATTGCATGATTAGGAAATTCGTAGCATAGCTGAAACCATTTTTATTATTGATTTTAGTTTAATTTAATATCACTGCATTTTAGTTTTTAGTTTACAGTTAAAACACCCTTTTATAATTTCTTTTTTGACTAGATGTGCCTGATGCAAAAAAGCATTGACTTTTAGGCTGTGTCCCTGAGGATTCGACCCTGCTTCCCTGTGCTATATTTTTAGTGCAACCAACAGTGATAATTTACTTGTTTAATACATGCACGACAACATATTAACATATACTTTAGTTCGAAACCCTAGAATTTTAAATAGTTTAAAATTCGACCCTTATACTATTATAATATTATAGGTTTAATATATATATATATATATATATATATATATATATATATATATATATATATATATATATATATATATATATGTGTATGTATGTATGTATAAGAGTAAGTCAGTTTTACTGTTAGTAGGCCTCGTTCACGAAGCCAATCTATAAGGGGGGGGGGGGGGGTATAAGGTTGTTGCCTATAAAATGGCAGCTTAATAGGTGTCCATTCTCACCTACCGCTTCCTTGACTGGTGGAGGGTCGTTAGCTGAATGGGTCGGATAAGAACTATAATTCTCATTAAAAGTATAATGATAAATATAAAGTAACTAAACCTTTTATAAATTCCCAATCTTAGTTACTTTAGGAAAATGTGAAATTGGTTCTAACCCATGAAATTACACTTTGTACCTTACCAAGTCGTTGGTGGAGCGTGTGTGGGTAACCGACATACTAACATGGACTAGTAAAAGTGGCAAATGTGACTTAATGTTTATCATAGATCGGTGGAGCGCGTGTGGGTAACCGACATATCGATTAGGTGATAAAATTAAGGGTGCCAAGTTAATTTGCATGGTTATTCACACCTTGTTTGTGATCCTCGACATCCCAGTCACAAACTTGAGAGGGGATAATTGAGATTTAAACATGTCATTGAAAAGTTCAATGAATCTCAAAAGATCTATGAGTTTCAATCTAATAAAAAACCTAATACCTATTTCGTTTTTCATGGTGGAAATTGGTGACTCGTCATTCGCCTACCTTCAAATATTTTATAGCTTGGATTACGGCTTCCCTCTTCCAAGTTATAAAATATTGTGTTAGGTCCTAGCCTTAGTATTTCAGATTGGGTGTTATATTAAGGACTTAAATCAACCAACTTGAATTTCTCCCATAGATGTCTAGATCAGACAACTATGATCTTCCCAAATCTCTTGGAACAAGCTTTCCTAATGAAGAAGATGTCCCGCGATTGGATCATGGAAATCATACTTCTCTTCATCCACGTTCTCCGATTATTCTCCTTAACCCACAAGTTCATGGTCACTCAAGCCCTATTGGCAAGAAAAGTCTGTATGTGCTCACATCTTCAAGGTGAAGTCATATGTATAGACAGGTCGGGAGAGTTGGGTGTTAAAGTCTTGAGGATGTTGGTTGTTGACTAGATTCTTCAATCACTTCTTAAGTCACATAGTGAGATCCTTTGGGACTACTATATGAAAGACCATGACATGACCCTTAAAGATCTTACCTATTTGCTTGATGTTGCTGAATCAACAATGATTTGGAGCACTGGTAAAGCAAATTTGATTGGAAGATCGACTTCCCAAACTTCCATGGACATTTACAATGGTAACATTGGAAATCCAGAAAAACTTTCTCTTCCCAATGGAAAGGGATCGGCTATAGTCAACTCGGTTGACCAAATGGTAAAGAGAAATGCTAAGTCTGAGATAGTCTCATGTACCGTTCCTAAAGAGTCCATATGTTTCTTTTGCCAAAAGAAGGGAATTGGTTGCGAAGCTGCCCTATTTACCTGAAAAGATCATAAGGATGGTAAAGTCAAAAGTTTGACTCTACTTCGGGTAAAGTCCACTATCTAACTCTATTAAGTTCCTATTTAGAGATTCTTATTACATGATGTGACTAGGTCACATTTTGATGTTTTGTAGAATCGAAGGAAAAGAGAGGAAGCTTAAAAGAAGAGTAAGTTGATTCTGATCGTGAAGATGGATTTCGATCGCATGGTTCGAAGAGCAGAATTTGAGCTGCTGCTTAAGAGTTATGATAAATTGCTTAGGAATAGATAACAACATATTTTTCATTTGTAAACACCTTGTAAGGATAAGTTTTTTCCACAAGTTTTAAAATAAAAGAAAATTTTTTGATTTTATTTATTTTAAGTTTCCTTACAATGGAATTTATGAAAAATTGTTGTTTATATGATTCCATTAATAGCAATATTGGAGAATGAATTTGATTCCTTTGTGGTAGTGTCATAATTTACCAAATAAGAAAGGATTCTCATCACCCAAGCTTCAGTTGGATAGAAACTTGGAATCATGCAACTGGTATTGTATGATGAATGAGAACCTTTCATATTTGGAAAATTAAGACTAATTTCTTGTTTACATGTATATGTGAGTCAAGTGAAGGACTATGGGATCAAGTATACATTTTTGTGCATTGGTCAAGTCCACCACAAAGATCGATAAGACTATTCATCATCATTTACTAAAGTTTAGTAAATATGGTTATACTTACAAGTTTAAGTACAATTCTGAAACATTGGAAAAGTTTCAATGTATAGCAGAACAAATGAGAAGAATCAAATTAGGCAGAAAGATAAAAAAGTTTCGCAAATTTGAAAAGATGGGAGAGTACTTTAGTATTATGTTTTATGATCATCCTAATGATTAAGAAACCACATCACAATTGATCCTCTAAGGACATCTTAGTGCATTCCTATGGCTAAGAAGATGAATCAAGAATTGTTGAAATGGTTAAATCAAGAAGATGAGTCATACTTCGTTCCAAAACAATTCTTAGAGTCATACTTAAAGATTGTAACTTGAGTGGCATATCTTAAAGAAGGTTTATAACACTTGACAAATGTAGAGTAAAATGTTTTCTACTCTTGTGCATTTGAAATTGATAAGTTGTGATGTTTTGGATAAAACAAAGACCAACTAAGGCCAATTGTGTGAAGTGTTTGTCTTCATAAGAATCCGCACTATCTCTTGAATATGTGTTTGTCAAGGAATGATTATTGGCAAGAGAGTCTTATATGTCAAGAGGAAAATGAGAGTATTAAAAGATCCTGAAAGAGTTTCAAGAACTAATCAAGAATAAAACCTGTAGTTTATCACTAGCACACAACTTGAAGTTTATAACCTATCGTGCTGACATAATTCTTGTTTATGTGCCCATTCCAGTTAAAGTTGACTATGCATGTAAGTTCCAAGAGTTCTCAATATGTTGCATAACAACCTGGAAGCAATGGTAGGCCCTTGTGCTGCCAGGTGGCAAGAAATTAAGATTGAACAAGTTCAATCCATATGAGTTTGAATTTGTCACTAACCTTGTCTTGTGATTATGGTTTTAACTAATTCACATGGATAGGAACACATACACCATAAAATCTAAGTGTCATAAGGCTTCTCTCTAATTCATGAAAATGATGGTGAGGAGACGCTTTCACTAAGTAGATTTTAAGTAGAAAGCAATTGTGATATTTGCATTCTCAAAGTCGTTAGTGGAGTGTATGTGGTTAACCGACACACTAACATGGACTTGTGAGAAATGGAAAAGGTCTAAACAATTGAGACTATGATTACGACATCCCTTTTCATAGTTCTAAAATTATTTAGACACACATGTGAGCTATCTAAGGAAAGGTGTATGATTTTAATAAAGTCTTATCAAAGCATCTCATATCAGAAATCTGAACTTTGGTAAGAAAGTCAATAAAGTATTGATTTCTAGAAGTCCACCTGATTTCTGGATAAATGTGAAAGCTAGTGGGAGCATAAGTGTTATGTTAATAATTATCATGTTAGTGGGAGCATGATTATTATGTTAAATGTTAATTATAGAAAACAAAAGTCTCAATTCGTGACTCTGCAGGGTTTGAAAAATTGTTTTTCTATAATCAAGGGAGAGGAAATTATACTTCATTTCAATTCTAAAAGCTTAGATTGAGATTTTAATCATCTTTAGTCAAAGACATATATATGAATTTTATATTGGAATGGTTCAACATAAGGAAATTCTATATATACTGCGTTCTCAAAATTCGATTATGATTACGACATCCCTCTTCATAGTTGAATTTTGAAAAATGGCAAAAACAAATTATTGTAGCAAAAGACTGGTCTAGGATCATGTCTTTATGTGAGACATCATGAATCGTGTCCCATATGTTTCGGGTATAGGATCGATCACATGTGCCATAATATTTATCCTTTCTAAATTTTCCAAATGTCTAGGGCATTAAGAGGGGGAAAGGTCTAGAATTGGATATGACTAAATTGATTTAGCAATTGTCGAGGACAATCTGAGGTTTACCAAAGATTGGTTGCTCATAGACAATTTGAAGTATGGTGTAAATTTTTGGAAGGATCATATTGACATATTCTGAAAAGAGGCAACTCTTGTTCAGAAGTGATTGTCAAAATGGGAATATGGAAATGTCTCCATAGGTGGAAGTTATTCAATCTGTGTAAGATTAGAAAACTTAATGCTAGAAGGATGTTCAAAGGAATGTAATTTGAATGTGAAACTTTGTTTCCATGGAATTGATCTCCATTGGAATACTTTGTAATGTTTGTTGCCAAGTCTTTGTGACTTTTGTGCATAGTCATTACAAGAGGACCAATGCATATGAGTTTAAAATCTAACAGATTACAGTAAGTGACAAGAATTTGATATTCTTACATTTATGGTAAGGATTTGGGATTGTGAAATGAGCATCATTAGAATCATGTTCAATTGATCTATTTCACAAAGTAAGGATTATAGTCCAACATAGTAACCTTGGAAAATAAAAAATAGAGCTTATTTTTATCTCTTTTCCGGGACTCCTTTAACTTCGTCTTTTGAGCATCCGTTAAAGTTGCTTTAGCAACTGTATCTACCGGGATGTATCCATCTTCTACTATATGCCAAATATCTTGAGAACAGAGTAACACCTTCATTTGAATACTCCAGTTCCCGTAATTTGTTGCCGTCAATTTTGGGAAATGCGATTGAATCATATTCGCCATTGTCTCATCATTGAACATAACCTCGGCCATGATACCACTTGTTGGTGGTTATAAAGAAACAAAGACGGTAGATTAAAGTTACTCACATAATAACAACACGACTATTTTAAATGATAGCCACTCCTCTATTTTTATATCACTTACTTTATATTTCTCATACATCCCTCTTACATTTTTCTTACAAACATTAGATCCTTATAGGAGCCAAAACTAAGGAAGTACTTGACATAGAAGTAAACTTAAAGGTTAAGTAAAACTTAATAAGAAAAATATTCTTACTAGCTAAGTAAAATTTAATGGTTAAGAAAACTCCATAACTAGGAAAACATGACTAAGAATATTTGATGACCAAGTAAAACTTCATAACTAAGAAAACATAACAACTAAAAAAGTTGTTGATAACCATTATTGACTTTTATTTTTAACCCGTTGACTTTGTTGACTTTGCTGACTAAGTTAATAACGATGCCCATTGCACAGCCCAATATAGTGTTTTTGCACTCATAAAACGATTTTTCAGTCCATTATTGATTTTGCAACCCGTGTTATTGGTTTCGCAGCTCAGCGAAATCAATGACCGTTGATGATCTTGTTAAAATTTTACTATTTTAAAGAAAAATGATAAAAAGATCTTCCATAATATTCCCTTTCACTAATTTACATGGATTTATTTGCTTTTTGTTTATGTACGGAAAAGAACCGAAGTTTCCATTCTTGTATATGAATACCACCTTTTCGAGGCGTGCTAGCTGTTGGTCTGTCGCATGAATATGGAATGTCCAGCCAAATAACTGCAACTCATCTTTCATTTCTTTATCATTCATCGTTATCACTTTTCAGGGCTAATATTTCTCTCGAGTGTTCTTGAAAAAGTTGCAATTTGCTGGTGAGTATTCTTCTTTAATCTTTCATTTGAATCCTGCTTACTTAATTATGTTTTTACTGTTACATTGTCCAATTTCATGTTTTTTACCAAATGGATCTCCGATATAAATCCACTCACTACACTGCCTCAAGCTTCCCATTTTAAAGGGCTAAAATAGCTAGAGACATGTTAGTTTGGTTTCTACTCACTATAAACTCCAAATGATCTTGATTTTTGTTCTTAATTTAAACATCTGAAAAAAAAAACTAGAATATGATTGATTGATTGTTGGTTTTTGTGTTAGGGGGATATGATGGAGCAGATGGAGACCACAATCGATGATGAAAAGACGATATCCCTAAAAACCAGTATTCTCTCCAGATATGATGAGGTCTTTCGTGCTCATACTTTAGGTTTGTTTCTTCATTCATTAAAAGAAGATATTCTTTTAACAATTCGAAGATCTGATCATCTAATAATTAAATACCAACTTGAACTTATTCTGCGTTAGCAATAATCTTTGATCAGAACTTGATGAAATGATGGAAATGTGTCTTTATGATTCCTAATGTTTTACAACATCCTTGATTGAGAAAAACGTTGCGTTTTTTATTAGATATGAAAAAGATGAATGAGAAGATAACTGTTGACTGTGAGAAGTTTCTTCAATACTATGAAGAAAGCTGTTCGCAAATGGAAGCCTCAAGCAAATCTCTGCAACAACGGGAATACGAACTTACAAAAAAAGAACTGAAGCTTCAAAAGTCAAAGTCAAAGCAAGAACTCAAGAAGAGACTGGTATACAATATTAATCTTGTTAATTTCTTTTGTTAATTCACTTGATCATGAACATTTTCTTGATCAATCATGTTATATATGTTTACCATGTTAGCAAGAAAGATTGTCATCTTGGAAACAACTAGTCAAAGAAAGCTGCACTTCTATGAAACTAGCAGAGGGTATAAAGGTAATTCTGAAAAAAACAGACAATGGTTAATTTGTACGAATGTCAGAATATGATATCATACATCCATATGTTTTCAGGATGAACTATTGATCCTTCAAAAGAGAAGAGCTGAACTGGAATCCCAACTCAAAGCTGAAAGTTATGAAAGAAAACAAAGAGAGATTACACAACTTGAGACTGCATTACATGCTATACAAGACGACGACTATATAGACCTTGAAGAAAAGATGAAGAATTTACAGACCGAATTGATACAGAAGAATGAAAAACTTCAAGAAATGAAAAACAAGGAAAACTCTTTTCGTGCAGCTATCCAGACAAAAAATGAGGAATTGCAAGAAGCTCGTTGGGAGCTTATTGATGTACGTAAGGAGTTAATAGTTAGATAAGAATATAAGATACTGTTTGATGATTAATTTTGGTGTTATTTAATTAGGGTTTGAAGTCGTACCCAATTGGAGGTGATATAGGAACGAAGAGAATGGGGTTGGTGGATTCAAATCCTTTCTTTGTTGGATGCACTTCCAGTGTGAAGAAGGAGAATGCAACTAAATTGGTATCACATTGCAATGAAGATCCAAATTGGCATCCGTTTACAAAGATGACAGATGGATCTGAGATTATCAATGAAGAAAATGGGAAGATGGTTATTTTGAAGGCGGAATGCAGTGATGAACAGCATCCTGTTTTAACAGCTTTGATAGAGAGGAATCGGTATCACCAACATGGGAGGGATTTGATGGAAGAGCTATGGAATTTCAGGGAGAATAGGGAGGCCACTCTGAGAGAAGGCATCGATTACCTTCTTAAAGAATGGAAGATTCATAAGCAAAGGAAAAGGTAGTGAAGCTTAATTCGGTACCATTTCAATCTAACTTTTACATATTCTGCGTGTTCTTAGGTTTGGCAGAATTTTCAAAGCAATTATCTAATGGATATTGATTATATATATTAACAAGATAGAGTAGAAGATAACTACGGATGAGTTTTTAACCGAAAAATCAAACCAGAAGCAGAACCGATTAGTAGTATTCAGTCCGGTTGTTGGTTTTCGAATTCATCATTTTCGGTTTTCGGTTATTTCGCTTCCGCTTCCGGTCTTTCCTAATAGAATCGAACCGGAACCAGAACTAGAACCGGTTAGTGGTATTCGCTTCTGGTCCTGTTTTGTTTTCCCATTCACTTCTTAATCTGTTTTCGGTTATTTCGGTTCCGTTGTTGTTTGGTCCGGTTCCGGAACCGATCCCTATAGGTAACTATCGAGTTTGAGACCTTTAAACATGAAGTCTTTTAAATTGCTTTGTGTAGAATTATATAAATGTCATGTTACTATTTTTTACAAGAAAAACAGTTTTCCATGTTGGTATATGCTATTATTTAGATTTTAGGGTAGAAGTGTAGAACATATTAGTTTTTTTTACTGTAGAATCGAAAGGTTGGAGGAGTGGTGGCATATTAAGCATAGTACCGTTTTGTCTATCACATCATCACCCCTCATATTTACCACATATCTCTTAATTTTTATCACGTATAAGAAATTATTTGTCATTTCATGTTATATTTACTTTTTATATTGTTTAAACAATTTAACTTAACTGAAAATAAAATGTCATTTCACGGGGTTTTTCTTTTTTTTATGCTCGTTTCTTAAGTGAACTCCAAGTATTTGTTCAAATTTGCATTTAGGCATGCAATCTTCGACCTCGCTTCTTCTTGGTCATCCAAAGTTGACGTTTTTTTCTTTCTCCTTGTGTTTGGCTTTTTCCCTTCCCATTAGATGGGAAGGTGGTGAAATCACAACAATGGCATCATCGTTGATGTTAATCCCGACACGAGTATCCAACATAGATGTAATATCTCCTATATCTTTCTAATGGAATCCGACATGTTGCAATGTACACTATATACAGGCATGTGGTTTCCAAGATTGCAATGAAAGGAATTGATAAAGAGATGAAAAAGTACCTTAATGATTTTTAGTTTGAGGTTGGCATATGGGGTGACATTAAAACCATAAGAGGGTGGTAAGTGAACGTCATGCTGATGGGTCTCTTGCAATGTTTATAGTGGATTTCTTAAATGTCTTAAATCTTGCGGATACATGAGCATTACTTCTTGAGGTCATGTTGAGGTGTCATATATTTCTTTGTAGATAGAATTCTTATATGTACAGGCAACGAGGTTGTATTTGGGAGACAAACATATTTGGTCCACCATTGGGGTTCAACAAGGCGACCCATTGAGATCTCTTCTTTTTTGCTCTTGTATTGCACCCGTTTGTATATAAGATTATAGACAATTGTAAGCTTTTTCTTCATGGTATCTTGATGACGAGACCGTTATTGGAGATTTAGAAGAGGTTGCCAAAATGTCTTCATAAATTTTAGGCATTACAAAACCACATCTTATGGAATAGTGACATATATGGTATGGATACTAATTATATTTGTGCTTTGGTTTGTCTTCGTGATACAATTCCAAGTTTCAACTTTAACGGTTTCATTAATTAGGACACCGCCCCATAAAGCCCAACATGCATTGGCAAGAACGTCATTTTTAGTAAAATTATCCAAGACATGAAATTACATTTTAACATGAATGTTAAACGGAAAACGAGTTTTGAGTGTCTAAGAGCACTACATGCTTAAAATTTTCTTCTGGTTATCCATATAGACGGTCTTGATCAACATATGTCACCAATGGAGTATCATACTATCCTTAAATGTCGCCTCATGATTCCACTATTTCCAATTGATAAGATATATGATATATCCACTTTGTCACAAGGCATGTTTAGACTTTTGGGGAGAATGTTGTTTATTGTAGAGAGCTTATAGACTTCAAGTACCAACACGATATGATTAGAGAGTTCTTTTTGATGTTTTTAAACAGATAAGGTTTCCGACAAAAAAAAAGGCCCCTATAAACTTCTTGACCGACCCCTTGAAAAAAAAGGTCATTATCCAAGATTATGTTCTCCATTGTATTGCTTCTTAGCTTCTAAGATTAAGTTGGTAGCAGCCGATTGAAAGCCATGGGTTTTTCAGCTATACATAAACCAGAGCAAAATGAACATGGAAGTATGTACAATTTGTGCTTGTAATATGTATGCTGTTCCTACACACCCTTAATTTTTTTTAGTTTTTGTTCATAAAGAGTGTCTTATGTTATTAGACCTTGCATGATGTTGTTTCTTAATACTTATGAGCATTTTCAGTGGTTTCTTTGATTGCTAGCACTAATTAAACATACGTGATTTTAGTTACAACTCGTTATTTCTACAGGACAATGGTTGACACAAACATAAAAGATGAAAGCCCAAAATCAAACTTAAGTCCTCAAAAGGATGTAGATCAATCAGTTATTCCACTGTCATCTACATCAAGTAGGTTAATCTCTCCCTCTTGACTTTATTAAGCATGCCAATAATGTACTTTGAAATGAATAGTTTTTGCTTTATGAACTACAGGTAATATGGAAGAAGAAGAAGAAGAAGAAGAAGAAGAAGAAGAAGAAGAGGTAGAATATGAAGAAGAAGAAGAGATAGAAGAAGAAGAGGTAGAAGAAGAAGAAGAAGAGGTAGAATATTATGAAGAAGAGATAGAAGAAGAAGAAGAAGAGGTAGAATATTATGAAGAAGAGATAGAATATGAAGAAGAAGAGGTAGAATATGAAGAAGTGATAGAATATGAAGATGAAGATGAAGAAACAAACAAGGAAAGTGCTGTGAAAGAAGATGAGAAGAAAGATAAAGAAGTAAAAAAAGGTGAGGAATTAGGTGAGGATCCAAAGAGTAAAGAAAAGAGGGCTAGTTCTAGGGACAAGAGCACAAAGAAGAGTGTTGTGAATGGAGATAATAAACCAGAATCATCAAGCAGAAAAAAAGGTCCAAAGAGGGTTGAAAGCATGGGGATGGTGTTCATGTGTAGTTCAAAAACAAAAACAGATTGTTTTCGCTACAAGATTCTTGGACTTCCTGCAAATAAACAAGATCAAGTAGCAAAGATTTATAAAGGAATGAGATTGTTTCTGTTTGATGTTGATCTCAGATTAATGTATGGAATCTTCAAAGCTGCTGGACCCGGTGGTTATAACATTGAACCAAAAGCTTTCAAAAATGAATTCCCATCTCAAGTTAGTAGTAGTAGTAGTATTCAACCATTCATTCATTTTTCATCTTTCATTTTGATTATAACTACTGATTAATGATATCTTTTATAATTGAATAAAATCAGGTTCGATTTAGCGTGCTTGATGATTGTTTGCCAGTAGCTGAAGAGAAATTTAAGGATGTCATTAAAGAAAACTACTACACACGGAATAACTTTGAAGGTCTCCTGAAAGCCGATCAGGTTCCTTTTTCTGTTTTATATAAATATACATTTAAAGAAATGTTTATAAATTATGAAGTAAATTTCACAGGTGAAGAAGCTGTGTATGCTATTTACAGTTACACAACAGGTTGAAAATCATCGAACTAGATCCGATGAAAGACGTATAAGAAATAGGGAAGATGAATCTCGAGACCAAAAAAAACTCAAAATACGTGATCAGGAGGAAGAAAGACGTTTTCACCCTCGGTCCTGGTCCCACTCCCCACCACGTAGAGAAAAAAGACGGTACAACGACTATGAACAGCCGCCTGTTTTGTACCAGCGTGCCACCACCGTCACCGTCAGATACCTGCCGCCACCGCCACTTCCGGTAGCGTCTCCGGCGACGTCATACCCCTATGACCATCGCGCTTACCGTGAAGAGATTCGGGAACAGGAGCGGGACCCGTATTATGTGTTTTATCGAGAGGCTCCGGCTCCTACTGTGTATGCTTTACCACCGGAGTACCACATTGTAAGTAGAGAGTACCACCATCCTCCACCTGCAGTCCAACCACCACCACCACCAGCGGAGCATCGGTTTTCTGATTACCGTGATGTTGGGCCACCGCCTGAATACCGTTCTCATGAGACACATTACAGATATTAGAGTTTTATTAATTATGCGAAATGTAGGACAACGTATTGTAATGTTTAGCTTTTGGATTTGGTTATGGAGGTTTAGTTTTTAACTTGTTGGAGTCACGTATTATGAAGAAGATATTTGATTAAATTTTTTGTGTTGCAGTATCGTTTGTGGGTGTTAACTCTAAATAGGATGAAGAGTAGTCTACGGTTGTTGAAAATTTTGAAAAGCTTTGAGTGCATTTTAATTCGATTTTCTGTGTTGTTGAATTACCACGTTGCATTGTGAGAAGGAGAAGGTGTAAACCTCCAAAAGTCTGGAAATTTTTGATAAAAATATGAAAGGTATGAAGAGGATATGTGTATATCAAATAACATAACGTTGTGTTTATTTCTGAAGTGCAGCCGATGCCTAAAAATATTTTTTACACTATGAGCGACCAATTAATTACAATTCATGATTTCAACGTATGCTTTACTTTATATATGATGAGCTGTGTCCACCTTGATCTTTTTTCAAGTACATTTTTATTATGAACCATAAAGGCAAACAAAATCGGTCTCAGATCAGGTCGATCTGGTATCAGGTCTATATCGGTTTGGTCTAAGGGTTTTTTATGGGCATTGGACCGTCCACGAATATTAAACTGTAAAACTATAAATTATCACATTAACTGGCGTAAACTTGAACGGAAAAACTAATATCCTAGAATGACATAATAGAATATTGAAGAATGTTTAGGCCTTAGGGTGGAAAAAAAAAAACAATCTTGTATACCATGGGGTCTTAATAGGGCCATGGGATAAAAATAAAAATAAATGACTTGTGGGATCGGTTCAGGACCAAACTGAGACCGACTCAAGACCGATTTAAGACCTGGATCGTGGATCGTGGTAATACTGATTAAAACTTAAAAAGTTGGACCCACCTGAAAGTGTATGTCTTGTAGGTATACCACCTGATATTATCTTAGTGCCTAATGTATGAACTGAACAAAGAAGAAGAAAAGAATGAAGAATTACTTGGTGAACTTTATTGCAGGAAAAAGTTAACTTAAACATCCTAGCCATTAACCTTATTTATACTAATAAAACTAGATTTCTACTCTAACACAAAACTACATAAAATGAATGTTTCCTAAAATACTCTTAGAACTAAAATTGTTCTAGATTTCGTATTGTGATAAGCTGATTAATCCAACAATCACCCCCTTAATCGGTTTGTCCACGCCTATCACTTAAAATTGTGCTTTTTCGCCATTAACCACCGACGAACACCACCACATTCACAACCTTTGTTCACCGTCGACCTACCAGTTGCTTCACCTGCAAAACCCGTCAACAATAGTTGCTTTAAGCAACACCATGTTTAGCATTTGAATATGAAGAGCCATCTGCTATCATCACACCAAACCACACACAGTCTTGTTGTACCTTGTTCAGCAACCTATTTTACCGAGGCAGCAACCACCGCGATTTTCGACCTTCCCTGGACACCCGACCTCCACCTCGGTTACGTCCAAAGTCCTCCATACCTTTTGGTTGTTCACAACACACATAACATGTATCATGGCATCCCGTTAGGCATGCTCATTACCATCTCAATTTTTCTTGGATTCACAACCTCTCCCTGGCCAAATCTAAAGCCATCCAATTTGAACTTTCACCGCCATAATGTAGCTAGATAAAACTCGCAGGATGGAAAGTGAACTCGAATTCGTGATGGGGGCTTTCTTGAGAGACGGCAACGACACGTAATAGTACAAATCAAAAGATAAATGGACGAAGGTCTAAGCCGAAAAAAATACAAAATTTATGGTCTTTTATGAAAAAAAAAATCAATTTACTTGTTAGACCTGATGGGGTCTGAAATAACAAGTACCATGTAAAACTTTGGTCTTTTTCAGAAAAAAAAAGATCTAAAAAGAAAAAAAAATCAAAATATAGGGTTTTTGTGGAAATAACCCTATTTCTAAATATTACAATTGATTATGGTCATGTGCACTCTTTCTGTCACCCCACAAAACTTTGACAACTAATGTAATGTTTGAGATAGTAGCGTCCATAAAATGAAATAGGGGTATTTGGCAACATTTCCACTTGTGTGAAATATCGGAAGGGCCAAATAAAGAGCAATGCAAGAAATCTTTTAAATTTTCTAATAAAGTTTGGATTCATGATAAGTTGTCATTTAACAACTTAAATAACCTATAATGAATCACCATACAAGAGACCCTTCGGTTGTGCTATTGTCACCAAAGTCGTTTTATCCTTAAACTAAGTGCAACTAATTTATGGGATATGAGTAAAACTGAAATGAGTCAAGGTTTTGACAAATTAGAACATAAAGCGATATTAGAACATAGATCAAATTTAACAAGCGATATTTGGGTGACTTTACATTGTTTGAAGATATGTATTTTGTCATTGAGGCTCATTAGATAACATAAGTATATAATGTTTTGTAAGTATTGGAATTACCTTTGATTTGGCCAGAATTAAGATGTATCAACTCGTTGAAATTCAAACATATAACATAGCTGTTTGAAGTATGAATGTACTTTACTACAAAGTCATTTTAAAAATGTATCATGGATATTTTGATGCACAAAATGGGGTTATGCCCTTTACAAAAGTCGAATTGATTAGTTATCTAACAATTAGCTGGTATTATGCAAGTTTTGTTTTTTTTTTCTTAAAAAACTACTTTTTTATCGAACATTTATTACCATATACCAAAGTGTCTTTGGCCTAGCGGTATGGGGTGACTTTCTTAATTGAGAAGTCATGGTTTCAGGTATCATTGGAGACATAACTGATCGAACCAGTGTGACTGTACATCATGTGATTGGATGCTCCAATATCTAAGACCCAAACATCAGCAGAACTAGTTGTACATACAATCAAAACTTCACTATCATCCCCTTTTTTAAAATTTCCTTGAACCACATCAGCATTGTTGTTGTTTGACTAAATACTATTGTTCCATTTCTTCAACAATGGATAATCTCTTTTGAAGTGTCCCTTTTCCTTGTAGTTATAACATTTGATGTTGGATTTAGATTTGGAACCTGACTTCCCTTTGTTACCTCCACCTCTATCTGATGTTCTTCCTCTGCCTGAGAACAAACCAAAACTAGAAACTTCTTATCCAATTGTAAGCTTTGTTTGCAGTCTTTGGACATAAAAGAATCCTTCACATCATTCACATTGATCATTTTCCTACCATACAACATGGTATCAACAAAATTCTCAGAAGAATTCGGCAGTGAACATAAGTGGATAAGAACTTGATCTTCGTCTTCAATATTTACATTCATACCTTGTAATCCCAAGACAATCATATTGAAGTTAACCAAATGATCCTTCACTTGGGTGCTTTTCAACATTCTAAGACTATACAAACATTGCTTCTGATACAGCATGTTCGTCAGGGAATTGTTTTGATACTTGTCACATAATTTCTCCTAAAGCCCAAATGCACTCATTTGATCCACGACCTCTCTTAGTACTTCGTCTGTCAAACTCACCAAAATAGGCGTTATGTGATCTTACCAAAATATCCACCTTCCATTCAGTTTCCATGTCCTTTGGCATTTTCGCTTCTCCTTCTAGTGTTGTTGCACATCCTTGTTGAACCAGAATAGCCTTCATCTTCACCTTCCAAAAAGTGAAATTATTCGAACTATTGAACTTCTCCAAATCGAATTTGTGAGATGTCATCTTCAATCAACAGAACACCAACCGCAACTCTGATACTACTTTTTAGGAAATCAGAAGATCCTTTTCAAGACTTAGAACAAACTTGAAGCCACTTGCCAAGTTCTGATGACCCTTGTAAGGAAGTAATGTGGAAAACATACAAAACCAAAAGCACATAAAGACACATTATTTATGTGTTTTGGTCAAGGTGACCTACATCCACGAACAGGGGAGGAGTATTCTTTTCACATACTTCTCAAACAGAGATTACAAGTACAACTCAACAAAGATTCAGACTACTCACTAAGGATACAAAAGACACACTAAATGACTTAGCAGGCATCCATATTACAGTGAAGGGATCATACCTAAAACCATAATGGGCCAATCCCATTGGCCCATAGGCCCATGAATTGTATCAACTAATCATAATCTGACATGCATTAGCTTCGCAAATATTCATCCTTGATATTTATTGCAAGAGTATCGTCATCAAACATGATGCAACATCATGATCCATAGTGGCACATCAAGATCACCATGTCACATTAACCATCATTGTGACACATCATGGTGTATTCTTTGAGCATCTTCAACTTATGAGCGTCCTTGAACAATCTTGAGAATCATAGAGGACTTCATATCATAAGTGGCTCATCAAGGGACACTATGTCTCATCAAGAACACATATGGCACACCAGGAACATGTGTGGTGCATCAAACCACCTAATGGTGCATCATGATGCATAAGTGGTGTATCATGATCATCAGTGGCACATGCATGCTTTAGCAACACACCAATACTCTAAAGTTCTCCAAGACACACTATAGTAGCGCACCTTATACCAAGGTGGTGCATCTTCCTTAATCATGGTGCATCTAGCTTCAAGGCAGCATATCCTCCTTCAGAAGTGGTGCATGTACTTTTCATGTGGTGCTCCTTGCTATCCAATGGCGCATTATACTACCTAACGGTGCAACATGCCTCATAAGTGGCACATCTATGTCTAGAGTGGTGCATCTTGAGCATGGATGGCACATCCATACACCAAGGTGCTCAATTCCACTCCCGAGTGCTCCATATCCTTCTTAGATGCTTCATTACTTTCTTAGGTGCTCCACACCCTTCCTAGATGCTCCATTCCTTGTTTTTGATTATTCATTCCTTTGTCACATGATATGTTCCTTAGTTATATGATTCATTTCCTTGTCACATGCTCCATGAACTCCAAGTGATCCATTGAAATCAAATGCTCCAAGTGCTCAAGTCATATTTAACACGACAAAGGTGAAACCATCTAGTTCCAACAATAACAATGCAATTAGACTTTATAATACTTCACAATATTAATCTAACAAAGGAATACAAACTAACACCCCTAGTAATTCATTATTAAATCATAATAGAATGAAAAGAGCCTCTAATTCCAAATTCTAGATAAATTGTAGAATTTCAATAATTTGGTATGATGGATAAAAAATCCAATTTTGATTCTATTCGTCATGTCACATGATTAAGTCTTCATTCAATTTCCATGATAACTTCACATTTTTTTGTTTTATGAAAAGTAATATCACATGAAAAAACAAAACTCACTCCCAACTGGTAAATATACGAATTTTCTTGAAAACACAACTTCGATGATATAAATCGAATACAAAATCTAGTATCACTTGAAGGCGAAATTTAAAAATATATATATAAAATAAACAATATATTACAAAGCAATTAGAATATTGTCCTACTTACCATAGAAAATATTGTTATCGACAACGTTTAATATCCTTTTTTTCTTTGTAACACCCATTTTCCCAATTGGATTAGTGGAAGACTTATGAAGGTAAAAGATAAGGTTTTTGGAGGAAACCCTTATTCCATGACGTGGTATGTTGATGGCTACCATGTAGCATTATTATTTAAATGAAGCATCAGTCTCGTTGAGCACCATAATGTGGCAAGGTGATGGCCACTGTGTAGTTGCTGATACAAGCCCAAGATTTTAGGGTTTCTCCCATATTTAAAGGTATTAAATCCAAAGTCAGGGCATCCTCTTCGGCCTCCATTGCTCCCTTAATCCATTATTCAAACCCTATCCTCATTGTGTTTATCTTGAAGCTTATTGTGGTGATTTGTGGTCTTGAAGAAAGGAGAATCGTGCTCTAAGTACAAGTATTCATCAAGAAAAGTTCTTATCTATGTTTTAGTGCGTAGATTGAACCTATGTAAGTCCATAAGTTCCTATTTGTCCATCTCTCCAAGATCTAGGTTGTTGAGTATCTTTCTTCAAGTTGTGTTGTTTGGAGTAGATGAATCCCATAAAGTTGGCAACTTTATAGATCCTTTATGTCTCAATGTGGTCATATGTTCCAGATCTGAGGTATTATGAAGTTTTGATTTCATGCATGGGATTTTGACCTCCTTCTTCTCATTTTGACCTAACTTGAGTGTATGACATACATTGTACATGCATTTCCATAAAGCATGGGTTTTTATGATGGTTATGAGTATAAGGAAGCCTTTTGGAAAGGATGACTATGAAGCTTAATGGATTAAGGACTTAATCCATTAAGAGCTCCAAAATAGATACCATGACGTGGTGGAAGGGTTTCCTATGATTGTTTTCTTGTGAGAATGTCACGACATTGCATATGCTTGGCCACGACGTGATGGCCAACTAAGGTTGACTTTGATAGTTGACTTTTTGGTCAGTTTGACTTTTGGTCAAACTTAGGTAGAACCAAGGTTCTAAATGGTGTGAGGCGTGGCGTGGCGACAAGGCCAAGCCTCAAGCTTAACGAGCCATGGCGAGCCATGGCATTTTTCAAGGCGTGATGTAAGGCGACGATTTTGTATTAATTTAAAATTATATTACCACATAAATATAAATTTATATTAAATATAACTACTTTTTAGAAGTGTTAGATCAATAACTAATAACAAAAAGTTAACAAAAACCACAATACTTATATCTCCGATTTGAAAAAACATAACAAAGAGCAAAAAATTGTGTCTCAAACGATGAAACACGCGCCATAACACGCCATAACGCGCCATGGCGCGCCATAACACGCCATAACGCGCCATGGCGCGCCATATCACGCCTTGCCACGCGTCACGCCTAATAACGACGTTATGAAGCTTTTCGTAACGGCGAAGCCACGCCTCACGCCATGGCGCGACTTGGCGCGCCTTTTAGAACACTGGGTAGAACTGAGTATTTGTATAAGAAACCAGCTGATTGATTTTGTTTTGATGCTTCTTTCTTTAGTTTTCTTGTAGTTTTTTCAATTTTTGGATCAAATATTAAAGGTGTACTTTTATGAAAAGTTCTTGGCATACAAACTATTAGAAGCATCGAGTCACCGACAACGACACCAATTTGTTAAACCACTGGCGTGCATGATTTAAGAAAATAATAATTTCACCACTCTAATGCACTAATGGGTAGTATAGGGAAGCAGGGTCAAATCCTCAAGGACATAGTCTAATGGTCAATGTCTCTTTGCATAAGGCACATACTAGTCATTTAACAAAAAATAATAAAAAGAGGAGTTTTTTGATTTAAAACTAAAAATAAAAATTGCAGTGACATAAACTAAACAAAATCATTAATAAAAACAAATTCAGCTTTTCTACGACTTTCCTAATCATGCAATCAGTCCAGATCTTGTTATTCAAATTGCATTTTATCTAAGTTGGTTCTGATGGAAACTAACATGCTCTAGTATAATTTTTTTTACCTAGTTAAATTAACCAAAACAAGCTCTTCAGTTAACCCTAACTTTTTACTGTCTAATTGAACAAGTTCTTAATTAAGCTCAGAAAAAGTTGCATTAAGATCTATGTAAAATTCCCAAAAATACCATGTACTTCTCACAAGCTCGGAAGCATAAATGTATGGAATTTCAGTTTATATCAATAGTTAAATCTCAACACAGAACCAATCTGATACTTGTTACTTATTACCAGTTGACAAGAACAATTACATATTCTATTAACTGGTTAACTGGAATGATTAAACCCTATCTAGGTGATCCGGCTAACAAGAATTAAAAATAAAACATTCATTAAGCTCAAAATTGAAATGACTAGATAGAAGCACACAATTAAAACCAAATATGATAACTAATCACATAAAAAGTACTACTCTATTGCAGAACTGAAAACTAGGGTTTAGCCAGACATGGCTAAAATCTGATAAAACTAGTAAAAAGAAACATTAAACTAATAAATCTTACAAAAATAACTGAGAGTTACAATCCACAATATTTAGATCTTTATAAATCGTTAAAATCAGAGAGAGAATGCCTCAGAAATCGTCTTTTACGTTGTCTGGAGCTTCAAGAATCGTCCAACCTTCAAACTGATCAGAGATGCGTCCTATATATACGATCCAGAGTCTCTGGTAGCAAGAAACCCAAAAACTCGATCGAATTTTTGAGAAACACGATCAAAATTTTGAAGTCTTTGATCGAATTTTGTATTTTTTGATTTTCAAGACTTTTTGAAATTGCGAAGTGAAAATTTAATCGAATTTATGGGAAAAATTCCATCGAATTTGTGTGTTTTTCTACTTTTCGCAAACATTAAAGTCGTCCTAAATTTTGACTAGTTTCCATAATATTTTGAATGTCATCAATCGAACATGCGAGTCATGAGATATGGTCAAAATACTGACAATGGGTCAAAGCTGTCATCAACATCCTATCTTCATAGGATCAATTCAATCGAATTTTTCTAGACCAAAACAGGTTCCAAGCATTCCTCAGAATCCTTCATAAGTTCCAAGCTCCAATTAACTCCAATGATCTATTAAACGTATCCAAAGCTACTCCCAAAGTACCGCTCCACTCGAATTATCTGAAAATGACATAAAAATGCTAGCAGTACAGGAATTCTAACGAATGACATGAGTTGAACATTATTTAACCTAATGACATAAAAATATGTAAAATATGATGCTAAATGCTAATAAAAACTACCTTAAAAGATGCATAAAATGGCATCTATCAGGGTGTTTATTCTATTTTAAAAATGAAAATTTTATTCTGGAAATTGGGACGTTACAAATTGGTATCAGAACCCTGGTTTCAGGGATTTGGATGAACACTCGTGTGATTCCAAAATCAAACTAACGATCTAAGATTTTTTATAAACCTTTTTGAAAAGAAATGAACTTAAAAGCAGAAAAGAAGATGTGATGTGTGCAGTTAGCCGGAGCTCAAAGGAAAGTGGTCTCCTAAATTATCCATACATGTTGATATGTTATTGATGTTATACTGTGAATTGCATGCTAGAAGTAGGCAACGATCTGCTCAGGGTTGCATGTTATAATGCCAGCTTATGAGAGATGTCTGGATGTACCTGATATGCAAATTGTTAGAGATGCATGATAGTGTGTAGGCTAAGGATCCCTATAAATTGCATGTTAGAATTGCCTGATCTTTATGATGCCTTACTGTATGTTGGAATTTTTGCTCAAATGCTGCTTGCTTTGTGATATATGAAACCAATATTGATGTTAATTAACTATTGAGAAAATACATTAGGTTGCATGTCATGAAGATTAAATAGTTTTAGAATGATTGATATTGACCTATTGTGTAGCTCTTGTTTGAGTCCAACCGTTGTATTGCATGATCATTCAGTCGAAGGACTGTTTAATCTTTGTTTCATGTAATTGTATTCATAAAGAGATAATTGACACTGGTAGAATTTTCTTCCGCATCTAATAGCAAGGCGTGGTGGAGTTACTAGTGACCTAAGAAAAGTGTTAAAGTACTAGTTCATGCATATCTATGAGAAGAATCATAGGGTGAGAAACTAGGAACTGTAGCCTTTGGATTTTTTGAGCATATAGGTGTATGTTATTATACTTAGTTGTGGTCGAGTGTAGTAACCTAGAATTTTGGCATGATTCCTAAAACAAAATATGAATAGGTTTGGAAGGTAGTATGGGCCCGTACTACTGGAAGCATAGGATTTGTATGAGGATTAGGTAAAATTGTAAGGCTACTAGGGAGCTAGTTATTGGCAGGTATTTGTTGGATAAGGTGTCTAAGTCCATAACTTTATTTAGTATATACTTGACCCGACCCGACATGGTCTATTTGGGTTGCACTTCATCAGAACTATTTATG
This sequence comes from Lactuca serriola, assembly GCF_051521515.1. Classification (NCBI taxonomy): domain Eukaryota; kingdom Viridiplantae; phylum Streptophyta; class Magnoliopsida; order Asterales; family Asteraceae; genus Lactuca; species Lactuca serriola. The sequence goes on from NC_136412.1 coordinate 333,370,621, forward strand.
GTTAAACCTTTGAGAATTGTATGTTTATGATTTGTTAATATATTATAAGTTATAATATATTAATATGAAATCATATTATTTTAATTAGTATTGATCATAAATTAATTTAGAATTAATTTGGTGATTTAAAAGGTGACTAATTAAATATGGGCTCTTGTATTTATATATGAGTGGGCTAATACTCATATGGAATGCTTGGCATGCATGGGAGTCGGTGGAGCTTTTAACCCATGGATTCTTGGAAAGGAAGATTCATGGGTATTAGGATTTACATGGATGTAACCCTAATTCTCCACACTATATAAAGGAGCTTGTGATGCTTGAAATGCCACTAGTTGTGTGTGTAAAAGGTGGTGGCCGATTTCTATAAGCTACATACACTCTCATAAGGTTTTTCCAAGTGGTGATTTGTGATTTCCATTTGAGGCATTCACATTATTGGTGCTAGGCTCTCAAACTTCAAGGAATCAACTCACAAATTGAAAGGTATGTAATTCTTCTAGCCATTATGTTTAATGTTCCCCATGCCATGCTAGATAGGTTATGAACCTTGGAAAAACAAAGTTGCATGTATTCTTAGTAAAACATAGATCCAAGGTTTTAGGGTTGCATGAACACCTTTGGAGTGTTAGATTGCTCAAAACCCAACAATATTACGGTATAGCACTAGGGTTAGTTTTCCATCCTCATGTTGTCGTTCTTTCTTTTATGATTGCTCTGGATGAGGACGAATTTGGTGCTTGATTAGGCCTAAGTGGCATGGAAGTTCGGGCATGTATGGTGTAGAATCGTATGAGTTAGTGTTCCTAAGGTGTTGAAGACCTTGTCTGAAGTAGCACCGGTTTGAGTCATAGGACTTAAGTAAGAAGCGATTTTGTTGATCTCCTTGAGAATTGCAGCCTGAGGCTGGGTGTCCGACCAATGATTTGAGATGTCATTTTCTGTGACGGAGGTTATGTTATTCCAACCTCCCATAGAATAAAGGGGATGTTGTTTACCACATCTGTTTCAACCATAATAGGGTAAAATCTGGTTCGCAGTAAATCGTTTCCATCCTTCAGTATGAGGACATTCGAGATTGATTATTCTTTGGTTTGGTGGCCAGAGAGGAGAACATGTATCAATTAGAATATGACATAGTTTTGAGAAGATCAGGTGTATCTGAAGAGACATTGATATGTTCTTGATTTGGTGGGAAGGTTCTTTTGATGTTGGGTCTGCCTGAGTTATTATTAAAGCATCTATAAAGGATTCTGGAAGTTAAAAGAGTGTGAGGTTGCGGGTCATTTCTTCGAATACAAGCTTTGATTGTGCAAGGTTCGGTTCTGAGGGTGTCTCATCAATCAAATAGTATCATGGTCAACTTTTCTAGGAATAAGGTGGTAATACAGTGGGAGGTCCAAGATCTCCATCTGATATTCATAATTTCTTCGTGTTTGGCAGATTATTCTCCAAAGGTTTATCATATTTTGTGTAATGCATGTCGAGAGTCAAGGTTAGTATGCATCTTTTTGACCTGGTCTGAGGCTCTGTTGTTTATAGATGTCAAATGGTGGTAGTTCAAACCCATATTGGGGGAGAATTTGGTATTCTTCTTGGAGGATTATCGGTCTGTTCAGTTTTCATGGGTTCAGTGAAATGGGTTAAGGGAATCTATGGTTCAAGTGTGCGAGGTTTTTGGTTTAGGTTTATTGTTGCATAGGAGAAGAAAGGTAGGCTACCATTGAAGTGCTTGTAGTTAGGAAGTTTTCTCGTTGCATTTCTCAAGGATCCACTAGAATCCTTCTTGGTTAGGAAGAATTCAAGGGTTGGTCAAATTGTGAGTGTAGAGCAAGTTGCTATCAGGTTTATGTCTTCAAGGACGCATGTGTTGTCCTTACGACAGAAATTTGTTGGGCAAGGAACTCATTGTGGTCAGTAGTTCCTTATAAAAACACCAGGTATCTTGATGCATGATCGTTTTAGCCACTTAGGTTGGCTATTGAATATAAAGAACATGGTTACCTCGTAGTATGGGTCGGTTCTTTATGATCAAGAATGGACAGTCATTGATCTGACGATCGAATTTAGAGTACGGTAAGAGTATTTTTCTCATAGGCTTTGTTTAGTATGTGTGGGATAAGTTGGTTTAGTTGTCGATCCATTTTTCGATTGTTGGTTATTCCATCCATCATGAACGGTTGATGATATCCGAAGGCTTCGACCTATATCAATTGAAGGTACAATTGATGCGTCAATCATTCATCAAGTTCTGCAAAGCGTATAACTTGGTCTTTGTATATGTGTTCTCTCGATTGTTTGGTTGTGGAGTTGTTCCTAATAGGATTGATTTGATAGTTTTCCTTGGTTATTGGGAGTTCAGATGTTAGAACGGCATTGCCCAATTTTATCAGGTGTGACTGTGGCCTATACATGATCCAATTTTGACATGTTGTGTCAGCTGGGTTAGTATTTGGATTGATTCGATCAGGGATCTAGAAACATTTCTAAATAAATCTGGAATTCTTTTCTGATTTTGGAAGTTTTATTGCTTTAATTGCGCATTTTTGGGATCTGTTCAGCTTCATGTAAGGTGTGGGATCTTGTTTTGGTTGTTAGGAGAGCGTTTCTATTAGTGGTTGAGGTTCTTCACTTTATGTGATCCACTGGTACTTCACCTTTTGGGTAAGGTTACGATGAAGAAGAAACACAGTTGGCCCAAGAGCGTTGTGCTTTCCCCTGGGTAGTGTGAAAGATTTTCATTTGAACAAATATTGTCATGAAGGGTGCATGTGGACTGAGTAAGATATCCTGAGAACACTTTGTCCGACTTTATGGAATGCTTCTTGTTTGATTTATTGCTTTCGAGTTGGAACAAGCATTCAACTATCTATCTTATTTTCTGTTTGCATAGAACCATGTTTGAATTTGGCGTTGCGTCGGTAGCAGTCTAGACTGTTGAAAGGTTTTCATGTTAGGGATTGGTTTGGCTCGTGTCGTGTTTGGCAAATATTTGGTGGGATTTTGATTGGGTTCTTAGAGGTTTGTAGGATGATGGTCATTTGCCTATAGCCCATTGGGTGCTAGTCGTGAGTTTTATTAACAGAATGAGTTATGAACCGATTCCATAATTCTTAAGATGTTCCAAGAAGACTTAGTTTACAGAACTTATTTTCTTTATCACAACGAAAGGTTAATGATGGTCTCATTAAGTTGTATTTCAATCGTCACTATGAAACAATTTTGATTACATCAAAAGTTTCAACAATAATGAATTAAAGTCGTTAGTAAAATTGACTAAGTATCTATCACCAAATATATTCATGGATTGAAAAGATTACATACATCACTTTGTATAATTTTTTGTCAAGCCTTTTGTTCTTTAACTACTAATAGATAAAGATATTTGTGAATCATATTTCCATATAAATAGGGTTCACATATATCAATTGAATCAAGCTCATTTTCCTTCAAAATTCCACCCTTTTGAAATTGGTATATGTGTTTCATGTTTATATAGTCATGATGATAATGACATAGATAAGTTTGAATCAAATATCATTTGATTATATATGTAACACCCTAAATTTTTCAAAACATTTTCAAATTCTTTCACTAATGATCTAATGATCTCACCAAATGGAATTTTTTTCCCCCTATTGGTTGACTGGGCTTCCCCAGTGTCATCATTTTATAATAACATTTGGGTATTAACTCCCATTTAACATAAAACCAGTCCCACAAAAACAATTATTGTTAAAACCTTAAGTGTTACCATTAAGCATCATACAACCATAGCAAGCAAATATTAATTACATCAATAACATTGAATAAGGAACTTAACAAGTTCCACTCCATTCTCTATCCCTTAACCTTCTAACTTCCATCTATCAATTTTCTCTTTAATTGCAACCTAGAATACATGGCATTAAAAAGATATTTTTAACACAAAAATGTCTCGTGAGCTATGTGGGTTTGTGACCCAAAACATTTATCACTTTTTCATCAAAAACGTTTCATCTTTGCAAAACATAGTTTTAGACCATAAATTAGTTTCAAGCATTTTCAAGGAAAACATTTTTCATATGCATCATAAATATCATTTCATATCTTATCATTTCATTTCAAAAGGCATCTTTCCATATTCCATTTTATTTTATCATTTAGGGCTAATTATGGTATTAAATCGTTGCCTTTTTTATACTTAGGGTCTACGTCCAATAAAGGAACCAATCCCAAGTCTAGACAAATGTGGGAAGAACAAATTAATCCACCAAGGCATCATTTCCATTAGGACATCTATCTCGCGAAGGGGAGGCGCCACCCCGATAGATTCCTCTAGTGCCTCTTACGAGGTATCATGGCCCAGGCAGTTTTCATTTCATTAGTTTATATTTCTTGTCATTACTTTCCATGCTTTACACATTTCATATATTAGTATCATAAAATCATTTCAAAAGTAACGCATCTATATTTCAAACACATTTCAAAACATTCGATCTTCCAAAACGTTCTTTTCGTTCAAAAACATTTTTGCCTTAAGGTACTCTTTCACAATACCCTTTCCAAAAACATTTGACTCTTTCATTTCAAAACATTTCATATATGAAAGCATTGCATTTCATTATCATAAAATTGTTTTTCCATGTACCCCAAAGTGGAAAAAATGCCGACAAGTACTCACCTCAATCACACGTAGGCTAACTAGTCTTATTCTAGTTCATTTCCTTAGAGAAACACTCTCAATCAACACCTATATAACATGGACACAAGTCATTAAAATGACCAAAATACCCCTCAAAGGTACCATTACTAAATTTTATTGTTTCATCTCTTTCCTTATGCAAAAACATGAACGTAGGCGAATACCACGCGTAAATTCGAGTACGTATGCAAAGGTTACAAAAAATTACATGATGCTGATCAGAGCATTCCACGCCAATGGAATGATTGGCTTTTCCATTCCACGGTCGTGGAATGAGGTCTGCACAAACAAAAATCTCTAATTTTCTCAATATAGCACCCTACTTTGCATAGTCCTTGAAGACCCTTTTCCCATTCACTTTGTACCATTTGTTTAGGTTCTCACACATGATTAGGAAGTGTTTTATCATCCAAAAGTGCCCCACTTAATTCATTAACTGCTCACTGAAACCATTTAAGAACATATAAATCCTCAAGTTCTAGAAGAAGGGTTTACTAGTTTATTGTTCACTTAAGCATTCCAAAACTCATAAGGTTTATTCCCAACTTATTGAATACTTATATGTAAGTTTTTAAGCATATAAAACCACCATTAATCTCATTGTAAATGCCCAATCCACCTATGGATACCTCAATTCCATTCTATGTTCCCAAATTACCCTTGGGTCAAAACAATCATTAGATTTAGAACTTCACTAACATTTCTTCATGTTTATGTTTCACTATCATATTTGGAATGTCAATTCATGTTCATGAGTGTCATTCACTTTTTAGAAGTCAATCAACATGTAGTTATCCCTAGGTTTTCCAAAATGCCCTTGTAACAGCCCAAAATTTCAGATAAAAGTTTTCATTTATTAACTAGAAATATCAACCATATTTGTTTTTCCAAAATTCCATTACTTAAACTCATTGTCCAAAAGATCAAAGTATCCAAAATAGTAAGTGCAGAAATATTGGAGAGTGTATGTTGCGCCATCAAGTCGGGCCCTTGCCCTTAGAACCAGAAGTACCTAAAACACCCAACAAAATTGTAAGCACATGCTTAGTGAGTTTCCCAAAATACACAAAACGTATAACCATATAATTCCATGCACATATATACATATGTTTGCCATGGACTCCCTCCATGGTCTTCATCTGGAATGCCATGGGCTACCCTCATGGTCTTACATCTAAGGGCCATGGGCTCCCCCATGGTATTACCAGGTGTCATGGGATCCCCCATGGTATTCACGTAAGTCAATACATACCAAATAAAAACAATTGCATATTCAACTATTCAAATCTCATATCAAGTAATGGGTTGCATTGGTGCCTTCGACCCATTGGTATAATGAACAAAGATACAATAAACCCTAATTAGGATTATAACTCAACCTAGTCAAAGAGCCCAGAATCCTAAGTCCAAGTCCCTCCATGATGGCCCAAAAGTATTTCCTTCACTAATGGGCCTAGCATCAAAGTCCAATTCTATATTGGGCCACAAGACCTAATATACCCAATCATAAATTCAGGCCCATAAAACCAGCAAGTTCAGGCCCAAAACAATTAGGGCCCAAAGTTTTGAAGCCCGCCGGAGGCCCAAAGCTCTCTGAGAGCGTACGCCTAAAATACCTCTTCAGTACGCTTAGCGTATTCGGTTTAGGGGTTGTACACGCAGCGTACAATAAAGTACGCCCAACGTACACACTGACTTGCATCCCACTCCATTAAGTTCTTAATGCATGCAGCCTTTTCGCTTAAATTTCAGATCTTAAACATTTTAAGAGTCCTAAGGCATAAAGTTGGAAACTTTTTGCTTTTACCTCCATAAACTTCCCAAGCTGCTCCAAATGCAAGATTTAAAAGCCTTTCCCACATTCAAAGCTTGCTTCCACTTCCTTCTTTTTGCTAACTGATATTGTCATATTTATACTTATTTTTAGGCAATATTAAAGTACATTTTTATTAATAAAGTGGTAATATGTTTAGAATAATGATACTTATGACTTTCAATTGTTATTTTCAGTCAATATAAAGGATTTTCGAAGAGAGGGACCAAAAATGCCAAAATGTGGAACATGGGAGGCTTGAAAGACAAGAAAAGAATAAATTCACGATAAACACTCAGTTCACGACGTGGAAATGAAGCCCACGACGTGGCATGGGTGTTCCAGAAGATAAACATCGCGACGCGGAGGATTTCCTTGAAGGATACGGATTGCTTGAAGCCCACGACGTGGCACCTCTGGCCACGACGTGGCGCGGGTTTTTGAGGATTATATAAGTCCTCCTGATTATTACGAAAGGGAGAGCTTTTGGCAGAAGAAAAGAGTTCCAGGAGACGATTAAAAACGAAAGAAAGGTTCTGGAAGAGGGTTTTTAACACCAAAAGAAGTAAAGGTTTATGTTTTAGTTAAATAAGAACATGTCTTTCATTAGTTTTAGCTGTTTTGGTTTAGTTGCTATGATGAGCAGCTGAATCTAGCTACTCTTGTTTAGCCAGATGAAGCTTTGAACTTATGAATAGTTATATGCTTATGGATTGAGTTTAGTTGGTAAAAAAAATTGCTTGTGTTTGATTTGTATAACCTAGCATGCTATTATTTGTTTATCTAATTGCTTGATTGCATGTTCTGTGTAGCTTGGTGACCATTAAACTGTATGAACCTGTTTACCTAATAATTTAGTGAACATTGAATCGTTAGAGCTAGGATTGACTAATCTTAGTTAGTAATTAGAATAAATAAAGCTTAGCTGTGCTAGAGAACGTGTATTGTGACCATAATTGCGTTTATACAACAAATCTTACATAGCATATTTACATCCATAATTAGTTCTGTGTTTAATTATGTGTGAACATACATGGTTTGACATGAATTAGTTAATTATTGGTAAGATAGAACTAAATTACTAATACAACTAAAAACCCAACTTAATAATCCGTAATCATTAGCTAGCCATAAGGGAGAAGTGGATTCAAAACTAAACAAGAGTGTGTTTTTATTTATTGAATTTGAATTAAGTTCATCTGATCTTGTAAAACCAGATAAAACCCCTTATTAAACTTGTTAATAAATTAGGTTAATTTAATAGTAAGTAAATTAATTAGAACACCGTTCCCTGTGATCGACACTCGACTTACCCACGCTATACTGTAATCTGACTAGGTACACTGCCTATAAGTGCATAGTTAGTTAAGTTTGTTAGGTTATAAATATTAAAATTAGTGAGTACTTTTGTGCACATCAAGTTTTTGGCGCCGTTGCCGGGGAACGGCTTAGTTTTTAGCTTATTTATTTGCATTAAATTGATTGATCCTTCTTGTGGAGTAAAAACCCACAAAAAGTTAATTTTTCAGCAAAATAATTTTTTCTATTATTCACAGAGTCCACGAAGTGGCATCACTCTGGCCACGACGTGGACAGTTACAAAACTAGATTTTTTTGGTTTGAAGTTAGTTTTTCTTATTTTAGTACAGTTTTATGTTTTTTTTTAGTTTAGCAAGTTGCAGGAGTTCATGACCAGAAGCTCAAACACACACTTGGTGCCACCACTGGAAGACCCCGAGTCTGCACTTCACAAGAAAAAACGCCCTTGAAAGAACTGAAGTCAGCTTTTTCTAGGAAGTCGGGAAAGAAGACAGGAGAGTCAAGTTCATCAGCGAAGCACAAGAGCAATCTTGAGCATTTGGAACATACACCCGTCCAGACCGAGTCCGAAAGCGATACCGAGCCAGAATTTGAAGAACACACAAGCGAACCCGAGAACGAGCCAAGGAACGAGATGACAGCGATTGAAGAATTGTCCATGGGAGCTTACAAGAAGCGGATCCGAGAAGATATGGGTCCCGGTTTACTCCAACCCGCAATATCTGCCACTGCCACATTCGAGCTGAAGGGACACATATTGACAGCACTGAAGGACATCCCATTTTTCGGGAAAGATCATGAGGATGCTTTTAAGCATCTAGATGAAGTCAATGACATTGCAGATTACTTCAATGTCCCAAATGTCAACAGAAACACAGTCTTGCTCAGGATGCTTCCCATCACTTTCAAAGGAGCCGCTAAGGAGTGGTTGAAAGCACTCTCACCGGGTACAATCATCACTTGGGCTCAAATGTGTGAGCAATTCCTAGACCAGTTTTGCCCGCCATCCAAGATAGCCAAACTCAAGAAGGCAATAGCCAACTTTGAGCAACAACCGGGGGAGTCACTATACGAAGCATGGGAGCGGTACAAGGGCTTGCTCAGAAATTGCCCTCAACATGACCTAAATGTGCAGCAAGAGATGTCAATCTTTTATGATGGGGTGAATGTGATGACAAGACAACTCCTTGATTCTCAAGGACCGTTGACAAAGAAAAATCCAAGGGAGGTTAAGGAGTTAATTGAAGAATTTGCAATACACTCTCGCGAATACCACAACCCTAGGCAAGATGGAATCAGAGGCGGTGGAGGGGACCAAACTGAAGAAATTGCAGCTGTCATGGCCATGCTGAATAACATGGATCGCAGGATAACACAAATGGACCAGTCGATACATGCCATAAGAGTAGGGTGCGAGAGATGCAGTGGTCCACACTTGACCAAGGACTGCAATGTAGATGAATTTGGGAACAGAAAAGCTCAAGTGTGCTACTCTAGTGGGGATAAATTTGATGAGGACTGGAGGAAACCGAAGAAGGAGTGGCTGCCATATGAAGAGTATAAGAGGCAAAAAGAAGAGAAATATAGGCAGACAGGTCGAGGCCTATATCAAAAGGAGCAGTCACCGGCCGAGAAGAAACCCGACCTAGAGACCATTTTGATGAAGTTTATGGAGGCTTCGGAAAAGAGACACGATGCCACTGATTCCGCTATCATGGAATAACAAACATTGATAAAGAACCAGCAAGCCTCCATCCATAACCTTGAAGTACAATTTGGTCAACTAGCCGCTCTAGTTCATGAAAAATTCTCCCCGAAGAATCCCGAAGTAAAGACCCAATCTCACGTAATGACCATCGATACTGAAGAAGATGCAATATCTGAGTTCTTGGAGGGATTGGAAGAAGAACCGCAACAGCTCAAGAAATCAAGGATCGAAAATGGAGAAAGTGTTGAACCAGGCTGGCCACGACGTGGCGCAAGTATGATCAAAAGTCCTTTGAACCCATTCCAGCTTATCATCCACCTCTGCCATTTCCCACCCGAGCTACCCTCAGTCAACTGGAGAAGGAACATTTGGAGTTCGTAAAGCATGTGAAAGGGATCCCAATTAATACCCCCTTTGTCGAGTCCTTATCCAAAGCTCCCGAGAACCAGAAATTACTGCAAGACTTGATAGATACGCGAAGGCAATTAAAGAAGCAGTCTACAGTGATTCTAAGTGAACAAACTTCAAAAGCTGTGTTGGGAGAAACACCAGAAAAAATGGGGGATCCTGGACGCCTCACTCTTCCATGTGAGTTTGGGAATAAAATGAAGGTTAATGCTTTAGCCGATTCTGGGGCTAGCATTAATTTAATGCCTTTTTCATTTTATCAAAAATTGGAGATTCAGAAGATGAAGGCTACAAAAATGAAGATTCACATGGCGAATCGTTCGGTGACACAACCGCGCGGCATCGTGGAGGATATTTTGGTGAAAATTGGAAAATTTGTTTTTCCAATAGACTTTGTAGTCTTGGACATGAAAGAAGATCCGAATGTTCCAATAATCCTTGGCCGGCCATTGCTTAACACTGCTGGAGCCCTAGTTGATATCCGCAAGTCCAAGCTCACTTTGAGGGTTGGGGATGAACAAGAAGTCTTTGGGATAAAAGATGACTTTCAAGAAGATAAAGAAGAGGTGTTCACAATTAATGAAGAGAATGAACTAGAAGAACTGGAAAAGCTTATGGAAGAAGAGATAAAGGCAGTTCATAAAGTCAAGAGGACAAAACCAAGGGCATCTGTTCTGTATTTGATTGAAGTCATAGCTTACAAGAGCCCGCCTTCTTGGGTAAGCAAAGAGGACGAGGAAATGACAAGTGATGAAGAGGAAGTCACTTCAAGAGTAACAAAGCCAGTGGTGAAAGAGGAGGAGAATGCTATGGAATGCAAGGAACAAACGAAGGGCACAAAACGCAAGCTTGAAGAAGATGGAAAAGCTAAAAAGGAAAATTCAAAGAAGGCGTATAAAAGGAGAGTTCAAGCGTACAAACGGTGATTCAAGGAACAAAATATTCTGGTGGGAGACTCTTCTGAAGATTCAACGTAGGAGGCACGGAGTCCAGCTCAAGACTCCAAGAAAAAAGAAGCGCTTCTCGGGAGGCAACCCGAGTTTGGTTTGCATTTTCCTTAAAAAAAATTTCTCTTTTCTTTCTTTTCTTTTAGCTTTTATTTAGGAAAAACATCAATTCATCATCTAAAAACTGATAATTGGTAAAGAATTAGCTGTAGGGAACTTTAAATAATGAATGATATGCATAGTAATTAGTTAATATGTTAGAGTCCATTAAAAATGTTGCAATTGGCAGTTTCCACGACGTGGGCATAGCTAGCCACGTCGTGGCCTTTAAAAATCAGGGGGGACCAATTTCTTAAAACCCTTTGACCGATAATTCTCACTCCCCATTTGGAGACTGCCGCACGAACGGGAACATCATAACCCCACAGCCAATTTCTTAATCTACTTCCAATTTCCTTGCAACATCTTGCCAATTAATCCACTTGGTATGTGTTTTACTCATTATTTTGTAGTTAGTTCTTCCAATTTCAAGTTTTCATGGTTAGGGTTGATATGATTTACGAAATTGGTTGAATATAGTGGTTGATTTTAGGTTAAATATCCCTTAAATGTCTATAGGAACAAACCCCAAGCATTAATTTTAGTAGAAACGACATGCACATAGACCGATCTAGAAACTGTGACCGATCGCGGCCCACGACATGGCGTAGCCTGGCCACGTTGTGACTTCTGTGAAACAGGTTTAAATTGTTTTAATGTGTTGGTTGTTTGCTGCTTTGGTTTGTTTTTGTATGCAGAAATGGGACCACGACGAGCTGTTCCACAGGAGGAAAACCCGATAGATGTAGCAAGCATACATCCCTTATACCAGTTTCCTCAAAACATTCCCCGACCGTTGCTAACTACCTACGAGAATCGGCTTGGATGGTTATATAATAGGGAGTTTGCAATAGCCCTAATTATTGATTGGGGATGGCTTGGTGGAGTGGGAATGATTGCAGAGTTGACACGCTATTGGTCGAAAACATACGAAGGGGACCAATTTTCGTTCACTTGTCATAGGTGGAGGAATTTATTCGCCATTCAAGAACCCGTGTACCGGGAATTATCGGTAGAGTTTTTCTCTACCGTATGCTTCGAGGAATGCACTCTTGATTTCACATACAACCGGGCACTTGTGTTTCGTTTGGGCGGTGTATATCGAGAGTGTAGTCTTCGGGAATTTGCTTGGCGTATGGGGCTCTATACAGAAGTGGAGACGCAATCTCCGTTTTTCATTCCGTTCTTGCTTGGATGTGTGCGGGATTTTGCTCTGGGTACTTTGGATGTGCAGTTCTGGCGGGGCATTTCTAACCATGAGTACAACACTTGTGACTCGAGTGAGTCACAAATACGGAATCCTGTTTTCCGATTTTTGCACCGCCTTATCACTTTTTCAATAAATCACAAGCATCATGGTGATAAGGTCCCCATTCAGAATCTGTTTTATTTATGGAATCCTCTTACCCCGGGAGTTTGCTGTGATTTACCTTATATGTTGGCGAGGTTTATGGGGAAGAAAGCGGCCAATTCTAGGCCTGGGAGCCCGATTACTGGGGGGCATTTGGTTACTCACCTGGCTAGGTCATATCATATTTTGACCCATGACTTTGTGAGGAATCTTACTCGATTCCCGGACACAGACTTGACCATTCAAGTCTTGGGTGTTATGCGGGCGGTGGTGAATATCGGGGGTTGTTTTGTTATACCGCCGATAGATTACGAGCAGGAGGAGGTGCAGCCGGGATAGCAACCACCAGCCAGACCGCGGATTCGGAATGTGCGGGCTAGAGGTGAAGTCGAGCGAGAGCGTGCTGCTTCGCAGTATGTGTAGGGAGTGCCCACTGACCCTTTTCAGAGTCGGGTAGGAACGTATTTGGATAATCTACGGGGGCATGCCATTTACCATACCCAGCTTACTGAGGGTATTTATTCGCATTTGGGTGTGACCCGACCACCTTCTATGCCACCACAGTATCCCTATTTTCCGACATGGGAGGAGCTATGGCGTCCACAAAATGATGGGGCAGGGCCAAGTGGAGCACAAGATCAAGATGATGATTGATTTTATTTCTTTTGAGTAGTTTTTTTTATGTTGAATTTGGTGTGTGATGTAAAACAATATTAAACTATGATGTTACTTTTTATTTTTTTTGGGTTGTCCATTTTTTTTTTCAGATTAGCATTGGAATTCTAAGGAGCTTAAAAGGTTAACTTTCGAGTCGTGTTTGTCCAGTCAAGGAAGCTTAGAGTCGTGAGTTGGAACCCACAATTCAAGATAAGTGTGGGGTATATTAGGAGAGATGTTATAGTTGGGAAATATATTTGCATAGAAGCGACTGAAACCAGTTAACCATTGGTCAAAGTTGCTAAAGTAAATAAAACAAATAAGCCATTTTCTGTTGATGCCCAGTTTCCACGATGTGGAATCCTTGCGCCACATCGTGGCACTCTTGCAGTTTGACGAAATTCAGCATTTTGGTGTTCGCGGTTTCAACTCATATCACGACGTGGCCAATTACCTATCACGACGTGACCCAGTTTATCATTGTCACATTTTTCCTTACAAATACCCACTTTGAGGAATTGAAGTTTCGAGTCATGTTCGTGGTTTATTTACGTATTCAACCAGTTCTACACCAAGTTTCTATTTTTGGAAGTCCAATTGCACGTTTTCCACACTTTTGGAGATGCTCACGCCACTATCCCAGGGGAGTCTGTTCCTTTTTCTCCCTTTTCTTTAATTTTTATTTATTTTTATGAATACAATGAGGGCATTGTATGAAATAAGTGTGGGGTAGGGGTAGAAAAAGTAAGTTGCTAGAAAATCATAGAATTTGACAATAAAAATTGAAAAATTTTGAAAATTTTGAATAATTGAATCTAGTAATAATTTGAGCTATAATTACTAGTATTATGTGGGATGATCCGATGAAAGTTCAAATGTTTAGTTGAGCCAATACACGTTATAGTGCATTTGTGGCCTCCTTTATTTTAGTGAAATCATTGAACAAAAACACAACCCCGCTTGGTTTGAGGGATGCAATATGTTTAGCAGCCTAAACCTGAAATGTATCCAGGAAAATTATTATCATTAACCGATAAAGGTTGAGGTTGAGCGCCTCTGCTTAAGCATGTAGGTTTTGAGTGAAAAAAGTGAGGTACATGTTAAAAAAAAAGAATTACGAGTAAAGTGTGAAGAATTTTGGAGCAAATAAAGTGAAGATCAAAAGATCAAAATTCCAAGAAATTCAAAAGTTGAAGATACCAGAAATCAAATCAAATAAGGTGGTGAATTCAAAGAGATCAAATGTCAAAGAAATGAAGAATTCCAAAAGAGCTCCATAGTGGTATCGATAATTGTAATTCTAGATTATGTATGCTTAGGTTGCTCAACTAAAAATACCTTGAGGATAAGGAGGTTTGCATAAAATGAGCATTGTTCGGAAAAAGTGGGCGAGTGTTTATGAAGATTGTGAGTATTTAAAGTATGGGGGGTACTTGAGGAAAATTTTAGACACAAAAGCATGCGTTGAGGTCTTGTCATAATGGCTGAACTAGAGTCAGATTGTTCTGTGTGGTGTTAGTAATTAAGAATTAAGTTTAAATTTGCTTGAGGGCAAGCAAAGCCTAAGTGTGGGGTATTTTGATATTGCCATATTTATACTTATTTTTAGGCAATATTTAAGTACATTTTTATTAATAAAGTGGTAATATGTTTAGAATAATGATACTTATGACTTTCAATTGTTATTTTCAGTCAATATAAAGGATTTTCGAAGAGAGGGACCAAAAATGCCAAAATGTGGAACAAGGGAGGCTTGAAAGACAAGAAAAGAATAAATTCACGATAAACACTCAGTTCACGACGTGGCAATGAAGCCCACGACGTGGCACAGGTGTTCCAGAAGATAAACATCGCGACGCGGAGGATTTCCTTGAAGGATATGGATTGCTTGAAGCCCACGACGTGGCACCTCTGGCCACGACGTGGCGCGGGTTTTTGAGGATTATATAAGTCCTCCTGATTATTACGAAAAGAAAGGTTCTGGAAGAGGGTTTTTAACACCAAAAGAAGTAAAGGTTTATTTTTTAGTTAAATAAGAACATGTCTTTCATTAGTTTTAGCTGTTTTGGTTTAGTTGCTATGATGAGCAGCTGAATCTAGCTACTCTTGTTTAGCTAGATGAAGCTTTGAACTTATGAATAGTTATATGCTTATGGATTGAGTTTAGTTGGTAAAAAAAATTGCTTGTGTTTGATTTGTATAACCTAGCATGCTATTATTTGTTTATCTAATTGCTTGATTGCATGTTCTGTGTAGCTTGGTGACCATTAAACTGCATGAACCTGTTTACCTAATAATTTAGTGAACATTGAATCGTTAGAGCTAGGATTGACTAATCTTAGTTAGTAATTAGAATAAGTAAAGCTTAGTTGTGCTAGAGAACGTGTATTGTGACCATAATTGCGTTTATACAACAAATCTTACATAGCATATTTACATTCATAATTAGTTTTGTGTTTAATTATGTGTGAACATACATGGTTTGACATGAATTAGTTAACTATTGGTAAGATAGAACTAAATTACTAATACAACTAAAAACCCAACTTAATAATCTGTAATCATTAGCTAGCCATAAGGGAGAAGTGGATTCAAAACTAAACAAGAGTATGTTTTTATTTATTGAATTTGAATTAAGTTCATCTGATATTGTAAAACCAGATAAAACCCCTTATTAAACTTGTTAATAAATTAGGTTAATTTAATAGTAAGTAAATTAATTAGAACACCGTTCCCTGTGATCGACACCCGACTTACCCACGCTATACTGTAATCTGACTAGGTACACTGCCTATAAGTGCATAGTTAGTTAAGTTTGTTAGGTTATAAATATTAAAATTAGTGAGTACTTTTGTGCACATCACTAACACACCAAAAATGAGGTATTTGAGGCACTTTCAAGCTCAAGAGTTGCTTACAAAGGATTTAGGGTTTTCGGGACGCTTGAAAGTAATGGAGGCTGGTTAGGGTAAGGTCCAAATGGTTAAACAACATTTAAATAAGGGTCTTGCCCTAAAATTAGGGTTTTAGACTCGAGCCACGTATGCCCAACGTACTGCTTGGTACGCCTCGCATATGTGGTGCATGCCCACGATCAGTTTTCCCCCGGTGCGCTAAGTGTACACCTATGTACGCCCAGTGTACGTATGGACCCATTTGCAAAGAAAACTCATTCTAAGGGAGAGAAAGGTAATTACCTGAATTCCGACTGTTACAAATCTCCCCCACTTGAATTGGACTTCATCCTCGAAGTCGGCTGATGCGAATAGATATGTATAATGCTCTCTCATCTCATCTTCCGGCTCCCAGGTCCATTCGGAGCCCCTCCGGTGCTGCCATTGCACCTTCACCAGCTTCACCACCTTGTTACGAAGAGTTTTAGTTTTCCTATCCAAAACTGTGATGGGCTTCTCAACATAGTTTAGGATCTTATCCACCTGAATATCATCCAATTAAATAATTGCAGCCTCATCTACTACACACTTCCGGAGCTGAGACACATAGAAGGTGTTATGGATCTAAATGAGCTCATTAGGGAGATCCAACCGATAAGCAACCCTATAAAATCAGGTAGAAATTCTGAATGGATCAATGAATCTGTAACACTCTAAAAATTCCAACCAATTTAAAATTTTCAAAACAACCCAATTTCATAAAGTTAATACAAAAAGGTTTTCAATACATTTATTATCAGAGTATTTCCCAGAAACCACACCGTAAACACATAAAACCTGAGGAGCGGAACGATCATGTCTTTGCCTTGCCACGGTCTCCTGAAGTACCTAAAACATTTAAACCACAACTGTAAGCCCAAAAGCTTAGTGAGATACCCCCAAAATACCAACCGCATATGCCATACACATAACATATCATACAGAACAGAACTGCCATGCACTTCAGGTCTTCTGTGTGACTGGTCCGCCGCACCGGGCCTTCAGTCCACCTGGTACACCCTCCGAGTCTAGCCATATCCATCGAGTCTGCAGTGTGGTTGGTCCGCCCGCACCGGGCCTTCAACCCACCTGGTCCATTCTCCGAGTCTACAGTATGACTGGTCCGCCCGCACCGGGCCTTCAGTCGGCCTGATCCACTCCCCGAGCCTCGGCACGTCTGGTCCGCCCTCGTGGGGCCTACAGCCTATCCGGACCGCTCGCTGGGCCTTCGGATTAACTGGTCCGCCCTGGGTATGTTGGCCTACAGCACAAAGCAGGACCCGCCTCAACCCAACCCCAGTCCAACAACCATGTGCACATAAACATACAGTCATATAACAATTCACATCCAATCAACCGATCTAGCAGATCACATAACATAACATACTCTAAACATAATACCGACCTAACCGGTCACAAGCATAGCATCATCCTATATACCAGGATACCGACCTTAACCAAGTATCTAACATATACCATCCTAACTACCAGGATGAAAACATAGTAAAGCAACAACATAACAACGATACCCGGATTGAAATCCGATAAAGGGCCGGCCTTGGTGCCTTAGACCCTGTTGATATAGTGAGGATAACTCACCTCGCAACTGCTGACTGAAAAGGATAAGATCACGCTGCTCCAACCTCCGACACGAACTCCACCACTGATCAATACCAAAAGACTGAAGTCAATAAATACCCATAATTACCAAAATACCCCTGGAAGTCAACTGGTCAACTCTTGGTCAAAGTCAAAGTCCTCAGTCAAAGTCAACCCTCCTGACTGACTCTACTCGCCGAGTCAACCCACTGACTCATCGAGTTCCCATACCCTGAAACTCCCATAACATGACTCAACTCGCTGAGTCGCCCCAAGACTCGCCGAGTCCCCCAACTCTGAGTCTAACCGTACTCAACTCACTGAGTCATCCCTTGACTCACCGATTCATAGTTCAACCAGAAAAGGTTAGGACCTCGCGACCAGAGTCGCTGAGCCCAAGAACAGACTCGCCGAGTCCAAGGCTATCTTCAACCAACTCGCCGAGTTGTTCTTCCAACTCGTCGAGTTGCTGCCCATCTTCATGCAACTCGCCGAGTACACCCATGTGACTCGCCGAGTACCACTAGCTCTTAACCCATATAGAGGCTTTCCAAGCCATGCAGGGTCTCAAATCCATAGATCTACTCTTGTACAAGCCATAAATCACGTAAAGTAGCAAACTTTACGTGAATCCAAGGAGATCTGTAACAACGTAAATTTTAAAACAAAATTTTCATTTCTTAAAATTGCATTTCCATCCAAAATAAAGCATAAAAATCCAATGTATCATGTCATAGAACAAGTCATACAAATCCCAAGATCATAAATTCCCTATCAGTGTGTACAGATCACGTCGGCGCCTTCCCACGGTCCTCGCTGGTACCTGAAACACGTAACACAACAACTGTAAGCATAAATGCCTAGTGAGTTCCCCAAAATACAACCTACGCACATACGCCTTTCCAGGCCCTGACCTTCCGGACGCTGTGTCTCAGGGGACTTCCGTCCCGACTGGGTAAACTTTCCGGTCCTACCCATGCCAACCTTACGGTCCACATTACAACGCCTTCCGGCAATAAAATATTCTCCTTCCGGGCCATACATAATGCCTTCCGGCCCATATCAAGCATATCATACATGGCACATATAACGATTAACTTATCACACACAACACATATATCTCATGCCAAATCCGACCTTCCGGTCACACAGTCAAACCCTTCCGGGTGTAGTATATTGAGAAGACTCACCTCGTGGAAAGTCTAAGATCTCGAGTCCTTGCTAACACCGACCCCGAACGATGGCTCAACCTCGCCTAAACATAAAAATATCATATGTTACACAAGGACTTCCACCACTTAGAACTTTACTCTTTATCATCATTCCTCAGAGGGTAAAAGACCATTTTACCCTTCCTTGACCTAAAGTCCTCAAGTTGACCAAAACCCTAAAAGTCAACCAAAGTCAAACCCTGAGAGTACGTGGGGCGTACTCTAGATGTACGCGGGGCGTACGTCACCAACCCCTCCCTGATCGGGGTCTCCACCCAGTACGCTGCGCGTACTGGGAGTTACGCCCAGCGTAACCCCCAGAATCAGCCACTCTCCATTTCTTGTCTTAATCGGTTAAGCCATTACTACCACTTCTAGATCCGACTCTTCTAATGTGTCTTAACCCATAAAGTCGAGACCTTTAAGCCTTGGCACGACTGTAAAGGCTCCAACATCACAATACAACCTTTTATTCAAACTCAAGGACCTAGATCTCATGCATGGTGAAATCCCCACGTCCAAGATGCCATTTTTATGAGTCTACAACTCCAATAGATCAGAAATATGAAGTATCTAAGCTTATGGAGGCCATTTGCACAAAAGTCTCCACCTTTGGGACTTAAACCCTAGAAAATGACCTTTTAAGCATACAACATGAACCAAGTGACAAGATCCGAACTTTATACCTGGAAATGAAGCTTTAGCCCTTGCAAAGTTCAGATCTACACTTGAGCACCACTTCTAGCCTCTCCAACAAGCTCTTCTTCTTCTATGCAACCTTGAAATGGCACCACCAAGCTTAGAATACACACACAATGGCCTAGGAACGAGGGTACACTCTTTTTAGGGTTTCACTCTGAGGGATGGTGGCTGAAAAGACCAGCCACATGTTCCTTATATAGCCCCATCAAAGGAATTTAGGGTTTGGGTCTGAATACATTACGTCGGGCGTAACCTTGGGTACGCCCCGCGTACCTGAGGGGAAACGCGTCCAAAATGAGGCGCGCGAGTACGCGCAGCGTACACCTTGTACGCCCAGCGTACTCGCCTACCATGGAAACCCTAATTCACAAACTTAACCAAGATGCAAGGCCAAAAGAAGAATACCTGGATTTAGGGCTGTTATAATTCCCCCCCACTAGAATCAGACTTCGCCCCCGAAGTCTCATACCGAAAACAACTCCGGATACTGATCCCGCATCTCAGACTCGGTCTCCCACGTCAGCTCGGACCCTTTCCGATGTTGCCACTGCACTTGTACCAGGGGTATTTCCTTGTTCCTCAAAACCTTAACTTTCCGATCCCTGATCGCTACTGGTCTCTCCACATAGTTCAGGCCTGCATCCACCTGAATATCATCCAATGGCACCACTGCCGACTCGTCGGCAATACATTTCCTCAACTGCGAGACATGAAAGGTATCATGAATCTGCCCCCACTCAGCAGGTAGCTCCAACCGGTAGGCTGCCCGGCCCACCCTAGCAATTATCCTAAAGGGTCCAATATATCGGGGTCCCAACTTGCCCCTTTTCCTGAATCGTATCACCCCTTTCCAAGGAGAGACCTTTAGGAGCACAAGGTCGCCAACCTGAAACACAAGCTCGGACCGCCGCCTGTCCGCATAACTCTTCTGGCGACTCTGCACAGTCAACAACCTCTGCCTGACCTGCTAAATCTGCTCGGTCGTCTGGAATACAATCTCCGTGCTACCCATCACCCTCTGCCCCACTTCTCCCCAACAGATGGGGGTGCGACACCTCCGACCATACAACAGCTCAAAGGGTGGCATACCAATGCTCGAATGATGGCTTTTGTTGTACGAAAACTCTGCTAAAGGCAGATAGGTGTCCCAGCTCCCTCCAAAATCTAAAACACATGCACGGAGCATATCCTCAAGCGTCTGAATCGTCCGCTCGCTCTGTCCGTCTGTCTGCGGGTGGTATGCGGTACTGAAATGCAGTCTCGTACCCAACTCCTCATGAAACTTCTTCCAAAACCTGGAAGTAAAACGCACATCACGATCTGACACAATCGACATCGGAACCCCATGCCGCGATACCACCTCCCTCACGTATAATTCCGCCAACTTCTCCGCAGAAGAGCTCTCGCTGATGGCTAGAAAATGAGCGCTCTTCGTCAATCTATCCACGATCACCCAAATCGCGTCGACTCCCCTCGTAGTCCGCGGCAATTTGGTGATAAAATCCATGGTAATCTGTTCTCACTTCCATTCGGGAATCTCTAGCGGCTGCAACTTACCGTGCGGACGCTGGTGCTCGGCCTTAACCTGCCGACAAGTCAGACATCTCTCGACAAACCATGCAACATCCTTTTTCATACAGGGCCACCAGTACTCCTTCCTTAGATCCAAATACATTTTTGTAGCCCTGGGATGAATCGAGAATTTCGATCGGTGCGCTTCCTCCATCAAAATAGTGTGCGTACCGCCCACAAACGGTACCCAAATCCGACCCTGAAAAGTCATAAGCCCTCGACCATCCGCAACGAATCCTGATACCTGACCCACAACCCGCTCCCTCTTCTGGTTTTCTGGCTTCACAGCCTCAGCCTGAGCTCCTCGAATGGTATCTAAAATCGGGGTCATCACCGTCAACCTCATACAAATATCTCGGATCGGGGCGCTTTCCGCCCTACGGCTCAACGCGTCGGCTACCACATTAGCCTTACCCGGGTGGTACAGGATCTCACAATCGTAATCCTTCACCACATCCAACCATCTCCTCTGTCGCATATTCAGGTTTGGCTGATCCATCAAGTACTTCAGACTCTTGTGGTCCGTGTAGATAGTACACCGAACCCCATAAAGATAATGCCGCCAGATCTTGAGGGCAAATACCACAGCCGCCAATTCCAGGTCGTGGGTGGGATATCTCGACTCATGAGGCTTCAACTGCCTCGAAGCATACGCTATCACATGCCCCCTCTGCATAAGCACCGCCCCTAAACCCGATATAGATGCATCACAATACACCACAAAATCTTCCATCCCTTCCGGGAGTGCAAGCACCAGGGCCTCGCACAATTTCTGATGAAGGGTCTCGAATGAGGACTGCTGCTCCGGTCCCCACGAAAATGCAACGCCCTTTCGGGTCATCCTAGTGAGTGGCACGGCGATCTTGGAGAAATCCTTGATAAACCTGCGATAATATCCAGCCAAACCCAGAAAGCTCCTGATCTCTGTGGGCGATCTCGGCACTTCCCATCTCATCACTGCCTCTATCTTGGCCGGATCGACCAAAATTTCGTTCTGGTTAATGAGGTGCCCTAGGAACTAGACCTCTCGTAACCAGAAATCACACTTGGAGAATTTGGCGTACAGCCTCTCTGACCTCAGAACGCCAAGGATCTCCCTCAAATGCTCCTCGTGTTGCTCCCTAGATCTCGAATATACCAGAATATCATCAATGAAAACGATCACCGACCGATCCAGCATCGGTCTGCACACCTTGTTCATGAGGTCCATGAACGCAGCTGGGGCATTGGTGAGCCCAAAAGGCATCACCACAAACTCATAATGTCCATAACGAGTTCTGAAAGCAATCTTCTGAATATCTTCATTCCGAACCCTCATCTGATGATAACCCGGCCTCAAGTCTATCTTGGAGAACCAAGATGCCCCCTGCAACTGATCAAACAGATCATCGATCCTAGGTAACGGATACCGGTTCTTAACCGTCAACTTGTTCAACTCCCGGTAATCGATACACATTCGGTGTGAACCATCCTTTTTCTTGACGAACAAAATCGGCGCTCCCCAAGGTGAGCTACTCGGCCGGATAAACCCCTTCCCCAACAGCTCCTGAAGCTGTGAAGATAACTCCTGCATTTCCGGTGGAGCGAGACGATAAGGCGCCTTGGCAATGGGCGCCGCTCCCGGAACCAAATCGATATGGAACTCCACTTGCCTTTCCGGAGGCACACCTGGTAACTCCTCGGGGAACACATCCGAAAACTCGCATACAATAGGAACGTCATCCACCGAATTGGGCCTCCCCGCGGCCACTAGAGTATCCGTCACGTAGGCTACGAATCCATTGCAGCCCTGCTGCAAACTCTGCCTCACCCCTAGCAGCCAAACAAAACGTCGACCCGCACCGGGTCCCCTCGCCATACACCGAAAGCACTCCCCCACTAGGATCTCGAATTGTCACCAGCTGTCTCTCGCAGTCAATAACTGCCCCAAACTTACTCAACCAGTCCATACCCACGATAACGCAGACATCCCCCATAGCTATAGGAACCAAATCTATAGGGAATTCGACACCAAAAATCTCGAGCACACATCCTCGAATCACGTCCGCGGCATATATCACTTTCTCGTCAGCTATGGAAACCCTCAGAGGTCGAGTCATCAATTCCCGATCAGTACCAAGGTGCTGACTAAAAGCCAGAGATACGAAAGACCGACTCACACCCGAGTCAAATAATACTAAGGCAGGTACAAAATTCACAAGGAAAGTACCTACGCATATCATGAATTAAGCATAACATCTCATAAAAGAATAATAAATATATGAAAGAATACATACCAGCCACAACATCAGGCGCCGCGCGGACCTCCTCTGCAGTCAACTGGAAAGCTCTCCCACGAGCCCTCGGGGCCTCGGCCTTCATTGGTCGAGTCTTAGTAGTCCTAGCAGCTGGTGTAGATCCCTGGAGAAGCTGAGGGCACTCGACCTTCCGATGGACGGTCTGGTTGTAATGAAAGCAGACCATAAACCCCTTGGGGCAATCCCTAGCAATGTGCCCCTCCTTGCCACACTTGTAGCAAGCACCTGATCGACATGTCCCCTCGTGACCCTTGCCGCACTTTCCGCAAGTGCGGCCCTTCTGACCTCCCGACCTCGAATCGGCGGACTTAGTCCGCTTGGCTGTCGGCTGAGACTGAGCCGGCCGCCGATCCACCCGTTGAGACTCGGCCTCCTCCCTAGCCTGGGTCTCCAACTCGATCTCGCGCTTCCTGGCATTCGCCTGAAGCTCAGCAAAAGTATGATATGTCGAGTTCGATACGAACTCCCGAATATCCCTCCTCAACACACCCAAATACTGGCTCATCCGAGCCTGCTTTGTGGACACCTGCTCAGGGCAGAACATCGCCCTCTCATGAAACTTCCGTGTGATCACCGTGACAGAATCATTACCCTGCTTGAGGGTCAAGAACTCCTGAACCAACCGTTCCCTCTCCACCGGGGGAACGTAGTCGTCTCTGAACATGGCGGTAAATCTCTCCCATGTCACAGTTGAAGCCTCTGCCAAGGTGAAGTTCGCCGTCACGAACTTCCACCAATCCTTCGCTCCCAGGCGGAGCTGGTTCAAGGCGAACCGTACCCTCAGATGCTCCGGACATGAACAAGTGTAGAAGCATCCCTCAGTATCAGCAATCCATCTCATCGCAGCGATCGGATCCTGCGTCCCGTCAAACTCAGGTGACTTCGTGTTGCTGAACTCCCGGAACAGCAACGAGTCACCTCCCTGTGTTCTGGCAGCGGCCACAGCTGCGGTAGCTGCAACGGCTGCAGCTTCAGTTAACGCGGCGTACCGCTCATCAAATGTCTCCATCAGAGTGGTCTTCATAGACCCGAACATCTCCGGAATCTCAGCCCGGATCGCTGCAGCCACCTCCTCATGAATCATCTGACGAATCTCCTCGTCACTCACACTGCTCGTACTAGGTCTGTGGCGTGGTCCAACCATGATGCCTCTGAAATACAACATAGAAATATCAGAGACTCTATCGAGCATAATCACACTCGATAACGCAACCCTACTCAGTCCCCGATACCCAGGGATTTTTACTTGGGTTGCCCACTGACCCGGTGTCTTCGGTAGTACGGGCCCAATACTACCGACTACACCGCATCAGCATTCACCCCAAGTCTTCCTCCCCAAACCCCAGATTCTGAGTACTCTATTCTTGCCATGCACTAGTTACCCGCTCACTATCAAAGCATCTCATAGCAACAGATTTCCTAGACTAAGGCATCTCAAATCAGGCCACTCTAGTCCTAATATGAATACCTAGTCTTCTAGCAGGCATTTCATATCGTATCATATCATATCATATCTCATAACACATATTGTAAGAGTATTTTGGGGGTTTTTACCGTTCAGGCGCTGGCTGATCGTACACACTGCTTCCTTCTTGATTACCACAAAATCCCTTATAAAAATTTTATGCTTTTGTTTTTGAAAGATTTTCTCAAATCCTCGGTTTGAGTTTAGTTACGCCCGAAGGTGTACCCGAATCCCTCAAACCAAGGCTCTGATACCAACTTGTAACAACGTAAATTTTAAAACAAATTTTTCATTTCTTAAAATTGTATTTCCATCCAAAATAAAGCATAAAAATCCAATGTATCATGTCATAGAACAAGTCATACAAATCCCAAGATCATAAATCCCCTATCAGTGTGTACAAATCACGCCGGCGCCTTCCCACGGTCCTCGCTGGTACCTGAAACACGTAACACAACAACTGTAAGCATAAATGCCTAGTGAGTTCCCCAAAATACAACCTACGCACATACGCCTTTCCAGGCCCTGACCTTCCGGTCCCTGTGTCTCAGGGGACTTCCGTCCCGACTGGGTAAACCTTCCGGTCCTACCCATGCCAACCTTACGGTCCACATTACAATGCCTTCCGGCCAATAACATATTCGCCTTCCGGCCCATACATAATGCCTTCCGGCCCATATCAAGCATATCATACATGGCACATATAACGATTAACTTATCACACACAACACATATATCTCATGCCAAATCCGACCTTCCGGTCACACAGTCAAACCCTTCCGGGTGTAGTATATTGAGAAGACTCACCTTGTGGAAAGTCTAAGATCTCACCGACCCCGAACGACGGCTCAACCTCGCCTAAACATAAAAATATCATATGTTACACAAGGACTTCCACCACTTAGAACTTTACTCCTTATCATCATTCCTCAGAGGGTAAAAGACCATTTTACCCTTCCTTGACCTAAAGTCCTCAAGTTGACCAAAACCCTAAAAGTCAACCAAAGTCAAACCCTGAGAGTACGCGGGGCGTACTCTAGATGTACGCGGGGCGTACGTCACCAACCCCTCCCTGATCGGGGTCTCCACCCAGTACGCTGCGCGTACTGGGAGTTACGCCCAGCGTAACCCCCAGAATCAGCCACTCTCCATTTCTGGTCTTAATCGGTTAAGCCATTACTTCCACTTCTAGATCCGACTCTTCTAATGTGTCTTAACCCATAAAGTCGAGACCTTTAAGCCTTGGCACGACTGTAAAGGCTCCAACATCACAATACAACCTTTTATTCAAACTCAAGGACCTAGATCTCATGCATGGTGAAATCCCCACGTCCAAGATGCCATTTTTATGAGTCTACAACTCCAATAGATCAGAAATATGAAGTATCTAAGCTTATGGAGGCCATTTGCACAAAAGTCTCCACCTTTGGGACTTAAACCCTAGAAAATGACCTTTTAAGCATACAACATGAACCAAGTGACAAGATCCGAACTTTATACCTGGAAATGAAGCTTTAGCCCTTGCAAAGTTCAGATCTACACTTGAGCACCACTTCTAGCCTCTCCAACAAGCTCTTCTTCTTCTATGCAACCTTGAAATGGCACCACCAAGCTTAGAATACACACACAATGGCCTAGGAACGAGGGTACACTCTTTTTAGGGTTTCACTCTGAGGGATGGTGGCTGAAAAGACCAGCCACATGTTCCTTATATAGCCCCATCAAAGGAATTTAGGGTTTGGGTCTGAATACATTACGTCGGGCGTAACCTTGGGTACGCCCCACGTACCTGAGGGAAAACGCGTCCAAAATGAGGCGCGCGAGTACGCGCAGCGTACACCTTGTACGCCCAGCGTACTCGCCACCCATGGAAACCCTAATTCACAAACTTAACCAAGATGCAAGGCCAAAAGAAGAATACCTGGATTTCGGGCTGTTACAAGATCTAAGCATAATACACTCTTGGCTAAGGTTTAGGACTAAAAGGCTTCATCAACAGCTCTTGAACAGGGAATTTATGCTCTTTTGGATCATCACTACTCTAGATCTGAGGTAGCAACCTCAAATCCAACCTCCAAACTCAAGGTAGCACTAGATAAATTCCCAAAAATCCCACAAATGATAGATCTAGATGGATAACAGCTCAAGCAACGAATCCTTACCTCCAAAGAAGACTCCAACAGAAGAATAAGCCAAAACCTTGCAAAGCCCCTTGCTACAAGCCTCTTAATCTTCAAAGATTTCTTCAACAAACACTCCTTCAAGATCCAAATGCTCTCTAATTCTCTCACACACGAATATTAGGGTTTCTGGAGTTCAAGGGAGAGCAAAGAGGCTGGGGAGAAGGTATTATGTTCTTTATATAGGGCTCAATCCCTGGGATTAGGGTTTTCTCCACACAGCACCAACTCGCCGAGTTCAGCCGCCAACTCGCCGAGTTGGCCACTTAACACGCGACCACAATCGCGACCCTACTCGCCGAGTCCACCCATGGACTCACCGAGTTGACCATTCACAATTTCACTTTGAACCCTGAACTTGCACTCCTGAACTCGAGATGTTACAGAATCGGGACCCCAGCTTTTCCCTCTTTTGAAAGCGGATGATGCCCTTCCAGGGCGACACATTCAGCAGAACAAAATCTCCCACCTAACACTCGAGATCCGATCGCCGTTGGTCAGCATAGCTTTTCTGGCGACTCTGCGTGACTTGAATCCTGTCACGCACCTGTTGAATCAACTCGGTGGTCTTAAGAACCACTTCGGTGCTTCCCATGACTCAATGGCCAACCTCCCCCAACTTACCGGAGTCCTACACCTCCGACCATACAACATCTCGAAGGGGGGTCGGTCAATACTAGCATGATAATTCTTGTTGTGTGAGAACTCTGATAGTGGAAGGTAAGTATCCCAATTCCCTACGAAGTCTAAAATGCATGCTTGAAGCATATCCTCAAACGTCTGGATCATCCACTTGCTTTGCCCATCATTCTCGGGATGGTAAGTTGTGTTGAAAAGCAGTTAAGTACCTAACTCCTCATGAAACTTCCTCCAGATCCTGGAAGTGAATTGAACATCGCGGTCCGAGACCATAGATACCGACACTCCATGACTGACTACCACCTCCCGCACATAGATATCCGCTAACTTCTTAGCGGAGATACTCTCAGAAATTAGAAAAAAATGAGCACTCTTGGTCAACCTGTCCATAATAATCCAAATAGAATCAACACCCTGCGTCGTCCTAGGTAACTTTATGAGAAAGTCCATGGTGATATTCTCCCATTTCCACATGGGGATGGGTAACGGTTGGACCTTGCCATGAGGCCTCTGGTGCTCCGCTTTGACCTTCCTACAGGGGATAGGTAACGACAGCTCCCAAACCTGAGATAGAAACGTCACAATACACCACAAAATCATCCAATCCATCTGGTAGCGCCAGAATCGGGGCCTTGCATAATTTTTGTCTCAAGGTCTCAAATGCCAATTGCTGATCTGGACCCCATCGGAAGGTCACACTCTTCTTGGTTAAGTGGGTCAAAGGTACTGCAATCTTGGAGAAAATCTTGGATAAATCTCCGATAGTACCCCGCCATACCTAAGAAACTCCGGATCTCGGATATGTTCTTTGGAACTTCCCAACACATCACCGCCTCAATCTTGGCCGGATCCACCAAGATACCCTCTTGGTTGATGATGTGCCCCAGAAACGGCACCTCACGCAACCAAAACTCACATTTGGAGAATTTGGCATATAGCCTCTCCCTCCTCAAGGTCTCCAACACCTTCCTCAATGTTGCTCATGTTGCTCTTTGGTCTTAGAGTAGACCAAGATATCATCAATGAAAACAATTACAGACCGATCCAGCATCAGCCTGGAAACCCGATTCATTAGATCTATGAATGTTGTTGGGGCATTAGTGAGCCCGAATGGCATCACTACAAACTCGTAATGACCATAACGAGTTCTGAAGGCTATCTTCGGTATATCCTCATCCCTAATCCTCATCTGATGATACCCCGACCGAATATCAATCTTTGAAAACCAAGATGCACCGTGAAGCTGATCAAATAAATCATCGATCCTTGGAAGCGGGTAACGGTTCTTCACCGTCAACTTGTCCAACTCCCGATAATCAATACAAATCTTGTGTGACCCATCCTTCTTTTTCAAGAACATGATCGGTGCTCCCCATGGGGAACTACTCGGACGATACAACGCCTTGGCTATTGGATCCACACCAGACATCAATCTATCCAGCACTCTACCTACCTCTCAGGAGGCACCCCAAGCAACTCCGTTGGAAAAACATCGAAAAAATCTCGCACAATAGGCACCCTTCTCAAATTTGTCGTGGTTTCCTCCCTCGAGTTCGAGACATAATCCAGAAACCCAGAACAACCTTGTTGAAGAAGTATCCTAGCCCTCGCACCCGAACAGAGAGTTGGTCCATGGGCTACCCCCATGGTCTTACATCCAAGGGTCATGGGCTCCCCCCATAGTCTTACCAAGTGGCATGGGCTCCCCCATGGTCTTCACATAAGTTAATACATACCAAATAACAAAACCATTGCATATTCAACTATTGAAATCTCATATCAAGTAATGGGCTGGCATTGGTGCCTTCGACCCATTAGTATAGTGAGAAGACTCACCTCAGTCTGCTGAAAACAATAGCTGCTCGACTACCAGTCCAAAATCTCACACTAAACAAATATACAAATAACCCTAATAGGATTATAACTCAACCTAGTCAAAGAGCCCAAAAATCCTAAGTCTAAGTCCCTCCATGATGGCCCAAAAGTATTTCCTTCACTAGTGGGCCTAGCATCAAAGTCCAATTCTATATTGGTCCAGATGGCCCAATAGGCCCAATCATACCAATATTGGCCCAAATGATAAATTCAGGCCCATAAAAACAACAAGTCCAGGCCCAAAACAATTAGGGCCTAAAGGTTTAAAGTCCGCCGAAGGCCCAAAGCTCTCTGAGACCGTACACCCAACGTACTTCTTCAGTACGCTTAACGTACTGGGTTTAGTGGTTGTACGCCTAGTGTACAACATAGTACGTCCAACGTACACGCTGACTTGCATCCCACTCCATTAAGTTCTTAATGCATGCAAACTTTTCGCTCAAATTTCAGATGTTAAACGTTTCAAGGGTCATAAGGCTTAAAGTTGGCAACTTAATGCCCTTGCATGCCATAAATGCTCTCAACAACCCATTATGTCACATTAAGACCTAAGGGTTTTAACTCATGCATGGAGCCATAAAAGTCATCAAGTTGACATTTTTATGCTCTAATCAAGCCAAAGGACCTCAGATCTAATCTCCCTAACCTCTGGAGTTGCCCAAACTCCCAAGAGAGGGTTTATGGACTCAAAAGTGAACTTCTAGAAACCCTATCTCAACAAGAAAAAAGGATAAGAAAGGTGAAACCTTTTTACCTCCACAAGATTCCTGAGCTTCTCCAAATGCAAGATCCAAAAGCTTTTCCCACATTCAAAGCTTGCTTCCACTTCCTTCTCTTTTCTAACACACCAAACATGAGGTATTTGTGGCACTTTCAAGCTCAAGAGTTGCTCACAAAGGATTTAGGGTTTTAGGAACGTTTGAAAGTAATGGAGGCTGGTTAGGTAAGGTTCAAATGGCTTAAGAACGTTTAAATAGGGGCCTTACCCTAAAGTTAGGGTTTAAGACTCGATCCACGTACGCCCCGCGTACATGGTGCATGTCGACAATCAACTTTCCCCCAGTACGCTAAACATACAACTATGTACGCCCATCATACGTAGGGACCCTATTTGCAAAGAAAACTCATTCTAAGGGAGAGAAAGGTAATTGCCTAAATTCTGACCGTTACAACCCTTATGACCAATTATTCCATAAATTCAACTATATATCACTGTAGCCTTCTAGTTCTTGCATTCAAATCATGTTTTTAGTATCAAATCATATTTATAAGCATCATATACTCATCAAATACTCGCATACCAAGGGTTCCATTGTTTTCACCACCATTTCCCCCCAAAATCATCTAAAACTAATGTTTATACTTGATTCTACCATTATTGATGAATTTAAGCATTCTAATTGGTTTGTTGCTATCAAATATCTGTTGGATTAATGTCTAAGTCCATAACTATAATTGGTAAGACTTGACCCGACCCGGCATGGTCCATTTGGGTTGCATGGCATCATGCACTTGGATAGACTATAATGAGAGAAATAAGACACCTATGGTTATTAATATATTATAAGTTCTAGTATATTAATAATAAGAATAATAAGATTATTTAATTAGTATTGATCAAGAATTAATCTAGGATTAATTAAGTGATCAAAAGAAGACTAATTAAATATATGGGTTGATTGTGTAAATCATCCATACTTGTATAGTGGGCTAATGCTCCATGGATAATCAAGTTGGGCTAAAACCCATAGGATGGTCCATGGATGCTCCATGGTGTATTTGAACCCATGGATCCAAGGAGATAGAAAGTCATGACAATTAGGGTTTACCCTAATTGTAACACTATATAAAGATCTTATTCTTGACAAAAATCAGCCACTAGTGTGAGTAATGAAGGGCTAGCCAATTTCATGAGTTGTAGATTTCTCTCAAGTTATTCCAAGTGTATTTGGTGTTGTGTGAACCATTTGAGGTGTCACACTTGGGGCACTTGGCACTCAAGCTTCATGAAGACTTTCTACATGAACGAGGTATGTATTTTATCTTGTTATATTCATTATTTTATATGCTAGATTAGGATAATACCTTGGAAGTTCTTATTTGCATGTATAATAGAGAAAACATAGATCCAAGGTATTTAGGGTTGCATGTACACTTAGGAGTGTTAGAATGCTCAAAACCCAACAGTGGTATCAGAGCCTAGGCTTGTTTTCTTGTTATACTTGCAAATGGAGCTGAAAAATCGAGTTTTGATGCTGTCTGCCCAGCAGACTCGCCGAGTCCAAGGCAAAAAGCATCCAACTCGCCGAGTTTGTTCGTGCACTCGACAAGTTGGACCCCCAGACAGCATAAATTCGACTTTTTTGGCTGGAATTGGACTAGGAACATTACCCTAAGATGTTTTTGAACTTATAAACTTGTTTTTGATGTGGTAACGTTTATACTAATCCAATTTCAAAGATAATTGTCAATAGATTCATGTTTTGTATTAGTTTAAGGTTTAGACTAATTACATGAAAAAGTTTGATTTGAATTATCTTGTTCTTATGAGTTGCTTAGATTAATAGAAAAGTTGAGTGAAATAGGTGTTTTCAATCCAAATTAATCTAAGAGTTGATTCTAAAATGTGTTTTTGTAACTTGTCCTCAAGTTATATGAAAAGTCACATTTAAGTTTCATAAAACTCATAATAGTTGGCAAATGTTACAAAAATGAAGAGTCTAGTTCTAATTAAATGGGTTTATGACTTCATAACTTGTCCTCAAGTTATGGAGGACCAAGAGTCTCTTCATTAAATAATAAATAAATAAAAAAAGTGTAACCTTAATTAATTCCATAAGTTATAAAATAAAGAAAAGTTAATTCTTTTATTAGTTTAAAGTCTTCCATAATTTGTCCTCAAGTTATGGAACTTGAAGAGTTTTTGGATTAAATCTACTTTAAACACATAAGTTATGGAATTAATTAGTTTTGAATAGTTTCAAAACTTGCCCTCAAGTTTTGGAATTTGTAAAGTTTTCTCTTATGAATACTTTAATTCCAAGTTAGCCCTTAGAATTTTAAAAGTTAAAATTCAACCCTTATACTTTATAATATTATAAGTTAATAATATATATATATATATATATATATATATATATATATATGTGTGTGTGTGTGTGTAAGAGTAAAGTCAGTCTTACCGCTAGTACGCCTCATTCACGAAGCCGGTCTATAAGGTGGGTATAAGGTTGTTGCCTATAAAATGGCAACTTAATGGGTGTCCACTCTCACCCACCGCTTGCTTGACTGGTGGAGGGTCGTTAGCCGAACGGGTTTGACATGACTAGAATTCTCCCTTCATTAAAAGTATTAATGATAAATACTAAGTAACTAAACTCTTAATAATACCCAATCTTAGTTACTTAGGAAAATGTGAATAAGGTGCTAATCCATGAAATTACACTTTGCACTTTGTTTAAGTCGGTTAGTGGAGCGTGTGTTGTTAACCGGCACACTAACTCGTATTTAATAAGGTAGGCAAAGGGTAACTTAATGTTTATCATAGTATCGATGGAGCGTGTGTGGTTAACCGGCACATCGATTGAGGGGTAAACACTTAAGGGTACCAAGTAATTTGCATGGTTACTTCACACCTTGTTTTGTGATCCTCGGCATCCCAGTCACAAAACCTGAAGGGCACACTCGAGATTGAAACATGCCATTGAACAGTTCAATGAATCTCAAAAGATCTAGGAGTTTCAAAACCAATTAAAACCTAATAATACATTTCGTTTATCTTGGTGGAAATTGGTGAATCGTCATTCACCTACCTTCAAATATTTTATAGCTTGGATTACGGCATACCTCTTCTAAGTTATAAAATAGTTTGTTGGGTCCTAGCCTTAATATTTCATATTGGGTGTCATATTAAGGACTTAAGATCAACTATCTTGAATATCTCCCAAAAGATGTCTGGTTTAGACATTTATGATCTCCCCAAATCTCTTGAAACAAGCTTTCCTAAATGAAGATGATGTCCCTTGGAAATCATACTTCATTCACCTCCTCCAATTATTCTCCCTAACCCACAAATTCTTGAAAAGTTTAAGGTCACTCAAGCCCAAGTGGCAAGGCAAGGTCTAGGTGTGGTCACATCTTGGAGATGTAGTCACATATTGACAAGCCGGGAGAGTTGGGTGTCAAAGTCTTGAGAAAGTTGGTGGTTCAACTACTTTCTAAGTCACATAGTGATTTCTTTTGGAACACCTATAAAACAGACTATGACAAGACCCTTAATGATCTTATTTATTTGTTAAGATCAACTTCCTTAAAACTTGATGGACATTGACAATAGTGACACAGGAAATCCAGAAAAAGCATTCTCTTCCCAATGGAAAGGGATCGGCCATAGTCAACTCGGTTGACCAAATGGTAAAGAGAAAAGCTAAGTCTGTGATAGTCTCGTGTACCATTATCAAAGGGTCCATATGTTTATATTGCCAAAGGAAGGAGCATTGGTTGCGAAGCTGCCAAATTTACCTAAGGACGTTAAAGTCAATAAGTTTGACTCTACTTCAGGTAAAGTCCACTATCTAACTCTGTTAAGTTTCTATTATGAGATTCTTGATACATGATGTGACTGGGTCACATGGTGATGTTTTAAGAATCAAAGAAAAAGTGAAGAAACTTAAAGAAAGAATATGTTGAATCTGATCGCATAGATGGATTTCTATCGCGTAGTTTGAAGATCGGATTCTTGAGCTACTTCTTAGGAGTTATGAGATATTGCTTAGGAATAGATAACAACAAGTTTTCATATGGATTGTAAGGATAAGTTTTCCCCAAAGTTTAAAATAAAAGGAAAAATTTTGATTTTATTTATTTTTAAAATATCCTTACAATGGCATTTGAGGAAAAATTGTTGCTTATAGGATGCCATTAATAGCAAGAGTGGAAGTATGAAATTGATTCTTTCATTTGTGGTAATGTCTAAATTTACCAAATAAGGAAAGATTCTCATCACCCAAGTTTCAATTGGACTGGAACTTGGAATCATGCAAGTTGTATAGCATGATGAATGAGAATTTTCAAGTATTGGAAAATTAAGACTAATTACTCGTTCACATGGATGTGTGAGTCAAGTAAAGGACTAAGGGATCGAGTACACATTCTTGTGTACTGATTAAGTCCACCACAAAAGATTGATAAGACTATTCGTCATAGTTTACTAAAGCTCAGTAAACATGATTATACTTACAAGCTTAAGTGTAACTCTGAGACATTGGAAAAGGTTCCAATGTATGGCAGAGCGAATAAGAAGAATCAAATTAGGCAGAAGGATAAAAGTTTCTCAAATCTAAAAAGATGGGAGAGTACTTTAGTATCAGTTTTGTGATCATCTTAATGATTAAGAAACCATAGCACAATTAGTTCTCTAAGGAAATCTTAGTGCATTATTATGACTAAGAAGAGGGATCTTGAATTGTTGAAATGGTTAAATCAAGAAAATGAGTCATACTTCGTTCCAATACAAGTCTTAGAGTCATACTCCAAGATTGTAACTTGAGTGACATGTCTTAAAGAAGGTTTAAAACACTTGTCAAATGTAAGAGTAAAAGTTTTCTACTCTTGTACATTTGAAATTGGTAAGTTGTGATGTTTTGGATAAAACAAAGACCAACTTAGGCCGATTGTGTGAAGTGGTTGTCTTGATAAGAACCCACACTATCTCTTGAATATCTGACAAGAAATTCTTATATGTCAAGAGGACAGTGGGAGTCTTAAAGGTCTTGAAAGTCTCAAGAACTAATCAAGAATAAAACCTGAAGTTCTTCACTAGCACACGACTTGAGGTTTATAACCTATCGTGTTGACATATTCTATGCCCATTCCAGTTAAAGTTGGTTTTGCATATGAGTTCTTAGAGTTCTCAATGTGTTGCACAACAACTTGGAAGCAATGGCAGGCCCTTGAGCTGCCAGGTGGCAAGAAATTAAGATTGAGTTCAATCCATATGAGTGTGGATTTGTCATTATCCTTGTCTTGTGTCTATGGTTTTGACAATTCACATGGATAAGAACACATACACCATTAAATCTAAGTGTCATAAGGTTTCTCTCTGATTCATGACAATGATGGTGAGGAAACACTTTCACTAAGTAGATTTTAGCTAGATAGCAATTGTGATATTTGCATTCTCAAAGTCGTTAGTGAAGCGTGTGTGGTTTACCGGCACACTAACCTGGACTTGTGAGAAGTGGCAAAAAGGTCTAACCATTATGATTACGGCATCCCTCTTCATAATTGTTTAGACACACAAGTGTGCTATCTAAGGGAAGGTGTATGATTTTGATAAAGTTTTATCAAAACAATCTAGTATCAGAAATCTGAACTTTGGTAAGAAAGTCAGCTGATTTTTGAGTACATGTCAAAGCTAGTGGGAGCATAAGTGTTATGCTAATAATCATCATGTTAGTGGGAGCATGATAATTATGATAAGTATTGCAAGTTAGCAATGTTAATTATAGAAAACAAAAGGTTTCAATTGGGAAAAAGAGTTGTTTTGCTATAATTAAGGGAGAGGAAATTATACTTCATCTCAAATCTATAAGCTTAGATCGTGAGGTTTTAATCATTTAGTCAAGGATATATATATATATATATATATATATATATATATATATATGAATTTCATGTTGGAATGGTTCAACATAAGGAAATTATGTATATGGGTCCATTATTTGCGTTCTAAAAATTCTATTATGAGTACGGCATCCCTTTTCATAATCTGAATTATGAGAACTTGGCAAATAGAAATGGAAATGTTATAGCAAAAGACTGGTTTAGTCTTTATGTGAGACATCATGAATCGTGTCCCAAATGCTTCGGATATAGGATCGATTACATGTGCTATATTCATCCATTCTAAAATTTTCCTAATGCCTGGGGCATTAAGATGTGAAAAGGTTTAGAACTGGATGTGACTAAAAAGGATTAAATAGTTGTCGAGGACAATCTAAGGCTTACCAAAGATTGGGTGCTCAAGGACAGTTGGAAGTATAGTGATAATTCTGGAAGGGCCATATTGACATAGTCTGTAAGGAGGCAACTCTTGTTCAGAAGTGATAGTCAAAATGGAATCTGGAAATGTTTCAAAGTTAGAATTTTCAATCTGTTTAAGATTAGGAAACTTAATGCAAGAAGGATGTTTCCAAGGAGCTGATCTCCTTTGGAATACTCTGTAATGATTGTTGTCAAGTCTTTCTGACTTTGTGCATAGTCATTACAAGAGGATCAATGCATATAAGTTTAGAATCTAACAGATTTCAGTAAATGACATGAATTTGGAATTCTTGTACTTGCAGTAAGGATTTGGGAGTGTGAAAAGAGAATCATTGAAGTTATGTTCAATGGATCTAGTTCACAAAGTAAAGATCATAGACAAACATAGTATGCATACTTGGTGTATGGCATGACTAGTGTTTAGAAAACATAGTGTACATGCTTGGAGCATGGGACAACTATCGTTTTAAATTCAAGAATAAAGTTGATAGCTGAAACAGTATACAATGAATAATGTGTAATCATATGGTGATAAATAAAAGGTGTTTTATTTATGTTCATAGGTTTTGATACCATATTGGATTCAATTATTCTTGTGTTTCATTTTGCATGTTTTGACTTCCCAAATAAACTAGGTTATTCTTCCGGAATGACTAAGTTATTCAAACCATCCATAGTCGGTCATATGTTGGAAGTAGATATGAATTAAGACTGTCATGGGTTGGCTTGTAGAGGTCTAAGGTGTTGGACAAAGGGCTACAACACTCATGAGTGCTCATAAGTTCTGGGTATTGGATTCAACCCGCGCTCATTGGAATCACTTCATGGATTTTATCACGAGTGATCATGAGACGATAATATCTTATATTCTTCAAACCTAGAGATATGAGTTGTTACTATGAGTTGGTTGTACATTGATTGCACGAAAACGCATTTGGTAACTCGGTGCTATAAAACGTGCCTTTGTGTATGATTCAACAAGTAGTAGAACAAGCCATATGAGTCGAAGTTTATCCATTCCTTTTACCTTCGGGATAAAAGCGATATCTGTGGGCCCCTCGATGATTTGATGATGACAAATGGAAGTGCTCGGCCGGGCCAGGACTGATTTGATTTGTTCAGTTAGTCAGTCGTCATAAATCGGAAATCGGGAAACAACAAATGGACAGAGAGAATGATTATAATCCATGTCTCAGTCCATATGATATCTAGAATGGAGGAATATATGATCCCTTATCTAATGGACAAGTCACTGACAAAGGTCAGAGTTCATCGACAAGGTCAGAGTTCGACAGAAGCTTTTGAGAGCTATGATTGCCAGTTGGTTCCTGAAGTCATACACAATATTAGTTTTAGACTTATCCAAGTGGGAGACTGTTGGATTAATGTCTAAGTCCATAACTATAATTGGTAAGACTTGACCCGACCAGGCATGGTCCATTTGGGTTGCATGGCATCATGCACTTGGATAGACTATAATGAGAGAAATAAGACACTTATGGTTATTAATATATTATAAGTTCTAGTATATTAATAATAAGAATAATAAGATTATTTAATTAGTATTGATCAAGAATTAATCTAGGATTAATTAAGTGATCAAAAGAAGACTAATTAAATATATGGGTTGATTGTGTAAATCATCCATACTTGTATAGTGGGCTAATGCTCCATGGATAATCAAGTTAGGCTAAAACCCATAGGATGGTCCATGGATGCTCCATGGTGTATTTGAACCCATGGATCCAAGGAAATGGAAAGTCATGACAATTAGGGTTTACCCTAATTGTAACACTATATAAAGATCTTATTCTTGACAAAAATCGGCCACTAGTGTGAGTAATGAAGGGCTAGCCGATTTCATGAGTTGTAGATTTCTCTCAAGTTATTCCAAGTGTATTTGGTGTTGTGTGAACCATTTGAGGTGTCACACTTGGGGCACTTGGCACTCAAGCTTCATGAAGACTTTCTACATGAAAGAGGTATGTATTCTATCTTGTTATATTCATTATTTTATATGCTAGATTAGGATAATACCTTGGAAGTTCTTATTTGCATGTATAATAGAGAAAACACAGATCCAAGGTATTTAGGGTTGCATGTACACTTAGGAGTGTTAGAATGCTCAAAACCCAACAATATCATCTTGGTCATAGAATCCAAACCCATTTCATCATCAATTTGGAATTTTTACCCCTTTTAACTTTTAAAATGTTATTCTTTTCACTTCTAACTTTCTGTATTTCATATCAATTAATGATATGTTTATTCCTCGCTGATTTAACTATATAAATCATCTTTATTTATTTTCTTTATTAATTTAAGAACCCGATCTTAAATTTTATGATGTTACAATATTTGTGTTATCTTTAGAACTATTAATTTAATGAAAACTTATAGATTTACTTCATAAATAACACTATGAGAATATATTCTTAACATAGAATACATCGTTTTAGAACATGAATGTGAACATCCATTAAATGATAAGCAAATCTGGATTTATTCAAAAAACATTCAATTGTTACATGTCCCTATACGAATAGGTACAAACATTTATTGTTCAAATACAAACTAATTACTCATCAAAAGCTCGAGCAACATCAATAACAACACTTGTTATATCTTTAGCATGGAATACCATTTGTCTGTAATCAGTTGTTTATTTCTTCCAAAACATCAACACATAATATCAATTATTAGTGTCACTTGCAATATAACAAACATAAGTGGATGATGGAAAAATGAATAGTTCTGTCATATAGATACTTGAAGAGTTCCTCATGCCAAGCTTCTTCATCCTAGTGAGATAAGAGGAGCAATTCCTATTCGTGTCCATTTTCTTCCACTATAGAAACATCATTGATCATTTTGGACATTTCTTAATTTATGAGTTTATGTTGTGTTTCCCTTAACTGAACTGTAGGTCCATTAGAGTACACAAAATGTTTGAACATGTTTGAAGCACGTTCTACAATTCTAATCGAATAACCGCTTTACTTGATGAGACATCTTATATGTTTCATAATTGTACAAGACCTTTTACGATTCAAGGGAGATTATTCCAATATGATGTGAGACACATCAACATCATCATAATAATGCTTTCATCAAAGCATCATGATCAAAATGACTGGTTGGCAGAGGTTGTTCAGGAATGGGATCTTTCGGTATATATATAATTTATGTTTATCCTTGATAAAAAAAAACTCAAGACATTATACAATTTATATAAATTATAACCATCAAATGTTACTGAAACTCAACAAGAGAGATGTTTTACAGGGGTGTAAAGTTATTTACAGAAATTAACAAAAAATCATTTAGTATTTTCATTATTAAGTCCATTAGAGTACACAATCTCTTAGACCTTCCTTTTATTTAATGTTTGAACAGGTTTGAAGCACGTTCTACAGTTCTAATCGAATAACCGCTTTACTTGATGAGACATCTTATATGTTACATAATTGTACAATACCTTTTACGATTCAAGGGAGATTATTCCAATATGATGTGAGACACATCAACATCATCATAATAATGCTTTCATCAAAGCATCATGATCAAAATGACTGGTTGGCAGAGGTTGTTCAGGAATGGGATCTTTCAGTATATATATATATATATATATATATATATATATATATATATATATATATATATATATATATATATATAATATTTTTGTTTATCCTTGATAAAAAAAACTCAAGACATTATACAAGTTATATAAATTATAACCATTAAATGTTACTGAAACTCAACAAGAGATATGCTTTACACGGGTGTAAGAGATTAATAGTTATTTACAGAAATTAACAAAAAATCATTTAGTATTTTCTGGGTGCTGGCCTACCCCTTCGGTCTCTTTCAACCGGTAACCAGGGACTATTTCACCCCTACCACTACCACATAATACCCTAGCATATACATATAAATCACATACTATCTAGCATATCTTGGTGTTGGCCTCCTCTTTGGTCTCTTTCAACTGATAACAAGGTTTATCCTACCCTTCCTACTACTATTGCATAATAACATAACACACTAGCACATACAGCATAACAGATAGTGGCATACCAAACAATTATCACAAAGACAATCATCTCAACTATAATCAAATACTAGTGAGTCGACATTGGTGCCTTCGACCCATTCCTACTGGAAGGTAACTTATCTCAAATGTCGTGAAGTAGGTGAACCGTCATCAGCTCTGAAATCAACTCCAATCAAACCCCTACACATAAAGGATCTCCTTTAATTACCCTTTCTTACTCATAACCCCTTAAGGGTCAACTTTGGTCAAAGTCAAAGTTAAAGCCAACACTCTGGTCAAAGTCGGCCTTCTGGTCAAAGTCAACATCTTGGGTTAACCCAACTCGCCAAGTTGGTCCATCAACTCATCGAGTCCCATGAATCATAAACCCTGAAATCGTGATCCAACTCATTGAGTTCTTTCACAACTCATCGAGTTCCTTATCCATAGAATCAAGACTTCTCCAGTCAACTCATGAGTTATCCTTGAACTCGTCGAGTTTTTCCCTTTACAGAATCGGGACACTTCGACCCAACTCGTCAAGTTCCTCTATGGACTCGACGAGTTCTTCATTATATTAATACATCTTAATAGATTAAGCTCCTATCCTTCAGATCTAAGCTCCATACTCCATCTAAATACTGAAAATGTCCTTTTAAGGGTAAAGTTTCCAACTTTACCTGTTAATAACCTTCCTGAATGGGTTTAGCTCAAACCCTAACTCTTTAGGACCTAGATCTTGGTCCACAAGCCATCAGCGCTCCAAGCTAAAGCATATAAAATGAGATATGGACCCTAGACACTACATGAATACGTAAAGCTTCCACCTTTCTCTCCATGCATGGCCTTTTGGATCTTAAAAGGCCAAAATGACATCCTATAGCTTGCATGGGGCTTCAATGGCCATAAAGTTTGCACCTTTATGCCATGAAAGCCATCCATGGTTCCA
This sequence comes from Lactuca serriola, assembly GCF_051521515.1. Taxonomy (NCBI): domain Eukaryota; kingdom Viridiplantae; phylum Streptophyta; class Magnoliopsida; order Asterales; family Asteraceae; genus Lactuca; species Lactuca serriola. The sequence continues at coordinate 333,412,110 of NC_136412.1, forward strand.
GATCTGATGATATACTCACTTGGGACGTCCATTTCTTAAAGGTTATGCTTCTTGGACCAAAAATCCCATAAAATGATAATAAGGATATCTAAGAATTTACTAAGCAAGTTTGATACTTGCTTACCAGAAAATGATGAGAAAGAAATGGTGTCTCTAGATCTACTAGCTTCTTCTTGAATCCCCAAGATTCTCATTCCTTCACAAGCTTCAAACACACAAGATTCACTCAAAATATCTCACAAGCTCATACAAAGCATTAGGGTTTTGTGGCTAGTGTTTGGGATGATGGAGGTTGTAAATGAGGCTAGCCTTTGGAGGTTAAGGTGTTTAAATAGGGTGCTCAACCCTGAAAATTAGGGTTTCACTATGGTTGTCCTACTCGTCAAGTTAAGGCTCTCAACTCGTCGAGTAGACTATCCAACCCCCGTCCAAATCCATTCCTACTCGACGAGTATGGGGCCTCCAACTCGTCGAGTTTCTATATAAAAATGAATAAAATTTTGAATTTAATACATACCAGGAACCGGGCGTTACAAAATACATATAAAATATATTTACATTTTTGCAAAAACATATGATTTAGCTTTTAAAATACACTTATACATTTAAAAATATTTGTAGACATTCATAAAAATATTTAAATAATAATAATAGTAGTAGTAGTAGTAGTAGTAATAATAATAATAATAATAATAATAATTATTATTATTATTATTATTATTATTATTATAATTATAATTATAATTATAATTATTATTACTATTATTATTATTATTATTATTATTATTATTATTATTATTATTATATTTAAAATATTTGTTAGGGTGTCAAACACAACAAATAAATGGGTACAACTAGATATTAAAATAACTTTATGTTGCACTAAAAAACTAGTACAAGGTAAAGAGGGTCGGTCCACAAAGACACATGACAACTGAATATACATCTTTGCACAAGATCTATTACACACACGAAATGGGATTTGTTTAGTTGCATAAATGACCAATAAACAAATAAAAAAAGGATGGATGTGATTCAATAACTCAAGAGGTTCTGATTGTATAATATACATATATGTCATACAATTCAATCATGAAATAAAGTTAAGTCGTAATCTATCCAAGTTGGTACTTGAAAACACTAACAAGTTATATTACTCTCCATTCACCAAAGTATTTAATCAAAATAATCTCTTTGAATTAAACCTAGTTTTACTAACCCAATCTAAACAAGCACTTAGAGTTATATTGAAAGATCGCATTGTGTTATGTGTGTGAATGTTCCCAAACATGTTTGATACTTCTCATAAGCTCAAAATCGTAAAAACATGCAATTACAATTTACACGGAAATTAATCCCGTCACAAAACCAATTTGATGTGTGTTACTTTGATATTATATCTTAAAACAATCACAAATTCTATAAATTAAATAATAAGAATGATCTAACCCTAATTCAAATGACCAATTTGAATCATAATCAAATCAAACATTAGGTTAAAACAAAACTACAATTGCTATATAGAATCATAAACAAACCATCACTTTATATGTTTAAATGCATAAACACAATCGTACTACAGAATCAGAATAGAAAGATTTTAGTCGAACATGACTAAAGCTTGAAAATCAAAATTTACAAATGAAAATTAAGATGTTAATTTGACTTACAATAAACCAAAATAATGTTTCCAAACAATATCTAAGTGACTAGCAAAAACCACAATAAAAATTCGCCTTAATTTGTCCAAGATAAGTTCTCCTTTTAAAATGGCATCCAAGTCTCAAAATAAGAAATCAATGAAAACTGCCAAAAGGTAGTTTTTGGGCTCCACACGCTCTGTGCGAATTCAATACAAATCCACACACCATGTGTGGAGGGTGAAAGTATGTTGCCAAAATCGGGAAGCCCTCCAAAGTATTATGTTAAAGTCAGCCTTATCAGGTTCCATAAGCCCCGTATAGATTCAGTGTAAATGCACACGCCCCATATGGAATGCAGTCAACGCCTTCTTTTCTAGCCAACACGCCCCGTGTGATCTTTGATGCCCATTTTCACACGCTCTGTGTGAAATCTCCTATTTTGGATCCCTATAGTTTTTCCAACATTTTTTGTTTCTCGACCGATTGCTTCCAAATTTTGTGTCGAGTTCCTTTAGCATCCCCAAAACGCATCCCGATCATAAAAAGTACCTTAAATCCATCAAAACGTGTGCAAACAAAAGTGTTCCTTTGATAGACAATAAGTAACCAACCAAATATAAAAATGCATGTAAAACTAAGCTAATATGTAATGCAATGTGTGAAATAAACATGAAATATGTACATTTTATGCACCTAACTTATTCAAGTATTATATATGTTAAAGTTCAAGAATATATAAAACTAACTTCTTTCAACCTAGTTATGAAGTTGTTGCCTTGTGTATGGTATGTTGGGGGTTCAAATCCGGTTACTCCTTTTCTCCAATATATGTGACGTTTTTTTAAGTAATTAATTGAAAGAAATGATAATTATCACGCCAACGCCTCAGCCCCCTTTTCTCTCATTTATGTGACACTTTTTAAGTAATTAAATAAAGGAAACAATACTTGCCATGTTAGCGCATATGTGACGCTACGTCACTGCTATGTTCAGTGTTTATGTTATACGTCCACATGCACCTGTGACGGGGTAAACTTGTTAGAAAAGTAAAACTAAAAAAAAGTTGCAAACATTCAAATTTAATCATGGTTCTAAAAAACACGCTATAATGAGAGACGTGGTGTAGCCATTACGAAAACCTCCAATGTGAGTTTGTTAAGCATGGTGCCCAAACCATGTGTCAATGTGCGCCTTACCTGAGTTCGCTTCGGAGCAGGCTCAGATGTCTCGATATCTGAGCATGCTCAAGAGGGACATCAGACAGTTTGTGTCTACGCAGAGGTGCGAGACCTTGTTGGAGTTGCAGGAGGCCGTCAGGCGGCGTGAGTTAGAGATTGAGTTACAGTTGCGTGAGCTGAGGCAGGCTCCGGTGCAGTTGCAGCCGGTGCCAAAACGGTCCAAGACCGTTGATTCTAGAGTGGGGGATCTGAGTAGCCACACTTGTGGGAAGTGTGGAAGGAGTCACACCGGAGTTTGTAGGTCCGGGGGTGCATGCCGCAAGTGCAGAAAGGAGGGGCACTATGCGAGGGATTGTCGGAAGTCAGCGTCGGTTCGGGATTTGAGGATTTGTTACCATTGTCATCAGGTTGGACATTTGAGGGTCAACTGTCCACAGCTTGCTGCAGGACCGGTGCAAGCTCCAGCACCGGCCACTTTGAGGATCGCAGGTGGAGGTCAGGGTGGAGTGGAGCCCCCAAGGGCTCAGGGTCGTGCTTTTCAGCTTGCAGCAGAGGAGGTCGGAGCAGTGCCGGATGCAGCTGCGGGTATGTTTCTTCCTTAATGTCTTGTTATCTTATGATTATTGTGGAGTATTGTTTATGTGCTAGTATCTTTGTGTGGTTCTTGGTGTGGTATTTTTTGTTTTTGAGAGTTATGGTATGGTTATGGGTTAGTGTTGGGAATTTCGTTGGTTATCATTCATGGGGTTGATAGTGGGAATCTGGCATTGGTCGGAATGTCGGGTAGCATCTGCTTTCTGAGGAGTGGTTAGCTGCAGATTGAGTTTCTTTCGAGCGGGATGATCAGTGTGGAAATGTGATTTTGTGAAGGTTGCTAATGCTAGTGGGAAATCAGTCTGCGTATAATTGGGCAGGGTTGTTTTGGGAGGTCGGTGATAGCGACCGGTGGTTGATAGTCAGTGCCCTAAGTGGGGGAGAATTGGAAAATTCTCCGGATGATCGATGAGTATGTGAGATTGTTGAGCTGTCTGGGATTCAGCAGTGTTGTGTCAGCCAAGAGCGTAGGCTGGTATGAGTAAGTGGCAGGCATGCGGGGCAGAATGCAGACCTAGGGCATTCGATTATGGAGGGCCTGGAATCAGGCCGGGATCGAGCATGTGCGATTGAGATAGAGTTCGGAACCCTTAAAGGGCTAGAACAGTATGCATGGGAGTATTTCCTGAGGGAAATATCTCAGAATGATGGATGTTACTTGAGCGGTCTGGATAGACTAAAGGCCGGTGGGCGTACCAGTCAAGTCGAAGGCTCGAGGGGGGGGGGGAAACGGTCCAGCCAGGCTGAAGGCCCGGGAGGGCGGTCCAGATTGGCTGAAGGTTCTTAGAGTGGTCCAGATTGGCTGAAGGCCTGGTAAAGCGGTCCAGTCATGCTGAAGACTCTGCAGGTATTGTTAGTCCGGTTGAGGATATGGATTGAGTATGTTGCGATGTGTTAGCATCAGAAGGTCTGGCCCCGTGTATTGATCTTGATTAGTGGAGATGGTGCATGGACTCGAGAGTCCTTGCGAGCAGATTCAGAGCATGTGTGTTGCATGGATAGCGGTTATGCTATAAAGGGGTGGTGCAGCGTTGGGTGAGCACCGTGGCACTTGTCGTGGTGACAAGGCAGCCAAGTGGATTTCCTTGGTAAGGAAGGAGGGAGAGAGGAGTGTAGCTCTGAGAGGAAGAGTAAATTCACGGAAGTAAAAGCGGCAGTGTAGAGTTATCATCGGAGTGGTCCGACGGTGGTCATTGAGCAGCGTGATTGCGGTGGTGGTAGGGAATGACATCATGATGGGATGTCTGCTGAGGACGCGAAAGGGATTCCGCGGGTGTAGAGCCAAGAGTCTCAGGATGGATGCAGGGATGGAGTCTGGGACTCCCAGCTTGATTCTGATCCAGGAGTTGTGTATGTAGTGATGGTTCATCCTGGGGGATGTTTTCAGATGTCATCAGTGTATCGGGTTTTCCCAACCTGAGGGTGCTAGAGCTAGTTCAGCATGTGTATGTGATTGCAAGAGGAGAACTCATGGAAGTTGCTCTGAAGAATGTGTCTTTCTGTCAGCAGAATGATTAGAGTTGGACTCGGATCGGGAATCCGGTGGTGCATGGTTATTTTCTAGCTCATATGGGTCGAGTGATGGTTGTGATTTGGAGCAGTGTTGCACCATGAGTAGTACTCAGTTGTTAAGTGGAGTTATCAGAGGGTAAAGCCGGTGGCTGGCTCGAGACGGTGGACAGGACACCGCAAGGAAAGAGGAAGTGCGTTCAAGTTTCGATGGTTATGCCTTGAGGGACCTGGTCCGGTTAAGGCCAGGTGGCGCGTTGTGGGAGTATTTTTGGAGTTGAGTTGTCGTAGGCTTCGAGGGCGAAGCCTAATTTAAGTGGGGGAGAAAGAGTAAATTCACGGAAGTGAAAGCGGCAGTGTAGAGTTATGATCGGAGTGGTCCGACGGTGGTCATTAAGCAGCGTGATTGCGGTGGTGGTAGGGAATGACATCATGATGGGATGTCTGCTGAGGACGCGAAAGGGATTCTGCGGGTGTAGAGCCAAGAGTCTCAGGATGGATGTAGGGATGGAGTCTGGGACTCCCAGCTTGATTCTGATCCAGGAGTTGTGTATGTAGTGATGGTTCATCCTGGGGGATGTTTGTATGTAGTGATGGTTCATCCTGGGGGATGTTTGAAGATAGCCTTAGACTCGGCGAGTCTTGTCGAAGAGTCCCAATATTTTCTGGTTGAGTCGAGAATCGGTGAGTCAAGGGATGACTCGGTGAGTTGTGTGCGAGTGGACTCAGAGTTGTTGGACTCGGCGAGTCTCGGGGTGACTCGGCGAGTTAGGTCGCGGATTGAGGGAAGTTCTGAGCTTGGGGACTCGGCGAGTCATCGGGTTGACTCGACGAGTAGAGTCAGTCACGGGTTGACTTTGACCTTGTCCAAGGGTTGACCAGTTGTCTTCCAGGGGTATTTTGGTAATTAAGGGTATTTATTAAGTAGAGTGTTTTGGTGTTCAGTGGAGGAGTTCGTGTCAGAGTTTGGAGCAGCGGGATCTTATCCTTTCAGCCGGCAGTTTCGAGGTGAGTTATCCTCACTATATCAACAGGGTCTACGGCACCAAGGCCGGACCTTATCGGATTGAGATCCGGGCAGTTGTTGTTATGTTGTTGCTTTGATATGTTTGCATCCTGGTAGCTAGGATGGTATATGTTAGAGACCTGATTGAGATCGGTATCCTGAGAGATAGGGTGATGCTATGCTAGTGACCGGTTAGGTCGGTATCCTGGTTAGGATGATGATATGTTATGTGATATGTTTGATCTGCTTGTTGACTGTGAATTGCTATATGATTGTATGTATATGTGCACATGGTTGTTTGGACTGGAGTTAGGTTGAGGCGGGTCCTGCTTTGTGCTGTAGGCCAAGATACCCAGGGCGGACCGGTTGTCCCGAAGGCCCAGCGAGCAGTCCGGATAGGCTGTAGGCCCCAAGAGGGCGGACCAGACGTGCCGAGGCTCAGAGAGTGGACCAGGCCGACTGAAGGCCCGGTGCGGGCGGACCAGTCATATTGTAGACTCAGAGAGTGGACCAGGTGGATTGAAGGCCCAGTGCGGGCGGACCAATCACACTGCAGACTCGATGTATGTGGTTAGATTCGGAGAGTGGACCAGGTGGATTGAAGGCCCGGTGCGGGCGGACCAATCACACTATAGACTCGAGGTATATGGCTAGACTCGGAGGGTGGACCAGGTGGACTGTTGGCCGGTGCGGCGGACCAGTCCCGCAGTAGACCCGAAGTGCATGGTTGTTCTGTGATCGGATATGTTATGGCATGTTATGCGTGTATGTTATATGTGGTTGGTATTTTGGGGATATCTTACTAAGCTTTCGGGCTTACAGTTGTGGTTTAATGTTTTTCAGGTTCTTCAGGAGACCGTGGCAAGGCGAAGGCGTGATCGTACTGCTCCTCATGTTTATATTGTGATGAGATTCTGGGAATACTTAAAATAAATTGTATTGAAAACCTTTTTGTAATAACTTTAACGGAATCGGGTTGTTTTCGAAAATTTTAAATTGGTTGAAATTTTTGGTCGTTACATAGTTGTTATTTTTAATTAATTATTTAAAATTTATTTGTTTAACGTTTTAATTTCTATCATTGTAATTATTGAAAACATCAAACAATTTTCTTTTTATTTTAAAGGTAACAATATAATCATTTATATAGAGGTATTTTTAACTATTGTTATTGTAAGTTATTTTAAGCTACTTATTTGAAAACTTTTAACGATTATAAAAATATCTTTAGGAAATATTTTAGTTAAATTGATATTACAATTTAGTTTTTTCATTTAGCACTACAATTTCTTACTTTTAACTATTCAAAAAATATTCTTTGGGTTTTTAAGTGCAACTGAAATTTATATTGAAGTTGTCCATGTTATGTTATATTTAAATTAACAATTTAAGTATTTTGTCCAAATTGTTCAAAAGTTATAGGTTTAAATTGATAATGGTTTACATACAACATATTAAATTTAATTAAATAAGTAAAATATGTTAAAAGTTAAAGACATAGCTTTTTAAATAGAAGTAAAAATATTATTTTAATATTGAAATTTAGTTTATTTATGATTATACTTTAGGTTTGATATTTATTAACCAACTGATAATCATTATTAGAAAGACACTACAATTTATCACTTATAACTATTTACTAAATATTCTTTGGGTTATTTAAGTTGAACTAAAATTTATATTTAACTTTGATCCTGTAAGGTTATATTTAAATTAACAATTTAAGTATTTTATACAGATTTTTCAAAAGTTTTAGTTTTAAAATAGTAATGGTTAACATACAACATGTTAGACCTAATATATTAAGTATAATATGTTAAAAGTTAAAAACATAACTTTATATGTCCGCGTGTTGCACAGAAATACCTATATAGTTGAAATCTTTACAAATATATGTTTTTTTAAATATAACAATAACATTGTTGTTAAATTTGATATAATAATTTGTATATTAAATCGATATAATATATTGATTATTTTGAATTATATGATTATATATATATATATATATATATATATATATATATATATATATATATATATATATACACACACACATTATAACTGTATAATATCAACTGTTTGAATGACTTCTAGCAGCGAGTTAGTCATGAATAAAATTAAATATAATATATGGCTTCATGTTATTTATAGTTTTTGTTATTGTTAATTAATTTTTTAAAGTGTATTTTCTTAACGTTTTAATTTCTATCATTATAATTATTTAAAACATCAGACATTGTTTATTTGATTTTAAATGTGACAATAATCATTTGTATAGAGTTATTTTTAAGAGTAAATTACACGAATGGTCCCTGTGGTTTGGGGTAATTTGCACGTTTAGTCCCTAACTTATTTTTTTAACTCGGAAGGTCCCTATTGTTTGTTTTTATTACGCGTTTGGTCCCTACTGTTTGTTTTTGTTACACGTTTGGTCCCTATCTTACCTAAAAAGACTATTATTTAAATAGGAAAAAATGGTGGGGTAAGTAAGGAAGGTGAAGGATGTGGGATTGGAGGTGTGTTTATTTAAATAAATAAATAAATCAAGGGAAAAATAATATTTTTAGGTAAGTCAGGGACCAAGCGTGTAACAAAGACAAACAGTAGGGACCTTCCGAGTTAAAAAAATAAGTTAGGGACCAAACGCGCAAATTACCCTAAACCATAGGGACTATTCGTGTAATTTACTCTATTTTTAACTGTTGTTATTGTAAGTTATTTTAAGTAACTTATTTGAAAACATTTAACGATTATACAAATATCTGTAGAAAATATTTTTGTTAAATTGATATTTTAATTTAGTTTTTGCATTTAACACTACAATTTATCACTTTTAACTATTCACAAAATATTCATTGGGTTTTTTAAGTGGAACTGAAATTTATATTTAAGTTAACACTGTAATGTTATATTTAATTTAACAGTTTTAATATTTTGTCCAAACTGTTCAAAGTTGTAGCTTTAAATTGATAATGGTTTACATACAACAACATATTAAATCTAATAAATTAAGTATAATATGTTAAAAGTTAAAGACATAACTTTATAAGTAGAAGTAAAGATATTATTTTGGTATTGAAATTTAGTTTATTTATGATTACACTTTAGGTTTGATATTTTAACCTTATTAACAAAATTATAATCGATATTAGAAAGACACTACAATTTATCACTTTTAACTATTTAGAAAATATTATTTGGGTTGTTTAAGTTAAATTAAAATTTATATTTAAGTTTGTCCTGTAATGTTATATTTAAGTTTATAATTTAAATATTTTATACAAACTGTTCAAAAGTTATAGTTTTAAAATGATAATGGTTTACATCCAACAATATATTAAAACTAATAAATTAAGTATAATATGTAAAAAGTTAAAAAACATAACTTTGTAAGTAGAAGTAAAGATATTATTTTAATATTGAAATTTAGTTTATATATGATTACACTTTTAGGTTTGATATTTATTTAACTTTATTAACCCACTTATAATCATTATTAGAAAGAATTGAAAAGTCATGGGAGTTTCAAATAATATAATGAAAGGAAAAATGATTCTTTTATAATATATATATATATATATATATATATATATATATATATATATATATATATATATTATACAAAATTGTCACCTTAAGTCACGCTTTACAAACGACGTAGCTCGCCACGACTCAAAAAACTTGAGGCTTGATATTGTTTTAAAATCACATCTTATGTTATTTAGAATATTGGTTTTAATCAACCCAAAACTCGTGAACAAATAATACCGAATATTTCCGACAAATACGAAGGGTTTATGATAATAAACTTAGAGAACCCATCAAAATTGTGGTTTAAACCAATTTTCAAAGTTTTTTTTAATCCTTTTTTTTTAATCCTTTTTAAAGTCTGTTTCAATCCCATCTATACATTGTTATATGATCGAATATTATAGTGTAAAAACTGATTTCAATCCAATCGGGTTTACTCAAAAGTCAAAACCAGTTAGTTAAAATTCAAAACCGGTTTAGAACCCATTTTATATCCGGTTTTGAAAGAGGGTTTACTAAAAGTCAATAATAGCCCTGTGGGGACTGGTTCATACGCGGAATGACAAATGGGCAACGATGCAGAATGTGTTGTAGAGTTTTGTGTGGTGTAAAACGAAATTGTCAGAAGTTGAGTGGTGTGGTGTTGTTGGTTGAATAAAGGACAAACCGAGAAAGGGTTAGGGTAAGGTAGGGTAGGGCTGGGTAATGTATTGTAGGGTATCCCAACTCCTATTGTTATTCTGAAAAAAGAAAATCTTTTTCTCTTTGGTACTAGGGGAGGTAAAGAATCCAAGGTTTTCATGTGTCTTCTGAATCTTTCCTTGCCATTTCTAATTTTATAATCACATATGTTTGTACACTAAAGTAAATGTTGTCTTTAACAAAAATTGTAAACCATATTATTTGAAATGCTCGTATGAATCCATTCCAAAACTATATACAAAGTTAATCACATAACACTAACAATATTTGGATGTGTGACAATATTTTATTTTTAATGTGTTAGGGTTTGAATTTTGAATCTTCTATATGTGCAAATTTACGGTTATTATGTTTGCATGTATTAAACCCTGTTGAAATTTCAAGATCGAGTAAAAGCCGATACAATGCAATTAAATTGACTTTTGAGATGAGAAGTAATTGTATGTCTCCTTTTGAAGATTTCCACAATGGGTATGATTTTGCTCCCCACATCACATGGGGCTACTATTTAGTTGTCTAAAATTCTCCTCATACTGCACTTTAATTCAAAATTTACCCTAAAAGTTTTAAAAGCATCAACTCAACTTTTCAATGCTTTGGAATCAAGAAATTTCAACAGTTTCCCTCGTATTTCACTTCATGCCGCCAATTTTTTTGTAAAATACAAATACATTTGTTTAACCATTTTGTTGTGGCTTTGAAAAACATCATTCTAGTCATAAATAGAGATTTGGTTCTAATTTTATTGATTTGTTAATATAGTTTTGCTTTTTTAACTTTATTAGTAATGAATATATCAACTATATACAATTTTACTAATAAAATAATAGTAATAAAATTAAGAAATCGATAATGATTTGATTACATCTGAACTAATTTTTTTAACCTTTTTTAACTGGAATACTTTAATCTGGTTACCCACCTCTTTTCAAAGTACTATTCTATTAAATAACTACCATTAAAATAAAGACTTTTAGATGATAAAAAATAATTATTTCAAATCATAAGTTATGGGTTCAAGTTTTACTATAAAACATAAATGGTGTTTTGGAATAAATAAGAATTAAATTATTTACCGTTTTAAAAAATAAAAAATAAAAACTAACATGAGAGATATCTTGTAACAATATTATCTAGGGCTGAATATGGTACGATACCAATTGATTTTTACTCAAACCATGTACCATACCAACTATAATTGGTATAAATTTTTTGTTACCAGTACCATACCAACTTGTTTGGCTATCAACAAGTTTGATTGGTACAAATTAGTAATAGTATATTAACAATTTTGATCTAATTTTCAATTGTAATATTTAAAGACCAGTCATGATATGGGACACTTTCTCGTCTAATAATATAAATTAGTAAATTAATTATTATAGTTACTAAGAAATTTTAATAAGTAATTTTTCAGTTTTTTTAATCTAATGTGGTTAAGTATTGACTAAATCTAATCATATTTTTAAAATCGTAAACAGTAAACACTTGACATTTAAAAATACGATTTCGATATATATATATATATATATATATATATATATATATATATATATATATATATATATATGAATTGGTTGGTACAGTAATACCGTGGTATTTAAAATTTAATATCATTATTGAATTGGTACGGTACTACCAACCAAACATGTTGGCTACCAAATATATTGGTAACAAACTTTCTTGGTTCGGTTGGTAACATGTTGATTGGTTCTTCGAGGCACATATTTGACAGCCCTAATATTATCATATTTTCAGATAATATCACAAAATAAATACTTATCTAGTAATAGTCTTAGTAAATTATTTTTATTTGCGAAATCATCCCATTAACTTTTTCTAATTTTTGCGATTGTTCTTGTTTAAAGATTTCGTTACCTAACCTTGCTTATTCAGTAGTTATTCTAATCACTTTAATGATTATCCCCTTTTCTATATAAAATAACATAAACCAAAAAATAATTTAACAAAAATCCCTTGTTTTAATTTCTGCCGGTTTGCCATAGTTTTATCTAACAAGATAAAACTATCCTTATTTCCACCATTCATAGATTCCTTTAAAATATATATATATATATATATATATATATATATATATATAAAGCTTGTAAAACAATAAGATTAAGATAATTCTCAACAATACATTGGATTACAGATTAAAACAAACCAAGTCTATTTTTCTGACTTACAAGATGTAAATTAGTAGCAACACAAACCCTAAATACAGTTCACATTTAGAAACTAGAACCAAAATACAAAAATAAAAACACCACTTTTTCACTAAAATTCTTTAGCAGCATTTTGCTGCGGGCTGCATTTTTCTTTTTTGCAGCCGCCTCAGCGTCACTGTTAAAACACAAACCCTAAATGTTCGGAAATCTGAAAAAGTTTCCAAAACATGTCTATTCCACCCCTCCATCTTTTCCACATATACCAACTTTCACCACCCCCGATAAAAGCAATTAAAGCAAAAACAAACAATAATAATAAAACCATTTTTCCTAAATAAGGGTAATACGGGGATTTCACTTTAACCTCACACCCGGAAATTCTTTCCGGCGAAGGTCTGACCAAATTGCCAATTCGCCGGAGCAATGTTCCACGAGGTGGAGGTACGGCGGTCACTGGCGGTGACTCTGAAAGAAAGAGATTGTCCGATGAGAACTGCATTCGATTGCCAATTTTGCCCCCAGTTACGACTCATACTCATCCAATTTGTTTTGGTTCCTTTCACCCAAACTTTCTGGATATCCCCTGCACCCGCGACATTGCTGATCAAAACCAAGTTGAAGTAACGGAAACCGTTGATCGTGAACCTGATTCCACCAGCTTTCCGGCATGGCACCCTGTGTAAAATCCAACAACCATAAGGTCAATATCGTCAAATTACAAATACCCAAAAGTGGATTTGATATCATGCAACAGGGGGACAGGACATGAAGCGTAGGGACGATGAGAAAACACGCAGTACGGCGATCTTGCTCGCATATTCAAGATTGTTGCCCCTACTATAGTGAAACCAACGGCCGTGATTTCATCAATCAGATACTCCTAACGGCAGACATGTAATCATAAATCACGCGCTAGGATCTACGGTAATTATGGTGGGACCTAAAAACTTACGTACATCACGTGGCTAAGCATCGCACATGCATTCAGCCAAACGACACCGTAAGCATTAAATTTTCTAGTTCAATTAATTCACCTATCTTTGAAAACATTTAAAATCAGCCCATGTGAAATAACTACCCCCTATAGACAGTTGAAAACCGACTGGTCACTCTCCACTTGTACCTCTTGCATCTATGCTTGTACTTTAGCCAGAAAATCCTACGTTTCTTTAAAAGCAGTGTTTTGAGGCAAAACACACAAAAAATGAAGGTATCGAAAATAATTAATTTTGAAACAAAAAGGGCTAGCTTGTAACGATATGTATTTAGAGGGTCGTTTTCGTTTAATCCAAACTAGTTCAGGGATAGAGAAAAAAAAAATTGAAGTGGCCGGAATTTCGGGTATCTGTTCCCGGTAAAAAGATTTATTCCAGGGGTATTTCAGTAAAATAGCTTAACATTTTGAGGAAAAGTAACATGTACTTGCTGCAAAGAGAGTTGTATATGATATATCCTCATTTCAGAGGGAGGTTCTTACCGGCGGTAGGAGACGGGGACAATTCCGGCGCGGTATTCAGCAATCTTAAGGAACATGGGCATGGCGAGGTCGAAGTGGGTTCGAGGAGGGTTGCACCACCCACCATTGTCGTTTGGAAGAGCGAAATTGGGAGGACAGAAGTTGGTCCCGGTAACGAAAATGGAGGGACTACCAGGGTGGCACCACCTAGGGTCGTCGGCGCACTTGATTTCAAAACATGCGCCGCAGCTTAGCCCGTTGTTGAAGAGGGCGGTGCTGAGCGCCGCCGTGTTGACTCCGTATCCTTGGCTGTAAAGATTCCCGTAGCCACAAGCGCCTCCTGTAACAGGGGAGTAAAATTAAGCTTAAAATTTCGTAAGGATTACCGGAATCCGAAGTTTCTAGATGATGTGTATTAACCAGTTGTACTATACGACTATATATACGGCATATGTACATGAAATTTAGGATCCGAAGCTTTTGTGGACGATGTAGATGGTCTACTTGTACTGTATAGCTAAATACATATCCAATTTGTGAAATCCATTACTATGTTAGAGAATGCGAAGGAATTGTGACATACCCATTGTACCGGAGGCGTCGCTTCCACCGTAGAAGGTAGCATGAGCACCTTCCCAAGGGCCGCCGGCGTAGTTTCCTTGAATTCTACATTCGGCGACGGACAACACCGAGAAAATGATGAAGACAATGCTGGAGACTACCGCCATTTAGGGTTCAACTGCACAGAGGAAAGGCGATGAGAGAGTGACTAACGGTGGATTATGCGGTGAGGAGAAATGGCTAGGGGTGTTGGGAGTACTTATGGAGGAAAGCCTAGGGGTGTCAGGAGGGTAACTATGTAATTTAACTTCCCGATACGATGCCGTATTGGAATCGGTTGCATACGTTCCATTCAAACAAACACACTAAAAGAAAATGGAATAATAATAATAATAATAATAATAATAATAATAATAATAATAATGAAACCGTAAAATTGTTCCTTGATGTTGTATGCGGATATGAATGGGACCCACCTGTTATACTTATATCAAACTTAAGAAAGAATATTATACTCGAATGGCCGAAACGATTATTATATGTTTGTGTAATAAACTTATTATAGTGTGCCTAATATAATCTTTTGTAACAGGGCGGAGCTTCAACATTTGATTTGGGGCTGAAAATATAATATATATATATATATATATATATATATATATATATATATATATATAAATCGGTAAAAGGGGGTCATAATCAAAATTTTATATTTTTAGACATAATATGTATAAAATTAAAGTAGATGGGCTAATTCTAACAAAAAAAATCAGGTTGCCCCTATAAAGCTTCGCCCATGTTTTGTAACCAACAAGTCTAAAAGTCGGTTACATAATCTACATGATTTCTAAAAAATGACATGACGTTGTTAATGTTGTTTTTAACCTTACGAGTAAAGGAATTTGTAACTTAATGTATCCTCTAAATAATAGCCATTAATAGTACTTTCTTTAAAGGTTTAGAAATCGTTACAATTTTTTGCAACGAGAACAGAGCTAATGAATTTTAACAAATTTCAACAGTAATATTTTTTTTTTCTTATCTATCCTTACTAATAAAACAATAGTTCCAATAGTACACATGTTATCTTTGTGAGCCTACCACGTCAGCATATGTCATTTGTCTTCTTATGAAACATTTCCTATAAAAATCAGTTTGTATTTGATAAGCCATTAAATTTAAAATCGAATAGATATCGATTTCAAAATCTTTTTAAATTGGAAACTATACAATTATCCCTTCAATTCAGGAAAAATACATCATTGACTTATTTTGAATTTGAAATCGATATAATATTAGCCAATAAATCAGGAACTATTGTTATCTTCTCAAAAAATTAATACTGATATCTTATTTGATTCCCTTCTTTCTTCGAGGTACCATACTCCAAAATTGTTATCGCTTTCTACATTTGTGATGTATTGTGAGGTATCAAGTTCAATACGGATTCTGCATAAGTTGAATTGGTTAATTCTCCGTCAGGTAATATGTGTTTTGATTGATCGTTTCTAGAAAATATAAACTATTCATCTTATAAATGTATCAAGAAGTTCACACCATGTATGTATTCTGACTTATTCAACATACTGCTTCATTGAATCCAAAAAACGAATCAATCAAATCGAACATGGTAGTAGTACCTTCAGATCTAAAGTTTTAAAGACAATATTAATGGAAACCAGTATATACAACACGGTTTAAGGAAACACGTTGCTAAGTATTGATCAGTTGAATTAATGTAAACCGGTATTACATGAGACCAAGAACAATATTATTTGTACACAATTAGTCTAATCATAAACTTGAAATTTATGGCTAATAGTTGTTGCTTAATGGTTTTATGGTGAAAGTTAGAAATTAGGTTAAATACTGAATGGGATCTGTAAAAACCATGTAACATCTCCGTTTTTATAATTTAACTCCATGTAGCCTCCTTCCCTTTAATAACGTTTATGTGGGACTAAATACAACATTTTATAGCACCCTACTTTCCAGAAAAATATCATTTTATAGAATCCTACTAGAAAAAGCATAAAACCATCAATAGAGATAGCAAGTTACTTTTAAATAAGTTACTGTTAAGCTGATTCTATAAGTTCAATCAATTTTTATGCAATTGCAGCATTCTACTTTCATTTTCCTTTTGAAAGATCTACCCATTACAACATTTTATTGATGTCAACAAGTAATTCAAATATGGGCTTGGAATGGTTATTATTTGAAACTGTTAATAGCATTCTATTTTGAGTTACATGTGGGGTGTTTGTTTGTGATTGTTGTTTCTTTATTTGTGGCTGTTGTTTTTGTATGTTGTTTCTTTGTTTGTGATTGTTGTTTCTGTATGAGCAGCGACAGATGGTCATTTTTTGTTAACTTTGAACTTTTGGTATCTCACTATTATTGTACCTTCCATAATGATGAAGCATAAAAAGTTGTTAATGAAATAATATGGGTAAGTGTCACTATAGCCCATTCAACTATCGTCATTTATCCTATTTGGTCATTAAAGTATTTTTTTTTTGCTCAATAGGTCATTAAACTTACAACTTACATGTCTATTAATTCATTTTCGTTAGTTTTTAATAGATCTTCTGTTAACCGGTTATTATAATTTACAAGAATGGTCCCTATGATTTCAATTTCTTTCATGGTTGGTCCTTTACTAGCATCGTTCGTCACCTGCACCACTACCGTTCTTGAACATGTTGTAAAGTTGCTTGTTCTTGAATATTGGAGCTACCTGACCCATTTTTTGTCTTTCGGTCGATGTAATGTTGCTTTTCTGAACCCGTGGATCTTTGAAAGCTCACAATGTCACCAACTTTTAAGTTATTTTCCTTCACGAATCGGCTCCAACCTTTGGTTAAAACGTAGCTCTGGCTGTTATTCAAGTATGAGTAACGAAATCATGAAATCTTCATACTTTCATACCAATGTCTTCGAAATGTAAAAGAACTCCTTTGGAAGTGCTTCCGATTTGCAACGGGAAGTGCTTCTCTGCGTGCTGCTTTGGTATCACTAACCGGTTCAGTTTTCCCGACGCCGCTGGGGTGACTGTCTTCTCAAAAAATTGTTCTCAAGCATTGACCAAGTTGTCACCCGATCTAAACCCGTTTGTAAAAGGGGTTTTGTTTAAGCTACAACCTCTGTTACTTTGTTCTAGCTCATCATTATATGTGTGTTTCCTCAACATATCGACGATATCAGCTTTTGAATGAGAATTCAAGAAACTAGCTTCCATCCTCGCTTCATCGGTGACAAGAACCATGCTGCCCCCACTGCCGATCAGTGGAGGCGTAGTCATTGGTGCTGCAATTGTTGAAGTTGTTTCTATAGTTGTGCTTTGATCATCAGTGGAACTTCCTTCCATTATAGTTAGTGTTCTTGAAGGAGAGAGAAACAGGAAGAAGAATAAGGTTCTATATATAGAAAGAGAAATATGATGTATATGAAATGGGTGTAAGAGAAAGATTGAGTATAATAGTTGACGGGGTTGCCCGAGGTGAAGGGTGGTGGTTGTCGGAATTGAATGGTGGTTATGTTGGTGATGAACTATGCTGGTATGGGACCAACCATGAAAGAAATTGAAATCATAGGGATCATTCTTGTAAATTATAATAACTGGTTAACGAAAGATCTGTTAAAAACTAACGAAAATGACTTGATAGACATGTAAATTATAAGTTTAATGACCTGTTGAGCAAAAAAAATACTTTAGTGACCAAATAAGATAAATGACGATAGTTGAATGAGTTATAGTGATATTTACCCAAATAATATTGGTCCTTTACTTAATTAATGTTAGTTTGTGAATGAGGAGGGGTATATTAGTCATTTATATAGTTTGTGTATGTGTCTTCCAAATTTACAAAAATGGTCCCTGTTTTAATTATTTACCATAATAGTCCCTACTTTTACAGTTTTACACGTTTGTTCCATGTTTGACGTATTTACATTAAGGGTCCTTGATTTTACATTTTTACACATTTGGTCCTTATTTGTCATTTTTAAAAGAATGGTTTGTGTCTGTTTTTGATAGATTGACAACAATGGTTCCTTTTTTACTTATTTACTAGATTGGTTCCTGATTTGACAACTTTACACATTTGGTCCATGTTGTAAATAATTACATGAATGGTCCCTCTTATTGGCAGAAAAATAGTAATTTTGGTCCCTTTTTGTCGTATTTACAATAATAGTCGTGTTTGATTCATAAATTCAAAACTATGGAATGTATTTCACTAAAATACTATCCATTTTAATTTTGTGAGTATATACAATCAACAAAATTGGCCTAATTTTTAGCATTTTTGAATTTCTGGAATTTGAAATTATATTTTGCTAAAACTTTTAAAAGTACCTAATGATTTCTTGAAGCAACCAGTCTTTGAGATATCGTGTCTGGAGAAATCGCAAGTTATCATCTTCAAAGGGATTGGTACCGCATATTTAACATGTAATGTTTGATCCCATAAACACTTTTATGTTCATAATTTCAAGAAAAAAGAAGGGAAAATTATTATGAACCGGGTTGAATCTTACCTTCATCGAAGCCATAAAACTTTCAATTTCAAAATTTTCGTCCTCAATTCCAACCGATGTCAATCGTTTGCTCTGTGTTTTTAATTTTATATGTACGAAATATAATCCAATCATTCTAAGATGTTGATTTTTAATCGGCAAAGGTTGAGATTGATTGTAGTTTAAAAACATTCGTCGATCGTTTGTATCTGGTGGTGCAAAACAAAGAAATGGCTGATAGGGTTATGATGTACAAGATAGTGCAATAATTTTGGGGTATAGGATACACTTTTAATTTTGACAAAATCAATAAATAAACAAATATGGATGTTTTCTTTTATTGTTTAATTTTAAAATTTTAATTTTTATAAATATACAAAATGATAATGTCAATATTTGTTAATAAATTTTGTGTAATTGATTGAAGATGGTCACTATTGTGGTGGATTATCTTTATATTAAGATATTTAATTATACGCTATCAATATTTTTTTAAATTTTTGTACGCATGAATAATATCCTATATATTACAAAAATAAGTTCACATATTTATTTTGAATCATTCATTATAAACTCATATAACAATCCTATAACACTCTTAATTAACTTATTTTCTTATACAGATTTATAAACTAATGTGGATTCTATTTATGCTAAAGAGCGGCGAAAAAAAAAGAAATTATGTTTAGATAACCGGAAAATGAAAAATAAAACTATCGGATTAAAGGGTAGAACTTCATCTAATTAATTCACAAATAAAAAATGTCTAATATATCTTGAAAAATAATTTTATATATTTATTTGTATCAATAATTATAATTTTACATAAATAAAAAAACTCAAATATTCTAATTAATATTTTATTTAAAACAATTGATTAATAATTATAAGCTTTTATTAAAAAAGTTTAATTTTAAATATCGACCGTGATTTCTACGGGTTATAATCTAGTTGTTTATAAAATCCTCTCTTTAAGATATAACCATTTGTGGCATTAATCAACCAATCATTTATTGAGTTGAATTGCACCTTATAATTTTGAAACGTGTCCCCTACATATTATATATATATATATATATATATATATATATATATATATATATATATATATATATATATATATATATATATATATATATAAAAGATATGAAAGTTAGGGACAGTACCCTTACTGTTCCTTGGGTTACTTAGTATACCTGGGTTAGTTGAATCCCACATTCCACCGCCTCTTTCTACGACCTTCTATATCCGGTTCCTTTTACATCCATCCTTTCACAGCTTCATTTTCCTCTCCTAGACTGATTCTGACTGCTTTTATCGGCTCTCCCTCTCTCTCGCTGTCTTTCCTTCTCCCACCGTCATTATCTCCGCTTCTCCATGGATGCTCTGCGTTTTCTAGGTCATCTTTCGGCGCAGTGGAGCCGGACACAGTTCGGTTGTCCCTTCCGTTTTTCATCTCACGATTGCAGGTATGTAATTTGGTTTCGTCTGATCAATCAGCGGGAAATCAACGACGGTAGGGCAGCGTTTGTTATATGCTTTCTACCTAATTACCTTCTCGGTTGATGAGTTTCGAAAGGGTGGGTTGGGTCATAATTTTTCTCCATAAACGTCTTCATAATTTCGTTTGTTCACTACCCACCGTTACCAGAAATTGGGAGGAAAGGCGAAAGACAAACAGAAAGATTGAGGGTTACACACGTACGATGAGGGTTTGAAAGAGTAGAGACGAGCTTTTCTTTTCCCCAAAGAAATTGTAAGAATTCTTTGCTTCATCCAATATTTCTTCTGTGCCGTCATCAATATTTCTTTTTGTGATTAGTTGATCTTTCTCGGTTTTTCTTCTCAAGCTAATATGAATGATATCGATCTATTTTATCTATTGATTTAAATTTAGCAGAAGTCCTTGCTGTTGGTTGTTCTCATGGTTCATGTTTCTTGAAAGAGTTGACTTCTAAAAAAAAAAACCAGGGTGCCTTAATACGTCGATAGCTTTTACATAAATCCTATTATCCATCTCTACGTTTTTTTCTTCCGCTACAGTTTAGCTCCAGCTCTAGTGACCGCCATAGAAGAAATTACCATCGCCTTCTCCTTCTCAGGTATCGAATCAATTTCCTATATATATCATGTTTTGATTTTAATTAATGTAAAATTCATATTAGTACCCCATTAGCAACCACATTTGAATTAAAAGAAAAGAAATCTTTTAAAACCCACAACCGGTTGCTCCTCCACCAAACCTTAGTTGGCATTTTTTTTTTTTTTTTATGTTCTATCTAATTCAATTCTTATTGGTATATAATTTGAATAAATAATCTACAGAAAACAATGATAATCATATCAAGCCAATATGAAATTAACCAAACCAACATCAAGTTCAATAAAATATAGACCATTTACACTGGAATTGTAATATTCATCGTTATGAATCCTTGAAGAATTTATATTGGTTTTTATTAATGACCATTTACCTGTTATCACAATTTCCTTATTCTTGTATGTTGGTGTGGTTTTTGAATTCTAGAAACTGTTTGGTGCGGTTTTTCAAAGGTTCGCTTTTATAGTTATTCGGCTTCTCCACTAGATGTGATAAAAGCTATCAAGCTCACAAGTCATTCTAGGTAAGCTCAGAAAAAAAAAAGCAATGTACTTGCCGATTATTTTAAAAAAATATTTGTTCATTGTAATTATTTTTTGGTTCACCGTTACTTAAATACTACATATATAACAAACTTCACATTTAAATTTCAAAAAATGTCCATTTTTTTTTGTTGAGTTTGGGTAATCCGGGTATCACCAGAAAATAAATGAAATGAAGATGAAAAATGTTGTGCAACAGATCTGCAGTAATTTGTGAGATGGAAAGAAACAAATGTTTAGATTACATCAAATTAGTAGATAAAAATAGAAATATCATTTGATATAAATTCATACTAATCCAACATTGTATGGGAAATGAAAATATCATTTCATATAAATTCATACCGATCCTAGCTAGCATAACTGGAAAATTAAGGTATAAGAGAATAATCTATATGAGAACACTATTTGTTTGACATTTTGATCATGTTGATGGTTGTTGTTTTGTCTTGGGTTCTTGTACTAGAGTGCTGATATATAGGCAAATTGATTTTGTTTCCTTAAAGTATTAAATTATATTCGATCTCTCACACTAACTAAACTAGAGTAAGTGATTGATCAAGAAAGAAAACTCTACAGTGCACAGTGAAGAAGAAAGGAACAAGGAAAGAATTCCGAAAATGCCCCCGAGGGAAGTTCCTGAATTACGCCAAAAAAAAAGGAAGGTAATCACAGAACACGCATTTGTTACTTTCAAGGAAAAGATGCAAAAAGTAAATATTTGGTGAGATTTTGATAACGGCTCCAAATTTCAATTCTTAGAGTAATAACTGCTAGCCAAATGCTATCTATTATTCTAATTTTCTTGAACCATGTTTATAAAAAAAAACTTTGCAGTCTGTTGTTCAAGGTAACCTTAATTTTGTGCACAACAAAATTTTCACTATGTTTATGATGATACTTCTTTTTGGTTGAGAAATGAAAATCAAGAAATTGAAAGATGGTTTGCTTTTAATGTTAACTGCAGGTCATGTCAATGCATTTGTAGAGAAAGTGAAACTCAAGTTGACCTATGTGACAAAGGATGCTAAATTGCTGATGATCAGGTTAATTACCATCCGATAAGCCTTTTCTTTACTTTAACTTCTTCAATTCGTCATTCCTAGGTCCTTATTATTGAATTTCTTTCTAAATTTAAGAAACAAGAAGGGAAAGCAGTTGATTTCGACAACAACGGGTTTCTAAGATTTAAGGTTTGGGAATTCAAAAAACTAAAGATCATGTTTTTCATGTGTTTATTACAAAATTTTGAGTTACAGTTCTCTAAGTTTTTCATTGTCAACTTCACAAGTCACTGTTCATGAACCAACAAATCCACAATTTAATGAAGAAATATGTTATTTTTTAAACTCATTTTGACACCGGATGCGATGAAGGAGGCAGACAATGTGATTTGGAGGAGTGCAAATCTTACCAATTGGTATTACACTAATTTATTTTCCACATATATCATATTCATAAATGGATTGAAAATGGAATTTATGTGTAAATGTTTGCAACCAAGAAAGTAATGGTCCCATATTTAATTGTCTATTTTGACACAGCTCCTCATAGGCATTGTTGATCGAGGGGTAAAGCATGGAATGTTGATGAAAAAAAAAAATTGTTCATTATCTCAATACAGTTGAAGCATTTCTAAGGTTTATGCCTAATATCGTAATATTATTATAACATTTAGTCTTATTTTTTGTTCCGAAATGTCAAAATCTTTTCATTTTCTTTTGCTTAATCTTTTTGTATATTTCTATTGCAGTGTTATTCGTCAAAAATGCAGCCACATTGAACCACTTTTTGTCTCTGTATCACCATCCAAAAGGTAGTATCTGCCGACTATATTGTTCATGATTTGCACTAACTATCCAAAAATCTCACCTCTTAAAAAATTATCTAGAGTATTAACAGTTTTATGAGAACTATTTTTATAACCCTAATCATGGCATATTTTGTTGTAACATGACAACAACATTTACCAAAGTTTAAAAAGTTCATTTTGTTGTAGGAATGAGACATTGTATTTTTATTCTATAATTTTCCCTAAAAAATTATTTTTTATGCTGCAGTTATTCTGCCACATGAGCTTCAAGCTGAGAAAACCAGCAAAGTTTTTAATATTCAATACCTTGAGGTAGATTCTAATTGTAGTCAACAAACGCGTTTCATTTAACTTTAATTTACAAAAATGGCAATTGGGGAAAATGGTCCCAAAAGTTTTGTTTTTGTTTTTGTTTTTCTTTAAATAGCATATTTTTAATGGATAAAGATAGATGTTGTAACCTTTTTAGTATGCATGGTTGCATCCAAAAAAAATGTAAATATGATAATAATAGAAAATATGTTCTTTTTTTTCTTCTTTAGGTGGCTTTATTCAACATCATCCAAATGCGTTAAATGCAAAAAATAGCAACGTACACTAATTTATTTGTTTACTTTCATTTTTTACATTAGGACATTATACTCTATTCAATCTATCTGGTTGCTTTGTATTTAAATGACATTATAGCATCCTACTTTTATGACCCGCCAAACATTAACAAAAAAATCCGACCTGTGCAACACACGGACTTCATTTCTAGTTTAGAAATATGTTTATGGACGTTTCCCTCGAAAATTGAATTATGCCTTAAATAGAAATTTTTTTTTTGCCACAAATGTAAAAATTATAAATTTGCTTATTGGTTTGTTTCCTATCCAAATTTGGATTTAGGTGTGCAATGAAAAAAAAAGGGAATTTTACATTGTATTTTTTCTTCGAATTTTACAAGTTTCTTCGGTTCATACATTGTCTCTTTACGAATAAATATATTTATTTGTCTAATGTGATATATATATATATATATATATATATATATATATATATATATATATATATATATATATATATATATATATATATATATATATATATATATATATATATATATAGGGAAGGGTTATATGGAAAATGAAGGATTAGGGCAACACATACTTGAACCAATGAAAACATGACAACACATCACTTTAGGGTAACTACATAAATAACTTACACAATACATTACTTGTGAATAAAGAAATGGACACGTGTCGTTTGATTATTGGTTCCAGCGTATGTTGCCCTAGTTATTTGTTTTCCATAGAACTCATTCCTATATATATATATATATATATATATATATATATATATATATATATATATATATATATATATATATATATATATGATCGGTTGAGAACTCATAGTTTCCCGAGAACTCGAGAACAAAAAGTGGAGCGTTGAATCAAAACTAATTCATTAAGGCATGATCGTCATCATATCAATCCAACTTAATTTTTTATATTATTGCAAATATTTATAAAAAGCTCTCAAATTAACATTATAAAACAAATTTTCGGATTTTTTGTATATAAAAAAAAATTCGTTTTTTTTTTAAATTGCAGATTTTTTAACTTTTTTGGAAAGCATAATTTTTTTAAAATTTTGAATTTTTTTCAAAAGAACTGCAATTTTTTCAAAAAAAACTGCAATTTTTTTAATAAAAAAATATTGCATTTAAAAAAACTGTAATTTTTTTTAAAAGAAAAACTGAAGTTTTTATTTAAAAAAAAAAACCTTTAATTTTTTCATAAAAATTGATTTTTTTTTTCTAAAATACTACAATTTTTTTCAAAAAAAGTGCAAGTTTTTCAAAAAAAAAAAAAAAAAACTACAATTTTTTAAAAAAAAAAACTGCAAATTTTGTTTTTAAAAAATGTGCATTTTTTAAAAAAATATAAATTTTAAAAATCATTAAATTTATAAATAAAAACTAAATTATTTTAAAAAAAAATCTATTTTTTTAACAAAAATATCTCAACATTTTAGGTGCATATATGCATATGTTTTTCAAATGAATATATGCATATTTCTTATACTATAATATTTGTAAGTAAATCATAAAAAATCTCATTTTTATTAATCAATCTATAAAATAATAGTACAAGTATTTTATTCAATACAAAATAAAAAATAAAAAATGTTACGAAGATTCACATTGTTATCATTTCTTCATATCAAAATTTTCATATTTTCTTCAATTTATCACTTTTCACCTCTTCAATATTTTCCACAAATTCTTCAAAATCTACTAGAAAATTAAAAAACTTAATTAATGCAAGAACACTCACAAAAATGCATATGTAATTTACATCTGAATTACATGTGATTAATATGTGAATTACATATGAATCGCATATAATTCATATATGATTCACTTATGAATCACATGTAATTCATATGTGATTCACTTGTGATTTGTTTGGAACTAACCTCTAAACTTTAAATAAATTTAATTATCATCGTACAACAAGTGAGATGGCAAACGGGCAACAAGCTGCGTCGCTACGCCTTTTTGTATAGCAAAGTTCAATCTTTTAAAGACTACATTCATAGAACTAGGGGATATACCATTGCAATGCATGATTCGTTGTACTCTATTAAGAAGCTCTACCGCATCCGGTGCGAGGAAACCAAACGTATCAAACGCAAATGGTATGAACACGTGATGATTTTCCATGCATGATTTCTCATGTTTGTTGACTTTGCCTGTAGCAGTTTTTAAAGCAGCCAGTACTGCCGTGAAACCCCCCACCCTTAAGCCCACGAGAGGGGATACCCCTTGTAAGGTCCACCCATGCATGTTTCCCTCCGACCCATCCAAAAATCAAAATGTCAGTCGGTCTAAGGGTTGACCTTCCTTCTGTCGGGTCAGTCAAGAAATTCACATGTGCCTCTTTCTTAGCAGAAACTCATGCACACTTAAATACTTGTGATTTACATGTGACTAATATGTGAATTACTTGTGATTTACATGTGAATCACATATAATTCATATATGATTAATTTGTGAATCACATGTAATTCATATGTGATTCACTTTTGAATCACATGTGTTATTTACATGTGAATCACATGTAATTGATATGTGATTCACTTGTGATTTACATGTGAATCATATGTGAATTACATATGATTTACATGTAATTCATAGGTGAATTACATGTTATTTACATGTGAATAACATGTAATTCATATGTGATTCACATGTAAAGATTTACATGTGATTCATATGTGAATCACATGTAATTCATATGTGATTCACTTGTGATTTACATGTGATTCACTTGTGATTTACATGTGAATCATATGTAATTCATATGTGATTCACTTGTGAATCACATGAAAATTCATATGTGATTTACATGTGAATCACATTTAATTGGTATGATGGAATCATGTAAAGGAATGGAATTACTTTATCAAGTCTTGATTATCATCAAATTCCATAGAGTTGAGGTGTTGTGTTTATCGTATACACTTATCAAGTCTTGATTCTTCACCATTTAGATGTTGAAGCTCAGCCGGTCATCAACAACAAGAGGGGAGGATTTGGTTTGAAAGAATCGCTCCTTCAACATATTGTGTAAGGCCTGCATTTAGGATCAAGAAACACAGACACAGTTAAACACACACATTAAGATAAATGATATATATATATATATATATATATATATATATATATAAAGAGAGATAGACACAAAGTACATGAGTAAAAAAAATAAATATAAATCCCAATAAAAGTGGCTCCAGAAATTATGCATGATATAGTTGTATTAAAAAAACAAATAACAATTGTCCTAACAAGCTAAATGTTCTATAATAGTAAGAGAAGAACTTATAAGTTATATTGGCTCTTGCCTAAAGTACATGAGTTAAAGCATCCTCTTGGCTAAAGTATATATTTGATTTGATGAATAGATAAGATTATGAATTTCATGAAATTCTAAGGCATTATGGACAAGCATCTCAAGATAAGGCAATCTTTAGGAAGCTGAGCCAAACCCTCACAGAAGATGAAAAGGCCCCAACTGCAAACTTGTTTTCTAAAACAAGTGAATTTTTCATGTCCCATATGTCAACATTTAGCAAATCAGATGATAATACTTTAGAAGAATGCAACAAGAAATATAAGGTAGCTGCTAACGCTAATACTTGTTGGACACATACACATGTGCCAAAAATTTGATGAATACATTACATTTCTGAAAAGGTTTTCCTAATAAATTATATAAACTTTTGTGTACGATAGCTAATACTTTCTATTAGCAACATGCAGACAGCGCACACTGACAAATAAACTACTGTGTTTAGTTGGTATACAGTTATATTAACTAGACATATTAGCAAACTACATATTGTACCTTTAACGAGCAGTTCAGGTGGAACAACAGCAGGAGCATACAAATTTACAAAAGTTATTAACAACATTTTCTTTTCCAAAAATAAGTTTTTCAGGGTGAAAGAGTTGGCGATAAGTTCCTGTTCTAACTTCATCAATGATAGTTGGCTCAAGATCAACAAATATTGCTCTTGGAACATGCTTTCCTACTCCAATTTCACTAAAGAACGTGTTGAATGCATCATCTACAACTCCAGGTGTGGTGTCACTAAAAAAAGAAAGAAAGAGTTTGATTTATTAGCTGCATTGTGCATTGTAAAGATCTATTTGGAATCCGAGTGAATAGGAGATTAAACTGTTGGAATTTTCATAGTCAGTAAAAGGAAATAAGACATAATGTTCACTGTATTGCAGTCAAAGAAAGTCAACCACGTAGATCCATCAAATTTTATCTTATGAACTTGAGATCCAATGTTGGATCACTTCAAACACATTTAATCGGATAATTTTCCATTTCTAATGATATAAGAGGTAAGATCCTTAAATGTATGACCTAACGAGCCCTTTACCACAAATTCAAATCCATCGAGAATTAGAAATTGAAATCATAGAACAAAAACATAGTAAGAATTATGATGTAGAGGTGAGATTCGGAGATTTCATCTCTAAATCTGGGATGAAGATGAACATGAGGGATAGAGAAAATCAGTAAATATAGTGAATAACAAAAGTACGAGATCTAACCATCATCCTTCGAATTCGATAATTGAAAGTCTCTACCAAACAAAATCACGATGGATAATCGGCAGGAGAGAAGATTTGGTGACATGCTTGTGTTAGGATTTGGTTATTCCTGAGCATTACGAGAACAATTGACAACTCCAAATTTGATATTTATTTTTCCAGGAGCGATCATAGCCGGAGAGCTGTGACAGATGCTTTGTACCGGAGACGAGCATCATCGAGAGCTCCACCAATTTTGTCGAAGATAATATCACCATCGGTGAGGAATGTCATTGAGGCGGGATGAAGAGAGAGAGAGAGAGGGAGAGAGAGAGAGAGAGAAAGGGGTCTTAATTATTTCTTTACTAAAATGCCCCTTATTCATAATAATTATGATGCCCCCGTGTCTTTTTTTTTCAAACTATTTAGAAAAACACCATCGAGCATCCTAGCCTTCTATTATTTTGAACTAACGGCTCACAATCGGTTCTCGGGTTCTCGGGAAAATTTGAGTTTTCAAATGATTATATATATATATATATATATATATATATATATATATATATATATATATATATATATATATATATATATATATGGGCTTAGGGAATATGTGGTTGTTATGTACCTAAGGTTATATATAGAACCCTCTAAACTATGTTGTTTTGATCCATATATATATCAAAACTAATCATGATATCTTTTTTAATATTCATCATTAATCAAGTGACTTACTAAACCGATCGAATTTATGTTCATTTTATTCATTGTATCTAAGAACTTAAAGCACTAAAATTCATGACCATTTAATCAACCTTACTAAATTTTAAATGAAAACTAATAGAATAAAAGATAAATGAAGAACATGCAATAACTCAATCAAGATTTTCATAAATCATTCGATGTAGCTTTTCAGTTGAAAGGCATAATATTTGAACTAAAGGCTCACAATCGGTTCTCGGGTTCTCAGGAAAATTTGAGTTCTCAAATGATTATATATATATATATATATATATATATATATATATATATATATATATATATATATATGAATTTTATGTTGGAATGGTTCAACATAAGGGAATTATATATATATATATATATATATATATATATATGTATATATATATATTGCGTTCTCAAAAAAATTCGATTATGATTACGACATCCCTCTTCATAGTCGATTTTTGAAAACATGGCAAATAAAAATATTGTAGCAAAAGACTGATCTAGTATCATGTATTTATGTGAGACATTATGAATCGTGTCCCATATGCTTCGGGTATAGGATCGATCACATGTGCTATAATATCTATCCGTTCTAAATTTTCAAAATGACTAGAGCATTAAGAGTGAAAAGGGGATAGAACCGGATATGAGTGAAATGATTAAGCAATTTTCGAGAACAATCTGAGGTTTACCTAAGATTGGTTGCTCATGGACAGTTGGAAGTTCGATGTTAAATTTTGGAAAGGGCCATATTGAGATATTTTGAAAAGAGGTAGCTCTTGTTCAGAAGTGATAGTCAAAATGGGAATATGGAAATGTTTTCCAGATTGGTAGTTGGATTATAAGAATCTATGAGAAAGTTAGAAACTTTTATGCAAGAAGGATATTCAAAGGAATGTACTTTGAATATGAGACTTCGTATCCATGGAATTGATCTCTACTCGTATACTTTGTAATGTCTGTTGCCAGGTCTTTGTGACTTTTGTGCATAGTCATTGCAAGAGGATCAATGCATATGAGTTTAAAATCTAACAGATTACGACAAGAATTTGATATTCTCACATTTACGGTAAGGATTTGGGATTGTGAAATGAGCATCATTGAAACCATGTTCAATTGATCTATTTCACAAAGTAAAGATCATAGACAAACATAGTTTGCATACTTGGAGTATGGCATAACTGTTGTTTAGAAAAACATAGCGTACATGCTTGGAGCATGGGACAATATTGTTTTAATTCAAGTGTTAAGTTGATAAATCGAAACAGAATAATGTGTAATCAATATGGTGATGAATAAAATGTGTTATATTCATATTCATAAGTGCTGAGACAATATTGGATTCAATTATTCTTGTGTTTCACCTTTCATGTTTTGACTTCCATATTAGCTAGGTTATTCTTTCCGAATGACTAAGTTATTCAAAATTCCACAGTCGGTCATACGTCGGAAGTAGGTATGAATAAAGACTGTCATGAATTGGGCTTGTAGAGGACTAAAGGTGTTTAGCCATAGCAATGGTTGCTACAACATTCATGA
Source organism: Lactuca serriola (assembly GCF_051521515.1). Lineage (NCBI taxonomy): Eukaryota > Viridiplantae > Streptophyta > Magnoliopsida > Asterales > Asteraceae > Lactuca > Lactuca serriola. Next base: position 333,442,810 of record NC_136412.1, read on the forward strand.
GTGCTCATAAGTTCTGAGTATTGGAATAAACCCACGCTCACTTGCATCACTTCATGGAATTTATCTCGAGTGATCGTGAGACGGTAATATCATATAAGTCTTCAAACCTAGAGATATGAGTTGTTACCTATGAGTTGGTTGTACATTGATTGCACGAAAACGCATCAGTAACTTGATGTTATAAAATGTGCCTTTGTGTATAATTCAACAAGTAGTAGAACAAGTATATGAGTCGAAGTTTATCTGTTCCTTCTAGTCCTTGGAGGATTAGAAGCGATATCTGGGCCCCTCGATGATTTTGTTTTGAACTATGTACCGGGCCCGGTCAGAACCTAATTGATGTGTTCAATTTAGTTCTATTTCAAACAAACTGGAAATCGGGAAACAGACTGTTGGACAATAAGTACAACATTGTTCCATGTATTTGTCTGGCTGATATCATGAGAATAGATGATTGTATGATCACTTATCTAAAATGGCGCTTCATAGTTCAACAGAGTTTTGAGAGCTATGATTGCCGGTTGGTTCCTGAAGTCATATCTGCAAATATAGTTATTAGACTTATCCAAGTGGGGGACTGTTGGATAATGTGTCTAAGTCCATAACAATATTTGAGATACACTTGACCCGACCCGACATGGTCCATTTGGGTCGCACTTCATCCGAACGATTTGGATAACCTTTTGAGAATAATATGTTTATGATTTGTTAATATATTATAAGTTATAATATATTAATATGAAATCATATTATTTAATTAGTATTGATCATAAATTAATTTAGAATTATTTTGGTGATAAAAAAGGTGACTAATTAAATATGGGCTCTTGTATTTTATATAGTGTGGGCTAATACTCATTTGGAACGGGCTAGGCTTGCATGGGAGTCCATGGATGGTCCATGGAGCTTTTAACCCATGGATCCTTGGAAAGGAAGAGTCATGGGTATTAGGGTTTACATGGATGTAACCCTAATCCTCCGCATTATATATAGGAGTCCTTGGCACTTGATTTGGCACTAGTTGTGTGTGTACAAGAGTGGTGGCCATTTCAAGAGTGTGCATTATTCTCTCAAGAGTTTTCCAAAGTTTGTGGTGATTTGTGATTTCCATTTGAGGCATCCACATTATTGGTGCTAGGCTCTCAAACTCCAAGGAATCAACCACTACTAAAAGGTATGTCATTCTACTAGTACTTTTATGATTCAAGTTCCCCATGCCATGCTAGTTAGGATGTAAACCTTGGAAATTCTTATTTGCATGTATTTTAGAGAAAACATAGATCCAATGTTTATAGGGTTGCATGTACACCATAGGAGTGTGAGAATGCTAAAAACCCAAAACAAACAACACAGATTGGGAAAAACTAAGTCAACTCGCCGAGTTGACCCACCAACTCGCTGAGTCCCTCTATCATCGAGTTGATCCACCTCTTAACACATCCAACCCTTTTTCATTGAATCTTATGCTTCAAGATATAGATCTGGTCCTGTAGGGCTAGAATACCATGTAAAGTTCCCAACTTTACGTTCATGTTTGCCAAACGAAGCTCTAAAACTCATATAATAGAGAACTTAATGCATGGACGAGGCCTCGAATCCAATAAAGTTTGCAACTTTAAGTCAAGAGAGACCATCAAACATCCAAATCTAAAGTGATAACCTCATGAAATGATCAACCCCGTGAACAATCCAAAAATGAGTCAAATATGACAATAAACTTCCAATGAAGAGATCTAAGTAATAGATGAACAACATTTCGACTTTATACCTCTAAAGAACTACAAAAAATGGAGAGTTTTTGGATCCAAAGCCTTCCTTCGAAACCAAGCACCTTTAATCTTCAAGCCCCTTCCAAAGAACACCAAAAACCCACTCTCCAAGCTCACAACTAGCTCATACACTCAACCTTGAAGGATATCACACGAAATTAGTGTTATGGACAAGGAGGCTGGTAAAGAGGCCAACCAAGAGGATTAAGGTCTTTAAATAGGGTACCAATCCCTAAAATTAGGGTTTCTTTCACAGCCGCCAACTCGTCAAGTTGGGACACCCCGACTCGTCAAGTTGAGTCAATAAAACCCGTAGACACAAAATTCTCAACACAACGAGTTGGAGCTCCCCAACCCGTCAAGTTCCCACAAAAACTCCAATATTTTTGAGAAATGAATAATGCATGGACCAAGCGTTACAAATCTCACCCACTTGAATCAGACTTCGTCCTCAATGTCGCTCCTTACAAACACTCATCTCAAAACAAACAACCTGAGGAACACAAATGAAGATTTTGCGCATATGACTACTTTCTCAAAATAACCAAAACCCAAATGAAACTATTATCCCGAAGGCACTAACCAAACCTTCAGCTCTTGCAACCACCTTTACCTTTCTGAGACCCGAAATCATCATTAGCCTAATTTCCTAACTGACTAATTTCCTAACTGACTGCCCACGCTGATACAACCCATGTCAACTCTCAACGAAAACAACCAATCATAACGCGTCCAAATATGATCATACAACGACCGATCCGGGTCCACTGAAACCATCCTCGAAATAGTTCTTCAAGTCCGGTGAAGAACGAATCCTCAATCTTTTGAATAAAACTCAATCCTATCTCGCCTGGATTCCGAAACCTACAGTCTTAATGGTCTGACTCCGTGTCAGATCTCTCACACCAAACCGATACCATGCTAACCTCGTAGAGATTCGAACGAACAAACGCTTCAAATGAAATAAGGTCACTGACCATATACAGCTACAGAACACTTATACTTGTCAGAAGGCTCAGATAATCTTTCGAGTAAAAAATTCATCCCTAAAACGGTTAGACTCAGATGAAATTTGAGATAATATAATCCAACTGCAACGACTTAGTATATACCCCGAATAACAAGTGACTCCACACACAAATCCCAAATCACTGAAACCATTCCAACTCATCCTACTGCCAATTGCTGCTTTCCAAAAGCAGTCGAAACCTCCTTGATCCCCAACTTATCTGTCAACTACTCGAAACACCGGACTCCTATCTGATTGTTGGGCTAAAAGACAAAAACACACAATAGCCCCACACGATTCCCGAAAGAAGATCTCGACTGACGAAAATTTCTCCACACCACCCCGCCATCAAATCCACTTCTCTTGCTTCCGAACATGTTGTGGTCCCTCCACAGATAGTACGTACCATCCAAAGACACACCATAATGGCTCATCCGGCGTCATACTAAACCCATTCCTTACTCTTGAACCCTACGATTGTTGCCTTTGGCATAATGATGCCCCAAATTATTATTACACTGAAACAAAAAACCTACACAGAACGTGCTCAATACCCAAATCGAGATTTTACCCAAGACCGACTCGATACCCACTCATAACCCAACATCTACGAATTTTCACCTGCATTTCATACCACATCCTTTTGATTACCAACCCTTTTACCTAAAAGATAAATAGGTATACTCAAACCATCTCCGAGACTCCCAATCTCGCACCTGGTCCAACCACCAAGTTCCCAAGAGTCCAACAACCAGGCTACCCAGCCTCAGCCTCTCTGCGTTACACACTGATTACCTACATGTACTGCAACTCAAGATCCAAACCCTTGACTCAACAACCTCTGCTAGTTCAACTTGAATTTTCATAATCACCCGGCTCGCCCGCGGACCCCAAAGACCCTCAGCCTAGAACAGAGAATAATTCCCTGAAAAACCTTGCTGACATGTCCTAGGCACAAACCGATTCCCCTTCCATACTCGAGACCATCACATAAATAATCTTCTTCGAACCGAAGAATGCTACGATCCTATCGCAGCCTTACATTACTTCTATCCGACCATACTTACCACCCATGGCCTCACCACACTCGAACCATCACAACATCGCACCTCTCGAGCCGAATCCTGTAACCCATTAGGAGTTCAGGTCATGCCTACGAATTCCCACTGCCTACTATGCATAATCAAGGCGATTCTGACCAACGGTTGGGAGTTTCCTGAACTCCCACCAACACAACCTAGGCCTAAGCATCCTCATATTTCTCCCCCACTTGGACCCGAAGATGCTCTCTCACCTCTTAAACCTTATGGATCTCTGATCCATTTTCCTCAATTAGCATGAACTGCCCAAATCCTGCGCTGAACAATACAAGCGCCCCATTGCTATCCAAACACAATGATCACTCAGCTATAGAAATCCTAAAGAATACTCTTGTAATACTAACCATTTGAATGATCCCAATCACTTCCTACGATACCCTTTACCGAAGAAACCCGAGAGCAATTACAGATTTGTCACCATCTTACCGCTGTCTAGGAACCAGTGAATGCTACGGGCTATCTCGTAGTCTTACAACACTCACACCCCGTAGTCTTACAAGACTTTCGCCCTAACTAACCATTAGTGAATGCTACAGCTCCCCTACAGTCTTACAACACTTTCTCCCCAACACAAACGCAGCCCAATGCCTTACCCCTAATCTATCAATTTGAACACACAGAGTCGCGCACGCACTCGACTGAGCACCCAAACTGACCTCAATTCATGAATGGAACCCCAACCTGATTCCCCAATTCCTGTTATCAAGCACCAAGAGGACGTGATGAATGTAAGGTCTGTTTATGTTGTTTCTGTATTGACGATGACATTCCAAAGCTTTAATATAAACAAAATACATTTCTTCGGAAATGCTTTGATAAAATATTTATCATGTTTTTTGGGAGAAAATTTTGCAATATTATGAATACTCTAATTTTCAAATAAGCATAAATAAATTTTTTTAAAATGACTGTAAATTTGGGGATGTCATAGCAGGCCACTATTCTTCCCCAACGGCCGCCATGTCGCGTATCCCATTATTCTCCTAGGAACCACCGTTCAACCCATATTCATACCATTACTAAGGCATATACCCTCAAACAAAGACACAAACCCACAACACTCAAAGCATGCCAACACAGCGGATGAAAGCACACACTACGGGACTAACAGAGTCAAGTTCACAACCGAATCAACTAATGCACACATACCCTAGGCAAATATCTTATATGCCTCAAGCAACCATGTAAAACCACATGTACCATTACGAGTATGGCCAAGGGTACAACTGGCCATACCACGTACAACATGAGATGGCTAGCAGAGCACTCAACTACCCACATATGAACAACCTCGTAACAAGTATCAGCTTGGCATTCTGCCAAGAGCTATTACAATATGAAATATCGCATTACACCATGATATCAAACATCCCAAAGTATGACGGTACGACGAATCCTGACGAACACATAGACACCTATGAGTGGACCATGACATCCCTTCGGATGGACAAGAGATTCACTTGCACCTACTTCCCGATCACACTATCGGGAAATGCTAGCAAATGGTTCAGGGCACTACATCCGAGAAGTATCTCCAGTTTTGAACACTTTAGGTACCTTTTAATCCACAACTTCATGCAATTGAGGAAAGTCAAAGGAGATGCCAACTCTATCATGACATGCAAGCAAAAAGAGGGAGAATCCACCTGACCATACTATGATCGGTTTACCCTCGCGACCCTGAGCGTCCCCGACCATGAGGAATTTCTAGTCACGGGCGCCTTCGCCCAGGGGCTACTCCCAGGCCCCCTGTCAAGGAAAATGCAAGGAACAATGCCAAAATCTAGCGACGAGCTCAAATACAGGGTCGAAAAACACCTCATGCATATCGAGGGAGAAGAACGTAAACAAGCCAATCCAAAAGCCATACTGAACGCCTACCTTAAACATAAATCAGCCAGCTCCCACTAACCCCATAGCCATAAGGAGCGCAACAATGGAAGCCAAGATAAGCATAACAAACATTCGAGACACTCATCTCTTAGATTCTGCCCATTCGTCAAGGATGAGCCCAGGAGCCATAATATGGAAGTGAACGCAATGGAAAAAACCCCTCAGCAAACAGAAAAGGGGAAAAGCAAATATTGCGAATATCATAAGAGCAAAACCCACGACACTAGAGAGTGCGTGATTCTCAAAAAAGAAGTAGAATACAAGCGGCTGAGTGGAGACTTAACAGAACTCACAAAGACTCTATGATTAAAGTTCGAAGCCGAACGGAAAGAGGGAGAACCCAGAAGGAGACGAACAAACAACCAATCAAAAAGGAAGAAATCTTCGCAATCACAAGCCTTGGGAACAGAGCCATACGTCGACTTCCAACCAATGGCGTTGACGGCTTACCTATTAATACTCTCAACATAAGTTTCTCATCGGAAGACCCATGAGCGCCCAACTGGGACCCCACATATCCAATCATAATCTTTGCCCTCATATAACAACATCAGATCTGGCGAGTCCTGTACGACGCAGGTAGCAGCACCAACGTCCTCTACAAGCACTGCCTCGAGTGACTCCTGCCATCCTGGAAGAGAAGCCTAAGACCACCAATCCGAGCCCCACTCATTGGCTTCACGGGACACAAATTATGGCCACATGGGACCATAAACCTCCCGTTGACACTACTCAGCCACGACGGAAAGGAACAGGTAACAAGGATAACTGATTTCTCGGTAGTTAAACACAAGTGTGAAGACGATATGATCCTAGGGCAACCTGATCTCTTCCGGCTACAAGTCATCCAATCAGCAATACATGGCACAGTGAAGTTTAGAACAACAAACGGCTCAACAACAACAACAACCCTAAACACATGGGAATAACCACTTCATGCAATCGCTGCTTAGGCTACTGCGCACATCCTAAGAAAGTGGCGCACGAAAACAACTAACACCCATACGGTCAAGTGCAAAAAAACGAACACCCACACTCAAGATAAGAGGAAAGGACGCCAACCCCTAACGAACAACCCGAGGGGTGGGGGCGATAACAACAATATTACTACTCAAGAAACATCAAGGATCGTCATCATGAACACCCAACGAGGTTGGACATCACTGAGCGTGCCTACACGACTTAGGGCATCAAGGTCATAGAGCATGGAAAAGAAGGGAGCGAAGGAACACATGAGCGAAGTCATGGATCTCGACTGGAAACACAAACAAGGAGCCGCCGGTACCGGAGTAGAGAAGATAGGCAATCACCTCAAAAAATAGAACGTAGATAGGAGACTCACTACAGCCATAAGAGTCCGCATCTAGCAGAGGCTTCCCCAGGACGACACCAAGTCAATAACCTCACAGAAAACAGAGCTAGCAAAGAAAAACTCATGCAGAAGCAGGTAAAACCGCCCAAAGATGATGACCAAGCGACCAAAACTGGAGAATGGAGGAAATTAAAAATCATCTTCCAAAAGACAACCAACCTAGAAACAACCAATCACGACTCGTGCACGAGCACGAACGCTAGAAAGCTCACGGACTCGAGCCGCCAAAGGACACATGCCAAGGAAGACGAAGAAGAAGAATTTTTCCCAATGACTTGGGAGCCCCATATCCTAAGCCAATAGCATTAGCTCGAGGGGAATCAAGGGAAGGGGCCAAATGATCAAACTCCTAATGGATAATCACGCCCCAACTAGTCAGCCCATGAGTTAAACCTAGAATAGCAAAAACTATCGGACTTCCGATACTTATATGACAATGTAGGTGCCTCCAAGGCATCAAAAATATGCAATGAAAAGAAAATTTGTAGCGAACGAGTATCGACATACTTTCGTACAAATGGAAAATAATAACAGACTGATCACCCGTGCCACCCAACACAAAACCAATGAGAAAAACACAATCATAGGCCTCAAAGGCTCATCACTTATCCCTAACAAACATGTCGACGAGGTCAGGAGAGCTACAGTTCCTGATCACGACAAGTAAGAGGCCTTAAAGGATCAACCTTTCCCTCGAAATACATAATGCCTGTGCTCTTAGACCCAGAGATGAAGACCTCGATCTTGCTTAGAAGACTAGGGTCATAGTATAACTCTCCTTGACCCAGGGCTTAGAACCAGCCAGAGTTCGCACCTACATGCTAACTAAAGCCTCGAATCACAGAGACTAACCTGAGGGTGTGCGCCGATCCCATTAGATCAGAAGCCTTGGCCCCCAAAGCTTGTTAAACAAACGATAAACACGACCAAGACCCCCAAAGGCTAACACTAACCTCTAGGAGAATCCAAACCAAGTTTGGCCAACACAAACCATCTAAGACAACAAAAAGGGGGAAGAAACTTGATGAAATAAAAGCAAACTTAACATACACAAAACAAAAAGAACATATTGTTCAACCCGGACAACCTCCTAGGATTTTCAAACGACCACATAGGGCCAAAGAAGAAAATTAGACATTGTTTCAAAAATTGTTCGAAACTCAACATGAAGATGCAAATTTTATCTTAAACATCAAACAACAACAAAGGGTAAAAGCCATCACTTACTGAGGGGTGGAGGAAGGTCCGGCGTGAGAAATGCCACCTTCAAGATGGCCTTCCTTAGAGTCAGGATCATCACACATCTGAAGAAAGCCCCCTATGTCCAGCTCACCCAGACAAAGGTAAGAGGCAAAGTCCGTCTCCATGAAATATTGTATAGCAACATGCATCGCCTGAGCATGCTCCACAGTAGCATCTGGTTCCTTGGAGACAAACTTTTTGGTGGCAACCTGCTCCCGGATCACCTGTTTTCCATTCTCCATGCCGGCGGCCACACATGCCATCTTCATCTGCTTAACTCCTAACACAAACTCAGCACTCTCGACAACCTTATCCACCACCCGGATAATACCCTTCTGAAGCAATCACCCTAAATTCTACTCCGCAACTTTCTTCCTCGCAATCTCTTCCTCTAGCCTCTTGTTAGAACAATCCGCCTGACCCTCCAACACCCTTTTCTCCTCCACAAAGACCTTAAATTGGTGAGAAAAGCGTTCCACCGACCCATCCAAAGTAGCTACTTGTTCCTCCAAAGACACCTTCTCCCCCGCCCAAAGACAACACTCCTCGAATGACCGCTTCTCCCCCTCTAACTCCAGCAACCTTGCCCTCAGTTCGTCCCGCTCGGACTTAATCAATGCTAGCTCACTAGAACTGGAACTGACCTGAGGAAGGCGAGAGGTAGTCACCGTCATGTACGAACCAACCTGCATAGCTACATATAAAAGACCGTTTGAAAGATGTATATTAGAAAGGAGCTCCAAGGCCTCAACGATAGCATGAGGAAAGCATGGCAAACCCAATCATATGCTGCTGCATGCTGTAAAAGGAGAGACTCCTGGGTTATTCCCCACCCTAGAACATATATGGTCGACGCTGTCGGAAGAGTAGAAGCAGGACCCCCAGTAGTACTATCCCCAGTAAAGAGCAGGATCTTGGGGTCCGGAACACCTTCGTGAACAAGGTTTGAGTCAATGCCAAAAACATCCTCACCAAGAGCAGTAATATCCACCGGCTCTTCTGTGGGTTCACAGGGCAGTTTGGTCGCCCCCTTTTTCATCCCCTTCGACTTTTTTGGAGTGTCATCATCGGGGATGTCAACCACCACGGAGTCCTCCCCCCAAAGGAAGAAACTCTTGAGAAGTCTTCATTCTAAGGAGCTGTCCTCCTTGGACTCTACAATTGGGGAATCCATCCAGGAAAATCACCGTTTGGAAATTGCACGAGTGTTACGCCGAGCCAGCCCGGTCGACGCCTCATCCTCCCCCGTATAAGAAAGCAAGGGATCTTCGCGAGAAACACCACTAACAGGTGTGTCAACCAACATCTGGCCAACGGTAGAACCAGAACCAAGTGGGGAAACAACAGGAGGGCCGACAAGAGCCAAGGCACGATCGGTCCTGACCGGTGGAGGGAGCGTCTCAACCAAGGGAACTTCCTGATATTCGCAGGTACCCTGAAAGTGGCCCCTTAGCACCATCTCAAAGGGAAGGATCCTATTGTGACCTAAAAACAAGAGACAAGCCAACATAGTTCACAAAACACACAAAAAAACATAAGAAAACAACAATCCAAAGGGGGGGGGGGGAGGAGAGGTACTTACCGTCTTTCTTAACTGCAGCCAACATATGATCTTGCCAGTCCTCTCCATTGACACAAATGGTCTTTAGTGCTTGGGCCACAGTGGCGCTGGCACCAAACAGTTCCAACGCTCGATCAAAAAAAGTAGTCAAGCGAGGATAGCCAAAACCCATAAGGTTGCGATTTTTCTAGAGCCACCGATCTTGCCAGTTCTTCTTCAAAGATTTTTGGTTGATGATGAAGGCATGAACACCCCACCCTTGGGAAAAAGTCCAAACACCGGACTGAGTAGAAGAATTAAAGAAAGCTTTGAATGCCCAAAATTGTGGCAGAACTCCAAGGGTCAGATAGACGAGTTCAAAGCCAATAATCTTATTGACAACGTTTGGAGTCAGGTCGTCTACACGACATCCATATTGGCACATTATCTCGTCAAAAAAGTCCGTTGTTGGTACCCTCAGAACAGCCTCGAAGATCGAAACAAGGACCCCAACTTCCCCTTCCAGCGGGCGAGCAATTATAGCCCCCTTCAGAGGATACTCCACACTATGTTCAGGAAGGAAACCAAACTACTCTTGAAGAGCGATGAAATCGCTCGAAGAAGGAATGATTCCAGTGTTTGAGTCAGCCGTTGTCCGTCGAAGAGTAGAAATAGGAGAGAAAAGAAAAAGAAGCAGCAGAAGTGAAAAGAACCAGAAAAAGGGGGTCAGACTCAAATGGAGGAAGTTTTAAATGCAGGCGGGAAGTCCAATCGGTTACAATGATGAAAAACGCCTGCGAAAATGCCTCCGTCACATCAGTAGTTGTCAAAAAGCCATCCCCAACGAACGTGTGTCCAAATCCAAACTAGAACAACTCAGTTACCTTAAGAAAATGGACGTCTACTAGCCTAGGGGACTTGTTGATGTATCCCATTAGGAATATGTTAGGTATAATGAAACCGTCAGTTTGATAGAAAGCTTGGGTAAAAGACGGTGTATGCCTAACTCCGCGTCCTAGCCCTCGCCAGTCGTAACCCCGTATTAATTCCTTGGCGCCCAAGTGCCAAAGCCAGTGTCAAGAAAAATAGTACCGGTCATCCTCCAAAGCGACATGTGTAACGCTCAGACTGATCTCCTGGCAAGCCTGCACCAATAGCAAACAACCACTCATGGGGCATGATCTACCAATCGGAAGTCGTCTGTCCCTACCAAACCTGAAAAAGTAGAAAATATGGTCAGGGTTCTGTCCCCCTAATTTCAGGTATAAAAAGGCCCCTTCTTCTACAAGAGAAAGGACCGACATTCACAACATTAACCATTTGTCTCATACTTTCTCACTCTCTCACTAGAACAACAAACTAACTTGATCGTCAGAGCCTCGTTCCGGGACAACCTCCCGGACGACGACTGACGATCTTATTTTCTTTTCTATGATTCTCAGGCCCTTCATTTCCATCCCTCACAGAGAAGGAGCTGATCCGAAGAATATCACAACATTATCCTTTAATGAAACATTCAAGGGGTTAGAAGTAATCACTCCAATGGTGTTATGGTTTCATTAATCTGATTATAGACTAAATACTCATGAGAATGAGGTGTCTCCTGATCATAAGGATGGTAGTAGGGGCTCGTTATCTTTAATCAATATTTATTTTCTATTTTTCAGTCTCTTATATACATAAATATATATATATATATATATATATATGGAATTAATGATTTCTTAGTCCTTTTCTTGTATTGGAAACGAATAGTCTGTCATAATATGTCCTAGAATAAGCCTTCCTTTTGTCCCTAGCATTTGGTGTCATGGTTTGGTATACCAAGTTTAACCATCCTCTACCCATGGACAATTAGTTTTCTTCTTCTTGACACTTTATTCATGATAGCAAATATAAGAGCATTTGAATCTTGGAGTTTCCATGATTGGTCATGTTAGTTCCAAAAGGTCTTCAACATGCAATGTAACTCAATGATGGATCTTTCCAAATTGTTCATATTAAAATCAAAATCACCTTGTTATATGCACAAGTTAGATAGTTGGTTATATGAGCATAGTCAACTCCCAACATGATGGAATTCCATGTGGCTTCATTTTTATCAATGTACAAAATACATTTGACACTTTCTCCTTCCTACTGCTAAAGAAAAAATAACTGGATGAACCTCATGGAGAGCTTTATCAAAGGTACGATCTTTCTTTTCGTTAATGAGAACGATTCTCAAGCTACAAATCTAGACAAGATTGATCTTTCCTTTTAGCTTATCCTTTTAGAGATTTTATATCAATAAAATTTTAGTGGATAAATTTTGAGTATAGACATCATTCAATAAAAGGTTTATCCTAATTTGTTTTATTAATCCTTAAAGAATAATTAGACAATTTTAAATCTATTTAAATAAGGCTAGGATCCATATTTCAATCCACAAAGTGTAGTGGATTCGCCAAAAATCACATCAAGAAGCTATTTAGGTATTCAACTATTCACCAGTTTCAATCTTTATGAAACTCCTAGATATTTCGAGATTTATTGACTTATGTAAATAGCATGTTAATCTATTCCACACTAATCTAACATTAATGAATGGATTAGCCGAGGATCATGAATCCAAATGGTAAATCAATCATGCAAAAACACACGTGATGCCCAACTCAAATTAATCGCGTATTGACGTGGCGGTAAACCGCACACGCCCTATCAAAAAAAATATAATGAAAAATGTGTGTTTTTCATGGTTAGCGTATGATTTATGTTCTTACTTATTTTAAAAACAGGATTTTGTTTTAATACTTTAAGTTTATAATTTTAACTTGATACATCGTGTCACACCCCCAAACCTGAATGGTGAAAACATTCGGGGATGGATGACTTCATATGTAGTATCACAACAATGTACAACAGTAATCAAAATACAACATTTATTACATTGATAAAATATAACTTTACATTCGTGTTCAAATCATTGTATATTTGACACCAAAAAAGTATAATTAAAAGACATAATTATATGAAACTTTGTCTTCCTCAAAACTTGTGGGTACATGTTTATCGATTTCCTGAAAAATCTTCAATTATATTTTCACATTGTTTTGACGGTAAACCGCACACGCCCTATCAAAAAAAATATAAAGAAAAATATGTGTTTTTCATGGTTAGCGTATGATTTATGTTCTTACTTATTTTAAAAACAAGATTTTGTTTTAATACTTTAAGTTTACAATTTTAACTTGATACATCGTGTCACACCCCCAAACCTGAATGGTGAAAACATTCGGGGATGGATGACTTCATATGTAGTATTACAACAATGTACAATAGTAATCAAAATACAACATTTATTACATTGATAAAATATAACTTTACATTCGTGTTCAAATCATTGTATATTTGACACCAAAAAAGTATAATTAAAAGACATAATTATATGAAACTTTGTCTTCCTCAAAACTTGTGGGTACCTGTTTATCGATTTCCTGAAAAATAAAGTAGTTTTGAAAAGAGTGTCAACAATTAAGTTGGTGAGTTCATAAGCATGTTTGTAATTAAAATTTGTAATTTGTTCCTTCGAAAAATGTAAATATGTTTTCCCCAGAAAATCCTATATTTTCTGTTGTATATGTATTTGTGTTCTGAAATAGTATGATATAGTTTTAGATTCCCATAAAACCATGAAAAGCAAGTTTTTTTTTCTGTATTAGACTAATATTCTGTATTTGTACTTGTATGAAGTTCTAAATATCTAGATTCACCATTTATAGTTTTATTTATACAAAACTATGTGAAGTTGTTTACTTATTCTTACAATAAACGTATTATTTAATACCAAATTGTGAGTTATCATAACCATGCTTGATGACCTAAGTCTCGTTTGAAACACGACGTTCTTCAGGCATCGAAATATGATACGACAATTGTCATCACAGGTCTGCCAACCTAGCTGTTGCAAGCAGCTTTGGTACGGGATTGTCAGTCTCGTATAGATCTATACACAAGTGTCACACTCTCCCTCAAGGAGACTCTGGTTATAATTTTTAGGACTTTTGTTTTATACAAGTTCCATCAACTGTATTCATAAGTATGCATGATTCATAAACTATACCTATTATAGTTTATATGTTTGTTTTTATATGAAATCTTGAACGTGTAAAATAGTATGTTTATTTTAGTAAAAATAATAATCGTAAATTATTTGAATAAATTTTGGTATTTATACAAGATTTCCTTGTATTTTACTTGTATTTCCCCCCTAAAACAATATAAAAATAGTGAAAATATAGGGGTATAAACTCACTTGATAGGTGGTGATTTGAGCAACGTTTCGTTTTTAGAAAAGAGTTTACTTGATGAAAAGTCGGCTTCACGTGGGCAGAGTTTCAGCTTAAAATTAAGGACTTCGGGGCTTGCTTCAGGTGGTAAGGAGGTTCCCAGGATTTCAGAGGGTTTAGATGGGCTTAAATGAATGCTTAAGTGGAGAGAGGATTTGAAAATTCTAAACAAAACCTGGAGGCCTCGCATCCTATTTATAGGATGCTGAGGTCCAGTATTACGTTGGGCGTAATATTCATGTACGTTGTACGTACAACTGAAAACCTTAGTACGTTGGGCATACTTCTCATACGCGGGGCATACTAGTTTGAGTCTTATCCGATCTTTGGACGTAGCGAGGCTACGAGGTATGCGTCGAAGCTAGTTCCATTACGTTGGGCGTAATCTTTTCGTACACGGGGCGTAGTGGGTACCTGGCTTCGGACGTATTGATTGAGCGAGATACGTGTTGCATGTGAAGAAAGAGGTGACGTGGCCAATACGAGGCCTAGTTTCCGAGTACGTTGGGCGTACTCTTGTACACGGGGCTTACTTCCTTTTTCCAAACTTCAAAAATTCATATTTTTCGCATATGAACTCTGTTTTTGACGTTCTTTATATCCACACATAGGTGAGACTATGCTCTACAAATTTTGTTTAGACTCCATCGGCTAATTTTTAAATTAATTTTTAAAGTTATATTTTTAACAGGTCGAGACTAGAAAAGTCCGTTAAAAATTCATAACTTCTTCATCTGACATTCGTTTTCGTCTGTCTTTTTACTGTTGGATTTATTTTGATAAGGTCTTCGATTCTCGTTTAGGTTGTTTTGGTCAAAAGTTGATCGATCTAAATTTCGAGTTTCGGGCTGCGTACTGTTGTGTCGAAACTTAGAAAAATCATAAGTTCTTCATACGAAGTCAGATTTAGACGTTCTTTTTATGGACACTCTCGGTTTATGGTATACTATAACTTTCATATAGATACAAAGGCTAAAAAGCATTTTATTGAAAACTAACTTTTTTCGTTAAACAGTGTTTTGCCGGTTTTGTCGTGGATTTTCGATAGGTCATAACTTCTTCGTTAGAACTCGGATTTGGCCGTTCTTTATATTTTTGGAATCCTTGACACGATCTCTACCACTATCTTCATCCCAAACAAGTTTATTTAACATTTCATTTTTGAGGGTCGATTATGTAAATGCACATAGTATACAAAAATTTCTCTTTATTATTTTCTAAAGAACTACAAATTGATCTATACTACTACATTGATTCGAAATAACAGGTTGTTACACATCGTCCTATCAAACCCTTCAGTAACTCCACTCAAAACGCAAGAAGATGACGAGAGTGGTAAACATTAAGCTTTTAAAAACCGGCCTCATTTAGAATCAGATTGAGACCTCTTTATACCTTCCTTATAACATTAGAGTACGTGAGCGTAGTCACGATAAGACTAACAATGCGTTCAAACATGCGAGGATGCAATGTTTGTACTTCATGTCATATATATATATATATATATATATATATATATATATATATAAATATATGTATGTATGTATGTATGTATGTATGTATGTATGTATATAAGAGAATTTAAACTATTTAAATTATATGTCTATTAATTTAAATTGGACATGCGATGCAGCAATTTCAATAATTCATTTAACAAGGATTCAATCGATAAGGTCTCAGTCTTTGAATTTTAATCAATTAAATAAACATCTAATCAATTAACTAAACCAATAAGAAAGGTGATTTTCAACTTTTGTAAAATGAACAATTTGCACAAGATTCGAGTCAGATGCAACAAGAATAACCAAAGCATACTCGAAACATATAAAAAATATACAACTACAATGAACTATGACCAATGCACCACGTAGGAAGTCCTATGCTTCTCATCTCACAAACAAGTCACGTTGCTATTTTGAAATTAGGGTTTTTGGTTTTTGCATTGTCTATGTGTCGCGTAGGAAACCGTACGAGTCGCGTAATCGTCGAAAGTTAGAAAAATCTAATTCTTTTTTAGTGTAAATCCAAGTTATTTAAAACAAATTAAACCTTCTAATAATATGATCTAATTTGATAAATAGTATGCAAATTGAATACTAGAACAAGAACGAAAATCCTAGGTGCAATAGACGTGAACAAGTGGATCTGATACCAATGTTGGGTCATGAAGTTTCTAAAAGGCCACAAAGGTGCACACTAGAAGCAACAAAAAGCAGTAACCTCATAAACCAGACATGGATCCATGTTTAACCAATTAATTGCAACTTAAACCTTAAGAGAATGAAACTATAATACATTTATTTATAGTCTTTTGAATCCTTCACAAATCTTGATTAAATGGTGAGTGCTAAGAGCCCAACAAAGAGCTACGCTTTCATAGTCGCACCCAAGGAACATACTAGCAACATCTGAATTATCCCCATGGATGAACATGCTAAGTGCCACAAACCAAAAACTTGATCTGACGCCGACATGTCACATAGAACTCCTTACGCGTTGCGTAGGAGGATAAGGGGAATGGTTTCGAGATCAGAAGGGTTTTGCTGATTTCTAGGGTTTTCTAGAGAGAAAATCATCATCATATCTAGCCTAAGACTACTTTATTTATAGGGAATGATTTAAACCATTAACATATAATTAGTTAGTCAAATAATAATTGTCCTTATCTTTGGTGATTATCTGACTTTTAAATTCCTCTATCTAAAACCTTCTAGATCTCCAAATTTCATTTAATTATTTAAAGAATTAATTAATTTAAAAACCTAGTCCTTATAATTTTCTCGTGTCATTAGTTGCTTATTTTTTTTTATCCTTGTGTGTAACCCAAAAGGATCATAGTATTGATAGTAATATTACCAACTGTTGTCACTGTGGGCACTCTCTTTTAATACACACAATATTAGGAGGACTAAAACACTCCCACTAACTTTGACATATACACACGACTCATCTTAGCTTCTAGAAAATCCAAACTCTTTTACCTTTTCCATGAAAGCAAAGATTTCAGTTGTGAGATGCTTGTTTAAGTCCATAGATGGACCTTTGAAGCTTACAAACTTTATTTTTATATTTAGGATCTATGAAAGCCTCATGTTTTGCCATATTCACATACTCTATGAGTTTTTTGTTATGGAAAATTCTCTTCACATACATTTGTAATACTTCATAATCATAGAAGGTAACTATGGCAAGTAATATCCTAATATAGTTAATATTAGCTACTAGTGAGAAGGTTTCCTCATAATCAATCCCTTGACTTTGAGTACAACTTTTCACAACCAGTTTAACTTTGAACGTGTCCACATACCCATTCATTTTGGTTTTCTTCTTGAAAATCCATTTACACCCAATGACGTTAAGGCCAGGTGTTGGATCAAATAAATTCCAAATTCGGTTATCATACATGGACTGAATATCACTCTCCATGCTCTCTTCCCATTTGGTAGCCTCTGGGTCTGTCATCACTTCCTTATAGTTAGATGGCTTATCCATACAGGACAATAAGTCATCACTAATTTATATGTCTCACTCTATAGTAAAATGGAAACGACAAAACTGAGGAGGAATAGGAACTCCATTGGATCTTTAAAGAGGAGGTGGAGATAAGTTATTTTGATGTCAATTAAGAGCATTATTTTGGCATGAAAATTTAAAATGAACACAAAGAACACGGTGATTTGGGTGTCGAAGAGATGTATTCGATCATGAAAGGTGTTATAAAAAAGTATAAGCTAGATCTAGACCAATAAATAGCTCACACTAACACTCTTAATGTTACATCTCTCAGGCACACCTCTACAAGTAGTATGAAACCCACTATATATAGAGGTGTTTACATTTCTCTCTCTTTCTCTCTCTCTCTCTCTCTCTATATATATATATATATATATATATATATATTTCATGTCACAAGGCAATACTACCACATGCAAGTGGGTCTACAAGATTCAACCATTACAAAGTCATACATACATAACTTTGCACTCCAACATTCTCCCCCTCAAAGTTGTGAATGGATGACTGTAATGCCCGTGTTTCTAGGCTAGGCATTAATATTAAGGTGATAGTCTAGGTTAACCTTTGTAACTCATTTTGAAGAAATGAAAAAGGAATTATGTGAATTCTATGTGTTTTATGTGTTTTATGCTTGATTACTAGGGCTTAATTAATTAAGAATAAAAATAAGCATCAAAATTAAAGTGTGAGATAAGCCCGATATCTTTACATAAAATTGTAGTGGTCGAAACAAGGATTTCGGGGATATAAAGAATGTCGAAATCCAAGTTATAACGAAGAAGTTATGACCTGTCGAAGTTTCGCGACAAAACCGACATGGTGCTGAATGTCGTAAAAAGTGAGTTTTTGATAAACTACTTTTTATCCTTAGATATCTAAACGAAAGTCGTAGTATTCGTTAAACCGAGAAGTTCGATAAAAAGAATGCCTAAATCTGACTTCGTATGAGGAAGTTATGATTTTTCGAAGTTTCAACTTAGCAGTAGATAGCTAAAAAACTCGAATTTTAGATTGAGTGATTTTTAGCCGACACAACCTAAATGAGAATTGAAGGTCTCGTCATTAGTAACACAACGGTAAAAAGTCTGACGAAAACGGACGTCGGATGAATAAGTTATGAATTTTTAACGGATTTCCTGTCCCGGTCTGTTCAAAATAATAATAAAAAAATTAAAGTCAAAATTAGCCGCGAAGTCTAAACGAAAGTTGTAGAGCATAATTTTCTCTACGCGTGCGTATATAGAACGTCAAAAATGGAGCTCGTATGCGAAAGTTATGATTTTCGCAAGTTTGGCACAAAAAAAAAAAAAGAAAAAATGGGAAAAACCGGGCAATTTCGCATGCCACGTCACCCTCGCACGTGGCAGCTGCTGAGTGGACCGAACCCATGCGTGGCACCTCCTGATTGGACCGCAACCGAGGTCCACTTAGAAGCCAACAGCTTCACATGAGATGCCCCGGAGACACCCCTCGGACACCCTTCTTGGCACGTGGCCCCTTCCCATTGGACCGAGGTGTGGTCCAATCCGAGCCTAGCACCTTGCGAGCCTTCGGTCCGAAGTAAGCCACCTGTTCGACGCGTGTCAGCTTCGCATAGCTCCGGGTCCGAACCTTCGGACTATATATATGCATGCGAGGGCTTCCGAATTTTTACACTTTTTCACCCCAATTTTCATCCTCTTTCACATTTTCCACTCCCATAACCTCATATACAACCCCTAAAGCCCTGATATTAAGTCTCGAACCCTAAGCAAGACTCGAAGCCCCGATATTCCCGAGAAGTAATCTCTCTCCTGTCGAAAATCTACCCAATTTTAGCCGGTTTCTCGTTAAATAAACTCTTTACGGGAAACGAAACGCTACCCAAATCACCGCTTATCAAAGTGAGTTCATACCCCTATAATTTATCTTTTCGGTTTTGAAGCCCGACCTTTCGCAGAGCTCGGTTTCTCAATAAAACTCCCGGTTTTGTTAGAAACGATCGTTTTAGGAAACAAATTGCTACCCGATTTTCATTAAATCAGGTGAGTGTGTAGTCACTTTCATCTTACACAAAGATATGAAGTATTTTATATAAAATACGTGCTATGTGTATATATGTTGTTTGTTTATTCGAGATGGGTGTTAAATGAATGTTTTATACATGTCAAAAATGATTTAAAAATGTATATATATTTTATCTTCAAATTTGATGGGTAAAACATGGGTAGATAAAGTATGAGGGATAGAAGTACAATATAGATGTATGTTGGTAGCTATGAATTTAGTACAATATAAATGTACGTTGGTAGCTACGGATTTAGTATGTTGGCAGCTATGGACTTAGTGCCTGTTGTATAAACCTTGGCGACGATGTGACTTCGTGCCTATTTGACATAAATTGTTGAAGGAAAACAATGTTGTCACCGGTGTTTGTTTTATTTGACATAAATTTCTGAGGAAAGAAATGTTGTCACCATACTGATTGTTTTATGTCAGGTGGTCTTAGTTGACATAAATTGCTGAAGAAAGCAATGTTGTCACCTATTGGTGGTTGTTTTATTTGACATAAATTGTTGAAGGAAAACAATGTTGTCACCCCGGTGTTTACCTTATTTGACATAAATTGCTGAAGAAAGCAATGTTGTCACCTTATTGGTCGTTTTATGTTAGGTTGTCTTATTTGACATAAATTGCTGAGGAAAGCAGTGTTGTCACCATGTAGGTTGCCTTATTTGACATAATTGTTGAGGAACCCCCGAAGCAAAGTTGTCACCCCTAATGAAAATCCTTAGGCTAGGTCCCTTGTGATAGTTGTTTTAGGGACGTAAGGTAAGGATAACGGGTATGGGTAAATAGGGTTGTTTTAGGTGGATGAAATTAATAAATTATTTGTTGATTGATAAACTTAAAGAGTTTATTATTTATTGTGGGTTGAAAACCCTATATGCTCACCAGGCTTCCAAGCCTGACCCACTCAGCTTTTTATATTACAGGTAGTGGACCCCGAGCATAGTCGGATGATGATGATGTGTGATTTTTGGATTATAGGCCAGTAGTTGTAAATAACTGTGTAAGGCTTATAATGTCTTGTTTATGCTTTTGATTTGTATCGGAACATGACATCCCGAGGTTTTGATATAAAAGGAAATTATATATTTCTTAAAGAAAGGTTTTGATAAATTTTTTTATCATGTTTTGTTTTGAGAACAAATTCTGCAACATCTTTTAAAAGGATTACTCTGATTTTATTTTAAAAAGCATAAACGAAATCAGTATTTTCTGGCCGTAAAATTGGGGATGTCACAATGACCCGCTTCAATCTTCCAAAATCGAGCAACTTCACAAACCAAGCCTCAAGCATGCCACATGTAAAAATGAACTTCAAATATTCAATTCTTCAATGACCTTCCAATCCGGGTTCTAGGGTGTGAAACTATACAAACCGAGCATCAAAAGGAAATTAGGAGTATCCAAACCTCAACAAGATTACCAAAATTTGAGCCTAAAAGCACACCCCAAAAATCTTCAATAAGTCCAAACCCATCATGAACTAATCACTTCCGAATCTCAAATCAAATCACTTCATAAACTTCAATTGCTCAAGATCACTTTGGTCTTTAAGTCTACGTAATATGAAAAATTCAACTTTTGAGTTCTCATATTTAATTATCTCCCCCTTTTTATAATAAGAAAATGATTATAAAAACAAAAAGGAATGAGAAAGCGATCAATTCATAATTTTTCTATCCAAAACTCCCCCTTAACATATGGCATAAACGTTTTGTAAAAATTTGGAAAATCCAAAGATATCTCAATTTTCGAATTCGTTCTCGGACCTACCTTGACGAAATTTCTCAAATTTGGGTAAATACTGTCAACTTCGAAATTCTGCAGTGACCCGATGTGCCCAAAATAGCCTAAGATGCGAAACTTTACCCCAATTGCAAAACTTGGCTTAAAGTGTCAATTCGCATTAACTGCAGGGGCATGTTTCGAAAATATTCCCATTTCTCAGATTTTTCAGCCCAAGGTCGGAACTGGGTAAATTCTACCAATTCGCATAAACTGTAGGGATTCGAAATGAAAAATTCAGCTTTTAACACCATTTTTCAAGTTTTTGTCCCCATTTCGAAGGTGGGTGAAAAATGTCATTTCATTGAAAATTTTGGGATTCGAATCGACAAGTTTTGTTTATTCTCCACTGTAATTCGAAGATCAGATGCAATAAGGGACCTTCAATGATTCCCATTTCGAACCTTCGGAATCAATCATTCCCAGTCGATACTCCCATTTCGAGCCTTCGTTCTCAGATGCGATCCAATTGACCTTTGACTATAGCTTTGTTGATACCCACAACGAAGGTACCATCGACATCAACTAGTCATTTTGAGACCTTCCCAATCACAATACCATTTCAATGACCATCGATTCTCAACCATACTCATTCGATATCAAACTAATCTCCAACTACAAAGCCATGTTTGATGTCCTTTTCTAAACTCAAAATTTTACCTCAAATAACGAATATTCGACTTCTACCTAATTAATTAAATGTTAACAGCCTTCGTTATCACTTTTGACCTTTAACCCCAAAAAGATTTCTTGTTCGACACCAAAGAAATTAACCCAAAACATATGTCGAACTTGACTTTGTCCATCAAACCAAAATTGTTCAACATTGACATCAACTTCAAATCCATAGCTTTTCCAACTTGTTCACAAATCCATAAGTCGAATCCAGTCCTTCGTTCTCTATCCACAATCAGTCAAACATCATTGAAGTGTTGACAGTAACCTTCGAAATCAAGAACATAAATACAACCCGACTCGAAATAAAAACCCCAAGTTAAGCTTGATTTCGACATCCACAACCCATGTCCAACTTATATAAACTAATTTTAGCCTCAAATTCATTGATTATTCACTTAAAATCGAGTTTGACTTTTTTTTTTCAAGTTTGAATTTTTCGATTTCAAAGATAAATAAATATGAAATTGATGAATCTAACATCAAATTTAAGATCAAAAATTGATCATACCATTGTTCTTATCTCCTTCAAGTGTTCTTGATCAAGTCCATCAAAATCAAAGAGCCTATTTTTGATTTCTTAGCTATAACTTGATCATCATCGATTTATGATTGAACAAATTAAATCAAATCAAGTCACAAGTTTAGAATCACTAATAACATTGATTGATTATTAGGAATGAAGAAACTAAAACAAAAGCACAATAGATGAACATACTTCGATCATCAGAATGTACAACCGTGGAATGCGATGACGATTGACGAACCAATGACTTTTTCAGAATCGTACAACATTGACTCTATATCAAATGGATTTAATGAATTGTTGGGATCAAATGTGTTGTTATCGGATCAAAGTGATTAATGAGCGTAAAACTGATGAACAGTAACAAATTCAAAAATGTAGGCTTAAGATATCAAGTAACAGTCATGGACATCGAAATTATGTACTGAAGATAACGAGGTATAATAATGGATCCATAATATGATTTTTGGGAATCCAGGATCATATTATGGATCCATTATTATACCTCGTTATCTTGAGTACATAATTTGTTACTGATGATTCTAAAATAAGCACCTCTCCGATCACTAGCCATAGGAATCCAAAATCTTCGGGGCCCCAAGGTCCTCTTGTTCCGATATCCAACATTGAACTCTTATCCATGATGAATATGTTGATGCAACAGGTGACCCAACAACATGAGGACAACAGGACATTGCTTAAGGAGGTGGGAAGAATGAGAGCAGAAATCCATAAACCCCATGAAGCGAAACCCTTAATCTTACAACCCAAGATACTGAATTTCAATAGCGTAGGATCCTTTAGGAAACGTCCAAAGACTACAACCCCAACATCCTTCTCTACTCTGTCTAAGGGTGTAATCACAACCAACCGAACTCTTGTAATCCAGGATCATGACAAAAGTTTCCCTATCCCTAATAACAGAGATGTTGGTAACTTTTTCGAAAGTAATACTTTTAATACTAACTCTGTGAAACTTGATGCAAGAATAAGTCCAATGATGGCTAAGGAACATCAACAATTAGACAGATGATCTCAAGTGTGCCAGGAGTCGTTTAACATATACCGTAAGTATCCCCCACCAGTCATAGGATCTCGAGAATTATTCCCTCAATAGCTGACACTAAAGTTCTGAAGTGCTTCCAAACTCCCAACATGAAACCTTACGATGGAACCATAGATCCTGAGGAACACATAGCACAATATAGAGAAAGAATGGACATCATTCCCATTCCATTGCACTTAAAAGAAACTTGTTTATGCAAGGGTTTTGGTTTGAATCTTATAGGATCAGCCTTAAAATAGCATCTCAATGTTCCTCCTTACTCCATTACTTCTTTTGCTCACTTAGTTAATCGTTTCAATAACCAGTTCTCTGGCAACAGGATATTAGAGAGGATCACTATTGATCTTGATCAAGTAGTATAGTATCCTAAGGAATCCCTTAGAGACTTTGTAAGCAGATTTGGTAGGGGAACATTGAACATTCCAAACATTAACATTGCTACTGCCGTGGAAGCTTTTAGAATGGGCCTCAAGAAGGGTTCTCCATTCTATGAAGATCTTGTGATGACCCCGTGCAAGAGAATGGATGAAGTTAGAAGTAGAGCATTGAAGTCATTAGACCAGAAGAAGACAAAAAAATTCTAAAGAGGGCTAACACCCCAAATAATTATGGCAACCTTAACAGTAAGTCTGAATACTCAACCCAAAGATCCTATTGTTGAAACAAAAAGTGATCCTCTTCGTCTAGAAGGAACCACAGACTTTTGCACTTGATGATACCATAGAGAAGTTACTACTAGAGACTGTTTTTGTCCGTTGTGAACCGTAGAGGTGAAGATGAACCGCATAATGAAGTTATGCATGAAGATAGCTTAAGTTACTGACATTTTTTATATTCCGTGTATTATCCAATGAACCATTCATGATCACCGTAGTCATTTACTTTTAGATTATTTTACTCTTCTGATGTAACTTTTGGGACTTTATAAATAGAGCTTCCCACTTCATGTAATCCTTACCAATCTACCAATTACCAATTTATCAATCGATCAATCACTAAATGTTTATCAATATTAGAGTGTTCATCTCTATATCTTCAGTTATCCTAACTGATACTTAACTGAGTTCCTCTTTACTTGTGTTGTTCATCTTATACTAACTTGTGTTTGCATGAAAACCCTGTTACAATTCAACGTCGTGTCTAATTGTTTATTGCTTATTAATATAAACTTGCTGCTATATATTTTCCTTACATTTCCGCAATCTAACTATTATTATTGTTGAGCTAACAAGATCCATTGAGATTAACTTTAATTTCACAACTTATTATCTTGTACTAACGTTTGTTCAAGTTTTTCTCTCAACAATTGGTATCAGAGCCAAAGTGGTTTCCTTTTAATTCCTTTTGAAATTGAAGCTTTTGTTCTCAAAACTCTAATTTAAAAGGTCTTTTATACCACTAAAGCTCATAAGAAAATTAACAAAGAGGAAAATGGCACAAGCTTATTCTCTAAATGTTTCAAACAGTGCTGGTGGTTCTAGTAGAGCCCCAATACTTGTTGCAAGTAAATATCATCATTGGTCCCAAAGAATGGAAAGATATCTAAAGAGGCTCGGTAGAGATGTGTGGAGATCTATAGAAGAAAGACCTCATGTCCTTATTCTCACTCCTATTACAACAGAAGGTTTTCAAGAAAGACTTGGTGGAGGTCAAGCAGCCACGAACAGACCTACCAACGATGATTTAGAGAAGATGGAGAAAGATGCAATAGCCTTCTACGAAATCTCGTGTGGTGTTGCTCCTGACAACTTCGACATCATTATCAACTATGTGGTGTTGCTCATTAGAGAAGATAAGGATTTCCTCGATCAAAAGATCCTGTCTTAAGAGGGGACTTGCTCTTTTGATGATAACGACACCGAGTCCTTAAAATCAATCAATGCTATTCCTGTCGATGTTATTTTCAATCCTTTTGATGCTAAGGCCAAACTTGACTTCATCACTTCTATTTGGGTATGTTTTCCTAAATATCCTTTCTCCTTGGGTTTGACATACCCTTTTTCTAGCATCATATCTAAGTTCTTCGAAGTTACAAAAAATTCTTATTTTCAAACTATGTGTGTGATCTGGAGGATCCTTTTTTGCATAAATCGTATGAATTAGTCTAAAAAAATTGACATGGGGTTAGTTGAATTGGCCAATGTTTATGATCCTCAAACTTTTGGATCTTCTAATTTCCTTCTCAAAGTCAAAACCAACAAATCACATTTAAATTTGAAATCAAAGCAAAAGGATGGTGCCTGGAAAGAAAGGTTTTTCTTTATGAAACACAACTCTATCTCCAACGACTATCTCCTGCCAATAAAATGGGTTAAAAAGGATAGGATTTTATTTAATTATGATAAGGATCCCGAAATTCCCACTTACTTATTTTGTTTGTTTTGACACAACTTTTCAGTTCAAGGAAGTTGTTCCAACTGCTGAAGATACCGAGGAGAATTTTGAAAGCTTTCTCATTTTGTCTGAAGCTGAAAGATCTTTCAAGTTTGACCATTTCGGCTTCCTAGAAGGTTCTTCCACCACTGCTTTGATGTCTACCGGTAAAGATCCTTATTTTTAGTTATTTCATTTTGGTGATCCCAAACTAATAAGGGTTCTTTGCATTTTCAAGATCCAAGGCTATACATTCCAACGCTTGCTTCTCCTTCTCGAAACTTGATGAATCCATGTCTAGCAGTCAGCTTGCGGTTAGGAAGGAAAAGAAATCCTCTTGGAGAATGCCTTGGAGAGCGAGCATGTGATTGTTGAGGTTAAGAGCAGTGTCGCCTAAGCCATATGGGAGAACACAGGATCTTGATATGTGGTTAGTTGGCGTGAAGCCCTTGCCAAGTTGACTGGCAGGCACGTTAATGCCATTAAGAATCCTACAGAAAAAAAAGAAGAGATGAGAGGAAGAGAAGAAAGAGACATAGGAGACCCCGACTGAAGGGATTAAACCTTGAATTAGGTTTTATAGGTTTCAAAAAACAATTTAATATTTTGTTTCGTAAGACAATTTTTTCTTTTTTCTTTTTGCCGAGTTGGAGGGCAACCCTTCTTTATTTTAATTCTCTTGTTTTACTATCTCTTTTGTGTGGTTGATTTGGTTGTAGAAATAGGATCAAAATATATTTTTCTAAGGGTTTTTAGATGATTAGGACCCTAAAGAGTTTAGGGTTTACGAAAAAAAAATTAGGATCTTAAAGATCTAAAACTAATAGTTATTTGATTGGGATCTTGAAATAGTTACGATCCTAGGGTTTGAAAGAGATACATTTTAGTTAATGAGTAGGCAAATATTTAGAAGAAAATGATATATTTTTCTTGTTTATAAGATAACTTTGGGTGTAGTAATCATACAAGATAAGGATAGATAGAACCTGGTGAGAGCTTTCTTATTCCATTCCTTAGATTTCGATTAGACTTTTAGTGATCTCTTTGAATTTTTCTTTAGGAATTTCAACTTGGAGGAGTGTTTTTCAATCTTGAGGCTTGAACTGAGGAGAATCCTTCTATCTTCTCAAGAAAACTTCATCCTAAGAGTCCATTAGGATAGATCCCAACTTGGTGTCTACTGGGAAAGATCCCAACTTAGTGTTTTATTGGGAATATACCAACTTAGAATTAACTGGGGAAGATCCTAACTTAGAATTAACTGGGGAAGATCCCAATTTAGAATCTACTGGGGGAGATCCCAACTTAGAATTTATTGGGGGAGATCTAAACTTAGATTATGTTGGGGAAGATCCCAAATCATAAGATAACATGATAATGTTATAAACCGTATATTAAACTTTAGGATCTTAACATACGTTCAAAAATAAGAGGGTTTCCAAATCACTAAAGCGTGAAATGATCCCCTTATTTACATCCCATAGTTAGATATTGTGCGTCCAAGCGAGGTGTAGAAACCTAAAATCATGAGAAAAAAAGTCATTAACTCTTTAAACCTTAGGATCTTCACATATGTTAAAAAATAAGAGGGTTTCCAAGTCACTAAAGCGTGAAATGATCCACTTACTCACATCCCATAGTAAGATATCGTGCGTCCAAGCGTGGTATGGAAAGCCATTCACGGATGAAATAAGTTATTAACTCTTTAAACCTTATAGGGGATTAAGTACCCTTAATCGGAGGAGAAATAATCAGTATCTATTAACAGTGGCTAGGATCCTTGAGTTTTTGCATGTTGCAAATGTTAAATTAGGGTGGGAGTTATCTTGGATAACCCTCTGATGCCTAAGTCAATAGTGTTCTTAGAATAAAAATAAACAAAGAAAATAAATGACGGTAAGGAGTATGTATGTACCTCGACTCGGTTGTGATGAATTATGACTAAATTGACTTACATAAATACGCTTCAAGGTGTATAGAATTTCAGGATCTTGGCAAGATCAAGATAGACATTTAAGGTAACATGCAGAGCCTTATACAAGCCCTATTTTGTTGATGATTCCAAGACGTAATCATCCTAAGGGGGAGATGACTGTAACTCCTACAAAATTAAGCTAGGTATTTAAGATATAATATAAGTTATGTATTAAGAAAAATATGAAAAAAACAACCAAATCGTCTGTAAATCGTAAAAGTAAGTGCGCCAACATACACACACAGATATATATATATATATATATATATATATATATATATATATATATATATATATATATAAAGTACACATCATCCCAATATCGAAAATATAAATTTCGTAGAAATCCGATTCCGTATGAATAGGATATGATTTTTATAAGATATAAAAGTCATTCTCACACAAGGAATGTGTGACGTTAAAAGATACAAAGAGAATGGTTGACTTTTAGCTAAATTCACCAAAAGGACAATCATAGTACTCCGTAAGATGGGAGTTTTGAGAAAAAGAATGCCAAAAATGGAGTCCGTACGAGAAAGTTATGATTTTGGTAAAATCATTTAATCTTATAAAAATAGGGATGAAAAATAAAGTAAGAATTAGCTGATGGAGTCTAGAGGAAAGTTGTAAATCTCGTCGAGAGCTTTCTAGGGATATAAAGAACATCGAAGACAAAGTTCGTTTGAAGAATTTATGGAATTTACAAAATCTGCGATTTGTGCCTCGCGGAGTGCGCAAAGCGCGCTTCTAGAAGGTGAAAACCCGGACCACGGATAGGCCGACACATGGCACAAAGTGGCTGGGGAGACGTAGCCTTAAAAGGAACAATGTGCACCCCTTTTCACGTCGTTCACCCTAAAAACAACTATAAATAGGAGGCCAAGCCTCATTCCCTTCCCACACCTCCCAAGATCTTCTCTCTCAATTTTCTTTCGATTTTAGCAATTTTCCCTTAATTTTAGTCTTCAGAAAATCCATGCGACTCCTGAAGTAGTAGTAGCTAGCGAGTAGAAGCTCTTTCAATTCAATGTCCTAACTTTTTCCAGGAAGAACCTCTGTAAGTTAAGCTACACTTTAGTCTTTTCAGTGTAACTTATATTTATAGTCATAAGTCACTATTATGAACTTATAAATAAGACTTATCAGTAAATCCATGTCATTATACTGATCGATCTACTTACGGGAGAGGTACCTAGAATAGTCACGTTAGCTTGGTTATTGGATCCCAGAAAAGTTGTTAAGCTGAAATGATTTTGCCTCCTGTCCTACTTGGTTGATCCTTACTTGACAGATCTTGATGTAGACATTAAGATTAGTGAGGAATCTAGACTATAATTATTATGGTCACTATGATTATGAAACTAAACTAAGGCTTAGTACTCTATGCGTCTATGTCTTTTTAAAGTACAAAGTGAAGCTCTACCTAAATTGTCAGTCATCCACTTTATCAAGTGAGTGCATAGTTACTTTCAACCTTACACATAGATACAAGTATTCTCATTTCTTAAATGCTATGTGTGCTATTTTTGTTGTGTTTAAATATATTTTTACAATATGATATGATTGTTAGTTGATCTAATCTGATACTTAATAATATAATTAGGTAGTAAGGGGATGTGCGTAATAATAAATAAGAGGTTGTGCTAGGGCCGTGTAAGTTAGTGGTTGTGATAGGTTAAGTGAGAGTTGTGGAAATTAGTAAGTCGTGACCTATCGTGCCTATCCAAGTACTATTGTATTATCATGTCTATCCAAGTACTTTTGTACTGCCGTGCTTATCCAAGTACTATTGTACTGTCGTGCCTATCCAAGTACTTTTGTACTGTCGTGCTTATCCAAGTACTATTGTACTACCGTACATATCCAAGTACTTTTGTACTACCGTGCTTACCCAAAATTTTATCACACTGCCGACAAAGATCCTTTAGGAAAGATCTCTCGAGATTACCATACTAGGATTTGAAAGTGAGGATAACGGGAATGGGTAATGGGGTTATTTAAATGTTGAAGAATATATAATTAAAGATTATAATATTGTGGGTTGAAAACCCTATGTATCTCACCAGGTTTCCCAACCTTACCCACACAGTTAATTTGTATCACAGGTATCGATGTGAAGATACATTACACTAAGAGATTAAAGGAGATGTAGATCATTAGTGTAAATTAATATAAGTTTTGTTTATGCTTATGTTTTATATTAGTTATGACATCCCAAGTTTTGAAAGAATATCAATATTGAATGTTTCTTCAGAAATGTTTAATGTTAATATTATCTCACACTGAAATAATATTTTTGGGACCAATTCCGCAACAAAAGAAATACTCTATTTTAAAATAATCATAAATAAAACTTTTAAAATGACCGTAAATTTGGGGATGTCAAAGGTGAATAATGTATGACTAGATTTTCCATCTTTTCTAGTATATATGAAGAAACTTATTAGAATTTGGAGGTAAAGTAGATGAATTTGATGAATGAACCTTCTAGGCATCTTGGGAAAGATGATCGATGTTATACTTGGATTCTCATGGCTATATCAATTACATCCCCCACCTCCAACTACTTATCCGAATTGGGTGAGTTTAATTATTTAATAAATGAAAATGATTGTTTCTTTGCTATTGAAGTTGAACTAAAGCCAAGGTTGTTAACTATTTGGCTATTAGATATGTTAAATAACATCTCAACTATAAGAGATGATACAGTTATTATTCTCTCTCTCTCTTTCTTTCTTTCTCTCTCTCTCTCTCTCTCTCTCTATATATATATATATATATATATATATATATATATATATATATATATATATATATATAATTGATGATCCTTTTCTTATTTAGGTGACAAAAAAATTAAAATTTTCTTTCATCATATCATCTATTTGATGAGGAAAATAATGAAATGTAACTAAGATATTGTGGGACATATTGTGTAGATAATCTCTTCCAGCTTAAATGGGCTATCAGTATGAGACTCCTTTTCGGAAAACCTTATGGATTCTCCAGCAAGATCTGACATCATGTTTTAACTAAGGTAAACAAACTCTTACTCTATTTTTTATCATCAAGAAAGAAAGAAAGTCGAATTTGATAAAATTTGTTAGTTTTTTTTTTTTTTTATTTCAGGGATGGATTGTCATTGCAGTATTCACCAATGTCAGAAAACTTGGATGAATGTAGATAATGTGAAAGCAACACATGCTCACCATCACCATCAAAGCATTCACAATAAGGAGCTTTTTAAAAAATGAGAAAACTTTGAAAAATCTTATCACCTGTAATGAGACATTTTCAAGTTGAGTTTTCTTCATAAAGACTTCTTAATTAACAAGCTTATGGGGAAAACTTTTTCAAAGATTGTCTTTGTTTTTTATTATTATAAATTTATAAACAATAATAGTTGTTGGTGCAATGAAGGAGTTTGTATTATTTGGATGCCTTGATAATCTTTGTATGTCTTTTTACTCTTTGATTTCAAATATATGTTTGTTGGGTTAATGTGAGAAACAGAAACATAGTTTTGTTGATTTATGCCATTTGATTGTTGATTTATTTTTCATAAGAGTTTGTGCTTTTTAGCTTATTGAATATGTTGTTTATGGGACTATATCTTAAAATGTCATAAATGAATTTGATAAATAATGTTGGCTACTATAAAATGAAATAACAAAAAAGAGTTGGCATAAATGAATTTAATTAATAAGATTACAAAATGCATCCAATTACAAATAGAATTACAATGTACAAAAGAATCATATGAACCAAATGAAGAATCAACATGTTTTTTCTATGCAAATTTTGAGTTCTTGATCCATGTATTCCAATATTGTTTGCCTTTTTTTAACGATAACAACAACAAAAGGAGGAAAGGACTTCTGATGAACATTGAAAGAGATACAAACAAAAAACAGAAATAAAAATGCATGCCTTGTTCTTCTTGTTGGCATTATGTCAAACACATGGTGGGTGCAAGTTAAACATTCACAATTCCCCTATATCAAAACACCAACTTCACCCAAATTACACCTACTGAATCGAGCCATAATGTTTTATTGAATTCTCCAGGTTTAGTACCAGAAGGCACGATACCAGCCACTTTAGAAGTCAATTGATCAAACGTATACCATTGAGTGTCTTTATTGAATCCATTCATCTTTAGGTCTTCGAGAGATAAAGCTTTGATACCACTTTTCCCTTTGATTAAGCATTTCACAACCCAAGAGCGACAAATGGTACAAAGTAAATATCTTTACGGACAAGCCATGGTCGTAAAATAAAGTGGATGGTGAGCCCATTCAATGGAACCATGGTCGTTGACGGGAGATGATCACGAAATGTCCCTCCTTGAACCTGAGAAATAAAACGAAAAACATGTTCCTGGGATTAATCAGGAACCGTTGTACCGAGATAATTCATACTCCTTAAACGACATAGTTTTAATTTTTTGGGTACCTATCTTATATACCCTAACCACTCATTTTGTAGATAAAAAAAAACATTTTTAAAATCACATTAGAATATTTACAGTGTAATATTCTATTAGAATATTCTATTAGAATATTTCATGTATTTAAAAAAAACGGTAATTTTTTTTAAGGTAAAAGAAGTGACGAAAATAATAATTAAAAAAAGAATTTTCGGATTTTTCCTATTATTTTGCATTTTAAAAGTATTTTTAGATTGCGTTTTACGGTCTCACAAAATTAGTATATGGTCAAATGAACCTATATATATATATATATATATATATATATATATATATATATATATATATATATATATATATATATATATATATATATTAGAAATTAACATATATTAATTATTGTGGTTACAAGCAACATATTAATTATCTATAAAGTTTTACAAAACTTAAATATTTTTGGGGATTAACCCAACTGATATGTTATGATTCATACTAAAAGATACATATTTTGATTTGTTACCAAAGTGGTTAAACTAGTAGTTAATTTTTATGCATGATATGCAAGGATGATGTTGTCCTACCCTTACAACGTAGACATAGTTCAGAAATAATTGACTGTTGTTTGTAAGTTTTTTCCAAGTGGCTGAAAATTACTCACGTTAACCTAAAAACACCCCATTCATAACAAATGTTTCATCATCTATAGTCTGTTAAATCAAATTCTGTAATATTTACATTATTTATCTTTATGACATATGCATGTGGATTGCACATGATAGCATATTCTTTCAAGATTGAAAGAGAAAAGTACAAGCCCCATTTTGCATATGTCAAAGAGCTGAAGGTACAAGTGTTCCAGCTTTAGGTACAACATTTGTTAGACTAACAAGCAAGCACCAAATGTACCTCAAAGTTCCCTCGTGGAGGGTTTCACATGGATATGGACCATTCACATTCTCATTTACTAAAATTAAATTTATGATAATATATGCATTAAAGACTTGTATTTTATGATACTTCATGTATTAAACACTTGTATTTTATGTATTGAATGTTGTCCGACCAAGTAGGTTCATATGGTTCAAGGGTATTTACAAGTTGTAACAAGATTCTTTGGAACAATTATTATTATTTGAGCTTCGTTCGACAACGTGTTTTCATTTTATTTATATATCTACAGACCAAATAATTGAAATATAAATATTTGTACAATTAATTATAAAGAAAGAAAATATGCACAAAAATTTTGGTATAATTAAGACCGAAATTGAAAGTGGATAGGTTACAACAAAAAAAATGATATAAATAAAATATCTATACACTTTTAAGGTATTGAATTTAGTCATTTGATGAAAAATCCGGGTTTTAAACGACGAATCTAGAATCAAAAACCATATACATTCGCTTATTATTATTAGAGTTTCGTTTGACAATGTGTCTTCATTTTATTTATATATCTACACATCAAATAATTGAAATATAAATATTTGTACAAGTAATTATAAAGAAAGAAAATATGCACAAATTTTTTGGCATAATTAAGACCGAAATTGAAGGTCGATAGGTTACAAAAAAAAAATGATATAAATATAATACGCACACACCTTTAGGGTATTGAAAATTTAGTCGGTTGATGAAAAATTCGGCTTTTAAATGATGAATTTAGAAAAAAAAAAACCATATGGTTATTTATGTAATCCTAAACTTGAAAATAAATGAAAGTAAAAGATACTAATGCAATCGGATCTTATAACTTAAAATATTTAAACATACACCTTTTATTCTGAATTTTTTTTTTTTTTTTTTTTTTTTTTTTTTTTACTTTTTTAATAATTTTACTGGATTGGGCTATTACATTTTAAATGAACAAATGCATTGGACATACTATTTTAAATGGATTGTAATAAAAATATGGAGTTTGGTACATTTAAGTTCCTAGATTATATATAAGGTAGTTCCTTTTAAGAATAGATTAACTTAGGTACCCAAAACACACCATAATATGTTGTTTTGTTTGATATATTCATTATAATATTTTTAAACTTCAACCCTAACTTGATTTACTTTCAAAATATTAGAAATTTTACTATTATCTTTCTCTTACATCACATTTTTTGTCGAACACCTATTAAGTTATATATATTGTGATTGAAAATGAAAATTATGTAAGACGAAGATAAATGTGTAATTTATAAAAATCTTGGAGTTAAATCAAATTAGAAGTTAAATTATAAGAGCATTGGACTATTAGAATGTATTATATGATACAAAACGACATAGTATAGTGTGTTTGGGTACCTAAGTTGATATACTCTTAATGGTATATATTCACTTTTCCATATATATATATATATATATATATATATATATATATATATATATATATATATATATATATATATAAATTTTTAAATAGGTGGCTTCTAGGACCCACCTTCACATATAACAGGATTTTGATCGGCGTAACATTAAATATATAAAAATAGATACATAGCTAAAAATACATGAGTATATGGCTACAAAGTACTTGCACCTATAGAAAAAGGGGGTCTCAATGTTGGGTCGTTGAGCGCTCTTAATCGGTCACTGCTCATTAAATGAAATTCAGGACATATGAAAAATAAAGAAGCTTTATGGAGTCGGTTTAGTTGTGGCATTCATCCCCTTGCTCGTAAACCGGTGAAGCCTTGGCAAAGAAAACATAAGAGGACACTTGGAACAACATTGTTAAAGCTAAAAGGGATGTAAATTGATCTTGAGAGTTAATATATTCCTATAATGTTGGTTTGGGCGTGGAGACTCTTCTTAAATGAATGATTATCAATTCACTCGTCTGTTCACATTTGAAAAATGCAAGTCGGCTCGTATTGCAGATAGAGTCGTAGTTGGCGGTTTTGTTGGCAGTTGAAAGAAATTACCAAACTCGGATACCGAACTATCAAAGCTCACCCCCTACATGTAGCGGTTAGTGTTTCCACCCCTTCTCCTAATGCCGACTGCTAGAAATTTAATCACTCTTTAGGATGCATCTACTACGTCGATTCCATATGATGTTCGATTGATTCAAGGCTAACTATTCCATCGAATACCCCTTTTGATCTGAATTAAAGTTGTTCTTTTAAGGACACTTGTGTATATTTGGAGATCTCACTTCATTAGTATCCCCACCTTTTCCTCTCTTAAACGCAAGGGTATAAGTATATACTTCATGTCTTGTTCCATGAGCAATGTATAGGAAGAGACTGCATCTTGTAGCAACATCCCCCTTTATTAAAGAAGTTTTCTTACAGACTTTTGATTGTTGTAACATCCCTACTCGTCTATTGTCAAATATAGCAGACTTTGATAGCTCTGTAATATATATATATATATATATATATATATATATATATATATATATTACAGAGCTATCAAAGTCTGCTATATTTGTGTGTGTGTGTGTGTGTGGGGGGGGGGGGGGGTTCAAATAAAAAAATATAAAAGAATGTGAACGCGATGAGCTACATATTTAACCATCTATGTTTAAATATAAATCCTAGAAATATTATATATTAATTAATTTGAAAAATAAATTATTATGGTTATTAATTATACCACCACCATAACTTGATTTCATTAACTTAAAAAGAACAAACTATGGGTTAACTATTTACATTAACTTACAATTAAGCAATACGAAGCTAAAAACAGTAAAAGTTAATATTTAACTGTTTCAATAACTTCTAATCGAACCAAAACTAAGCTAAACCACATAGATTCAAAAATGATTACGAGAATCTACAGAACAATTCCAAAGCGTATGGATCGATTGATACTTGAATGATGATTAACAATGGAGAATAAAGGTTTTCACTTGAATCCAGAAGTAAACGTGTATGATAATCTATTGTTGATGAATTTTTATCAAAACACCCTAAAATATTTCTATAGCATCTGAATCCTTAAGATACTTGAATTATTGAGTTCTTGCATTTTGGGAGGAGCTCTCACGACGTGAGCCATAGTGGTCACGACGTGAGTGACCATTGACCATTTGACCCGCCCATGCTTTCTGCATTGCGTGATTTTGAGATTTTTTGTACTATGATATTATTTCATTATGATATATTTTTTATTGTTTTGACATGATTAATAAATGTTCTGAAATGAATTAAAAATGAAAATTTTGAAATGTTACAATTTCACTATTGACATGAAAAATATCAAAAATTCAATTTAATTTCAAAAAATTTCATCGTGTTTTGGAACTTAAAAATAAAAAATATACTAAATGATCTTTTGTACAAGATTTTTCAATTCTTTTAAACTTTGTTTTAAGTATTTTTTAAAAGTAACTTTATTGTTTGTTTAATAGCTTTATATAGTTTTATAACTTTATTGGCGTACTTAAAAACAAAAAGCATTCACCCCAATGGTAAGCCGCTTGTTTTGTAGACGAATATCAAGAGGTTAAGGTTTCAATCTCTCTCCTTATTTTTTGTATGCAAGTCATAAACCCAAATCTGGGTTAGCCTCACTGCCCTGCATGGCTGCATCCTATACCCGTAAATTCAGTCACCTTTCATTGTTCAAGTTTCGGCCCAAGTTTAAATATTTTTTTACTAAGGCTGGACAGAGTGGGTTCGACATCCCTCGACGAACAACGAGCAAGATCCTCGGCGACCCTATTAGGTGGATTTCTACTAACGAGAGAAAAAGCTTTTGCATTTTTTTTACCATTTAATCAATTTTCATTTTCAAAAAATACCTCCATTTTAAAAATATAACCGTTTTTTTGTTCTTCAAAATTTCAAATTTTAAATATTCTATCATTAACTATAAATATTGTCATCCTTATTCATTCTTCATCATATTCAAATCTTCTTAATTTAATTATCCTACCTTTCTTATTTTTCATCTTCTTCAAATGCTCATCGCTAATGGTTCGTGTGACTCATGTTTGGTTCCTGAAGAAGAGACGTTACTGGCTTGTTCATGGGTTGATGTAACAGAAGACTCAATCAACATTAACGTTGATGCACGTAGTTTTTTGGGGAGAGTCGCCGAAACATACAATCGCCAAACCCATATTCCTCGAAGCACAGATCAACTCTTCTCCAAATGGAGACATGCACACTTGCAACTCATTTTAACAATGTGTTTTGTAGTGTGATGCATGAAGTCAAAAATGAAAATAATTTGCTAGAGAATGTTTTTGAGGCTTATCGTGTTGAAGCTAACAAACATTTCCTACTTGTTGAGTTTTGACAATTTGTGCGGTAGTGCCTGAAATGACGCCAAATTTAAAGTCATTGTCTTCTAATTTTTAGTGGGTTGTGTGTTTAAATTTCTAGTGATCTTGTGTTTTAATTTAATTTCAAGTGTGGTGTTTTTAATTTCAAGTGTGATGTTTTTAAATTTGTAGTGGTCCTGTGATGTTTTTAATTTCTAGTGTTGTTATTTTATTTTCTAGTT
Source organism: Lactuca serriola (assembly GCF_051521515.1). NCBI lineage: Eukaryota > Viridiplantae > Streptophyta > Magnoliopsida > Asterales > Asteraceae > Lactuca > Lactuca serriola. The sequence goes on from NC_136412.1 coordinate 333,480,911, forward strand.
TAATAAAATTTTAGTTTAAAAAAAAATAATATCTTTGAAATGTTTATTTTTTAAATTAATTAATTTAAAAAAAAATAATATGACAAGTGTGGCTACCCACGTCATGTAATTGACAAATATTTGAAGCAGTGTGACAAATTTTAGGTGACGTTTATGTGGACCGTGACAAACTTGACATCACTTCCTCCAGCCTAATTGGTCCAAATATTTTTCACAAAAATGTCCTAACTCCCGTGCCATCTGACTATTTGCTTTTAAAATTTGCCTCAACTCTTAATCATTTTTACGAATTTGGTCACATTTTTTTACAAAAGTTTCAACTTTTAATTTAAATTTTATTATTATATGTTTTTTAAGAATACAAACACCAACTAATTACATAATTGTAGAATATTCTAAAAGGGCATTTAGATTATTATATATAAACCCACCAAGAATAAGTTCATTTATTCTTATGAAAGCTGAGTTAGCAGAAAGCAAACTTCTAATAACAAAGCAAGTGGGAGGCACGTGGAACTTGAAGCAGGTCAAGAACCATATCCGTATGTGACAATTGTTTGCACTAGCTTTAACAAGAAATTGTTGAACATGAGTAGTAGTTATTCATAAACACAAATTGTTCACAATAATGGTAGAAATCATTGAGAAATGTGGAATCTCTCATTGATGAGTTCTTGATGGTTTCTAGTTAAACCATCAATTATCAAAATGTTATAGCAGATCTTGAATCTGACAAATGACATAGATTCATGAACAATGATATGCAATCCATGTTTAATAATCAAGTATGGGCTTGATTAATCTTCCTCTCTATAGCAAGGCTAGAAGGAGTAAAATATTCTTCTAGAAAGAATATATACATGGATATATATACACATTGAGTAATACTTGTTATATAAGGATTTTCTCATACTCATGTAATTGACTATGGTCTTTATCATACTCATGACATTGACTATGATCAAACCTTTTCATAAGTAGCTATGATTAGATCAACAAGGATATTATTTACTATAACTTTATATGAGATATAACAAATAGATTTCAAGAAAGACCGCTTTTCTTAATAGACATCTACTAGAAGATATCTATATAGCTTAGCATGAAAGTTTTCTTAATCTATGTTATCCTAACCAAATGTGTAAGGCTTAAGATCCACTTGTGGATACGAAACAGACATCTCAAGGTTAGAATAGTCATTTTAATATAAAGATACAAGGTATGCTTTTATATCAAAACTAGGCGAATGCCCGCGCGTTGCGCAGAAGCAACTATATAGCTGGCATTTTTACAAATATATGTTTTTTTAAATAAAACAATAATGTTGTCAAATTTGATATAATAATTCGTATGTTACGTTGATATAATAAACTGATTATTTTGAATTATATGATAATATATAAATCTATTAAAATTACATAATCTTAATCTTTTGAATGACATCTACCCGTGGGTTACTCATGAATAAAATTAAATATAATATATGGTTTAATGTTATTTATAGTTTTTGTTATTGTTAATTAATTTTTTTAAATTTATTTGTTTAACTTTTTAATTTCTGTTATTGTAATTATTTAAAACATCAAACAATTTTTATTTTATTTTAAAGGTAACAATATAATCATTTATATAGAGTTATTTTTAACTATTGTTATTATAATTTATTTTATGCTGCTTATTTGAAAACTTTTAACGATTATAAAAATATCCTTAGGAAATATTTTAGTTAAATTGATATTACAAAATATTCTTTGGGTTTTTTAAGTGGAACTGAAATTTATATCGAAGTTGACCCTGTAATGTTATATTTAAATTAAAACTTCAAGTATTTTGTCCAAACATTTCAAAAGTTGCAGCTTTAAACTGATAATGGTTTACATACAACATATTAAATCTAATAAATTAAGTATAATATGTTAAAAGTTAAAGACATAAGTATATAAGTAGAAGTAAAAATATTATTTTAATATTGAAATTTAGTTTATTTATGATTACACTTTAGGTTTGATACTTATTTAACTTTATTATCTAACTTATAATCATTATCAAAAAGTCACTACAATTTATCATTTTTAACTATTTACAAAGCATTTTTTTCGGTTGTGTAAGTTTAATTAAAAATTATATTTAAGTTGATCTTGTAAGGTTATATTTAAATTAACAATTTAAGTATTTTATACAAAATTTTCAAACAACAATATATTAGACCTAATAAAATATGTATAATATGTTAAAAGTTAAAAATATAACTTTATAAGTATAAGAAAATATATTCTTTTAATATTGAGATTTAGTTTATATATGATTACACTTTAGGTTCATATTTATTTAACCTTATTAACCAACTTATAATAATTATTAGAAAGAAATTGAAAAAGTCATGGGAGTTTCAAATGAATGTGGTGAAAGAAAAAATGAATGTGAGTTTCAAATGAATGTGGTGAAAGGAAAAATGCTTCCTTTATAAGTATATATATATATATATATATATATATATATATATATATATATATAATGATGAAAAGGAACGTGTGTGTGTGTTTACTATGAACTAGTGGGAGGATAGTGATATTCCTAATCTTGTATGAAAGAGACATACTTAATCATTTGAAATGACATTCCGCCTATGCAAGGTGGTTTTCACCTTGACTCGAAAAGTATTTATAAAATGAAAGACTTAGGAATGACAAGATACATTCTTGGAATGTAAAATATATAAGAGATAGATAAAGATGAATGTTAAAGGTTTTAAAATTCTTTTTTGCATGAAATGACTATATCTTGAAAGAGGTCAAGACACAGGATTCCTTTGGATGACTCTTTGCATTGTTACATGACACCTTTTGAGTTTGTCTCAAAGGACCTAGCACATATGTTGAGCTAGATGAAATAATTTATATTCTATTTTCTTGGAAAATGAATCCATCATTTATGTCATATAATGAAATATAAAATTAAATACATGGTTAAGTCACTAGATGATTGTGAGAACATTCTAAGAGTACTTAAGAAGAGCTAAAAGAATGTATATGAGAAAACTAGTTTAAAATAAAATCTTAATGTAAAGAGCTACATTGGATTTTGATTTCTAAATAAATATAGATAATTATGAATTATAATTGGATTATGACTTCATTTTGGAATGAAGAGTAAATTTAGTTGGAATGAGGTCCAAGCAAAAACATAATGACACAGTCTACTACAAAATAAGAATGCACACCTTTTAAAGTTAAAGTAAAATATGATTGGATGAATGAATTAATTGAAAAACTATGTTGATTTCTGCCGTTCAAGGATCACATAGAAATCTTTGTGACTTCGAGACCTTTAGAATAATAAATATTATTCATGGATTAAACATGTTAAAATAGAACACAACAAGTATTAATGTAATGATCATATCCTAGTATATCAAAACATTATGTAATAGTTGTTGTTACAATGTTCCAATATCCAAATAATAAATCCAAACCAAAAATCCCATTTCTAGAATAATCAAAAGTCTTATGGCTTAAGTGTGACCACTCATACTTAGCTTAAAAGGAAATAATTTATTAATGGGTTCGACTAAATTTATATTTTCCAAGATATTTAACTATACCTAGAGTAAAAGTCAAATATGGAGATATAGTATTCGCAAAATTCGCAAAATTCACACAAACCAAGGATGGCTCCAAATGATGGAACCTTGTCCCTGATAAGACCTTGCTTCTTCTTCACGGATGAACTCTTCTTGGTTGCCTGGTTATCACTGCAAGATCACAGAGAACAAGGGCCGTCAGCCACTTTCCGGGAGGGGCTCCCGGAAGAACGCTCTGACGGTCAAGTTAGGGGATGATTTAGGGTTTGTGTATGCGTTCTCTAGAAGGGCCAGAGAACTTACCTCGCTGGTCTGAGAATGCATCCTTTTATACCTAGCGCTCCTGCCTGGTCCGTACCAGACATGATCGCTTTTGGGGAGACAGGATCAGAGGCGTTGATTGGAGGGCCATGCGCCCTCAACCGCTAGAGCGCTCTCATTGGCTCCGATGGTAATGCTTTGATCCTACTGTTTTTCTCCTGATCGTACCTTTTGTCTTGGAGCAAGGAGCGTCACTTGGCGGGCGCGAGCCTTCCGCCTGGGCGTTTCGCTCCTGGGGGCGCCAGCGGGCGCTGAGCCTGGCTGGTGTGCCCGACTCTAGGGCTTGGACGCGGCTCTGCTGTGCTGCCCTAGGCACACCATCACTTACAATTGTAGATAAAATATTTTGTAGGTTGTTCGTGAGAAGAGCTCGACAGGACTGTACACACCTATCGAAGCACATCGAAGATAATGATTTCGATTGAATGCTGATTCAACTATGATAACATTGTCACATATTATTTTTAAGTTAAAGGTTTTAATCTGTTAATTTGTTTTCAAATGAAAAATATATTTGTAATTTTTGGGACGTTAAAAATTGGTATTAGAGCCTCAGTTTGAGGGATTTGGGCACCTTACGGTGTGTCTGAACTCAAATTGAGGGCTAGGAGACTTTCAAAACAAATTTTTTTCGAAAGAGGATATTTTACTCAAAGAAACTTAAGAAAACAGCTGAATAAAAAACACGAGCTCAGTTTTTTCCATGTTCTTGTTTGATTGTTGGCTTGAGATCGTGAACATGGTTTCCTGACTTAGCTTCAGGTTATAAAAAAAGGATGTGATGTGTATATTCTGTGATTCCCAATATACCATGGTTTTGTTTATGCTATGAATGCTATATGGTAGGCTAAGGATTTGTTCATTATCTGTAAGCTAGAATTGCCAGATTTGTATAAATACCTCGTATACCTTATAGAGAATCCATGAAGTGTAGTATTATGTATATTTCTAGACGTATGTGTACGTGTCAAGATTTTAGTGGAGTAATGTGAAGTGTCTTGGGAGTCTTGGAACAGTCCTTGGAATGAGTATGGATAGGTGTGTAAGGTAGTATTGGGTCAATTCTACTAGAAGCATAGGATCCATACTTGGGTCAAGCAAGTGTTACATGGATACCAATGAACTTGTGGGTGGGTATGCATAGTATAGGTTAGCATTGTGCATCGATTTTGATGTGTTCTCATTATCTTTTAGATTCAAGATGACGACCTTTCGTATTGGAGATTCAGTTTTGAGTGAGAGGGGAGTCTGAGACATCATCGTTGTAGAGGTCTTGAGGTTCATGAGAGAGGATTTGACTGGTATGTTCGGTGCAGTAAGGGATGTGTTGATTTTAGTATGGGATGAACGCCTAAGGGTTCTACGGACCGAGTTGGAGACCAAGCGTCCATGGATCCATGAGGTTACCTTCAATGAGTTTCATGCATGAGGAGCTCCTTGTTTTAAAGGAAGAAGGGAGCTTGTCGTACATTATGTGTTGGACCGCCGATGTAGATAGTGACTATCTCGTAAGCTTTTGTCTGGCAGAGTCCAATGGCAGGTTTGCAACATGTCTGATACACGATAGAGCTAGGGATGGATGGCACAAGGTTTTTAAGGGTCTTGTGCCATGTGTAATCAATCTATGACATGGGATGATTTTATTACCAAGTTCAATAGAGAGTTTGTGTCGATGATTGAGATTCAGCGGTTGGCTCAGGATTATTTGGCTCTTAAGCATACTATAGAGTCAGTGGTGGATATCATCTCTAAGTTCCGAGAAAGAATACTGCTTTTTCCCACAATATATGATGACAGAGGAGATCAGGATGATTCGCTACATGATATGTTGAGGATCGAGATCCGGGAGTATATGAACATCTCTAGTCATAAGAATCTTTTCAGTTAAGTGGAGGCAACCAAGGACAGAGAGCTGAAGTTGGAGATCCAAAAATGGAAAAGGAAGAAGGATTAAACTCACGCTTTACCAGTAGTAATCTAGAAGGCTAGGGTGATTGGTATTCAGTTTGGAGATCGAGAGACTCATAGGTTTTGCGGCAAGTGTTGTTTGGCTCATTGGGGTATTTGTTGTGCCCCAGTTTCTAGATGTTCAAGGGGCGGTCAGGAGGGTCACTACAACCATTACTATAGTTATAGGGATTTAATTGTGTGTTTTATTTTTATTTAGGCATGCCATGTTAAGGTTGATTGTCCTCTGAGAATGGATGCGATGAATTCGGATCAACACCTTTAGCTTGGCAATTACCGGATGGACGACATGGGATAGTTGGAGTCCCAAGGGCTAGGGTTTGAGTTATTAGTTTCTTCAGTACGGCCAGGTGCAACATTTGTTGTGTCATCTGTTGGACTAGGTGTCTAAGCCCATAACTATAATTGGTATATACTTGAATTGATAGTAGCACAGTCCTTTTGGGTTGCCTTCAAACTTGTCAATTGAATAGGATAACTGTTAATGAGAGAAGAATGATTTATTAATTTATTACTTGGTTTATAAATTACTTAGAAATCAAAATAAATGATTATTAATGTATTATGGAAATAATATATTAATTAGAAATCATATTGTTTAATTAATATTTAATTAGAAATTAATTTGGAATTAATTTTGGGATTAAAGGAATTAAATGAAACTACAGGGACTAAAGGTGACAATGTTTAATAGTTGAACATTGGGCAATTCTAGAACCTCCCTATAGGATGGGGAACGAAATCTAGATGCTCCTAGGGTTTCCTTGGGCTCTAAGGGTGCCTTGGATGCCTTAGGAAGGAAGTTAAGAGATTAGGGTTATCTTAGATGCACCTGCCTTATCCAATACTTTCCGAACACCTATATAAACCCTCCTTAGAGTTAGATTTCGTCTATGAACTCCTCAAAAGGGCTTATAGCCAAAATTCTTCTTCTCTTCTCTATCTCTAAAGTATTCCTTGGTTGCTTGAGTTTCTTTGTGAGCCATTAGAGGCGCGAAACTTGTGGCGCTTGCTACCAAAGGTCTTTCAAGCAAGGAATCAAGATTGTTTACAACAACAATCTTAAAGGTATGTTTCATAACCCTTTACTATGCGAATTTTGATTATACACTAAGGTTCTAGGGTTTATACTTTGTTTTTCATTATTGTATGTTCAATTAGAGAAAACATAGATCTTCAATTAGGGTTGCATGCACACATTGAAATGTATGCTTTGCTTAAAACCCATCAGTGGTATCAGAGCCTAGGATTAGTTTTCTGTTGAATAGATGCATTGTGAACTTGTTGAAAGGAGAAGGGAACATAATCGACATTCTGTTCAATGAACTCGTTGAGTTTGGTCCTCCAACTCGGCGAGTTGGTGCGTCTGATGCTTATCTTGGATTTTATTGCCTAACTTGATTTACTAGGTTAATATTTGGTAATTAAGTTTTATTAATTATGCCATAATATGATTTTTGGTAATATAACATAATTCAATAAAAACCTAAATTTTAGGAGATAATTATGAATTAGATAATGATGATTTATATGATTGTAATTATCCATATAGATATGGTTAATGATTTAATTAATTGATTAATTAAAGGATAATTATTATATCCATAAGTGGTTACCAGATAATTATCAGTTGGATTAAATAATTAATATTTTTGGGTTGTTTGAAATTTAAAATAAAGGTTTAATTTTGGAAATTTAAAATGGAAAACCCTAAAATATATCCTTATGGATTTTGTTAATGGTAATTAATAAATCCATATGTGGTTTAAATTTAATTAAATGTTTAATATATTAAAAGATTAAACCCTTAGTATTTTAAAATGTTTAAAATACACCTTATACTATATGTAATATTAAAAGTTTAATATTTACTATATGTATACGACGAGTCAGTTGAATCGCTAGTACTCCTCATTCACGAAGCCATACTATAAGGGTAGTTTAAGGAAGCGGCATGTAAAATGACCATCATTGGGTATCCATTCTTACCCACCGTTGTCTTGTATGGTGGAGGGAGGTTATTCGAACGAGTTCGATAGGACACTTAATCCTCATTAAAAGTATAATGATAAAGTAACTAAACCATTTTCTAAAATCCCACTCTTAGTTACTTTAGGAAAAATGTGAATTTAATGCTAACCCATGAAATTGCACATTTGGGACTAATATTGTTGTCAATGGGTGTCTCATAAATTTGTTGTATTAGTGTCTAAGTCCATAACTATTTTTGTATGTACTTGACCCGATGGTGCATGGTCCTTTTGGGTTGCCTTCACCAAAGCAATTTGATAGGATGAATTATGGAGAGAGAGGATTAATTATGATTTATTAATATATTATGAGAATAATATATTGAAGGAGAAATCATATTGTTTAATTAATATTAGTCAAGAATTAATAAGAATTAATTTTGTTGCTAAAAGACATTAATTAAATAAAGGGGACTAGTACTGTCAATTGTGTGATAGTTGGATATTGGGATAATGGACTCCATATTAAAGGAGTGGACGAAATGTATGGGGAAACCCATTAGAAATAGTCCAAGGCCTCTAAGGAGGGAGTCCATGGGTTGCTTAGGGCTTAAGCAGTCAAATTAGGGTTTCCTTGTTAGATAACCCTAATAGCCTCACTATTTAAGGACCTCTATGGCACCAAAAACGTGGCTAACTGATTCCTTAGGGTTTGTAGACGTTTTAGGGTGTCTCTCCTCTTCTCCTTCTTCATCCTCTTGCTCTTGGTGTTTGTGAGCCATTAGAGGAGTGATACTTGTGACTCTAAGCTCTTTGAAGCCATTACAAGGAGGATTTGAGATTGTTATTGCTACATAACAATCAATGTAAGATCTAAACCCTAATCATATGTCAATTTCAGATTTGTATGTTAGTCAATTAGGGCTTATTACTTTGGTACACAATGTTGTATGTTTAATTAGAAAAACCTAGATCAAAGCAATTAGGGTTGCATGAACACTATATGAATGATGTTATTCTCATAATCCATAAGTGGTATCAAAGCCTAGGGTGTTCTTCTATTGTATTTGATGCAAAATTATGTTTTCAAAGCTGAAAAATTGCGAATTTCGAATCTAACCTGATTCACGCCATGAACACAGTTTGTTCACCTCGTGAATTCAGTCTGACAGTAGATTTTCGAATTAAACCAGACTCATGTCGTGAACACAGTGTGTTCACCTCGTGAATTCAGTCTGACAGCACAATTTCGAGATTTTTTGCCTTAATTTGCTTAGGATAATTACCATAAATTGCTTTATTCAAATAAAAATAAGATTTTTTTATGGTAATTGATATCCTAATCAAATTAATGGATAATTGTCAAAATTAAGATAATTATTTGTTTTATTAGATAAAGATTGATTATTTGTAATTTTGATTTGAATTATCTTGTCAAAAATTAAATTAGGTCAAATTTAGATAATTCAAATTATTTGATTAATTTAATTATTTGTAATTTGATCTAGATAGTTTTGAAAAGTTTCAAAACTTGCCCTCAAGTTTTGGAATTTAAAATTTGATTAAAAGTTTGATTTTGAAATATTAAATTCTAAAACCCTAGTACTTTGAAAAGTTCAAATTGCACCCTTATGGTTTTATTAAATTAATTAAGTGTATGATTAAAGGAGAATTAATAAATCCATAGTGATATGGTTTATATTTAATTAAATTAAAAGTATAATTTATTAAATTAGACCACCTAGTATTTTAAAAGTGTAAAATACACCCTTATACTATATATAACATTAAAAGTCTAATATTATATATGTATAACTTAAACTGCTAGTCTTACCGTTAGTAGGTCTCATTCATGAAGCCAATCTATAAGGGGGGGGGGGGGGTATAAGGTTATGTCCTATAACATGGCCGTTTAATGGGTGTCCACTCTCACCCACCGCTTCCTTGATTAGTGGAGGGTCGTTAGCCGAACGGGTAGGATAGGGCAAACCCTTTCCATTAAAAGTATAATGAAGTATAAAGTAACTAAATGTTTTTACAAAAAATTCCCAATCTTAGTTACTTTATGTAAAAGTGAATTGGTGCAATTCCATGAAATTACACTTTGTACCCTTGCAAAGACGTTAGTGGAGCGTGTGTGGTTAACCGGCACACTAAATGGTTCTAAGCAAAGGTAGCAAAGGGTGACTCAATGTTTTTCATAGTTCGGTGGAGCGTGTGTGGTTAACCAGCACATCGAATAGGTGACTGTAACATTGGGGGCACCATGTAAGTTTGCATGGTTATTCACACCCTGCTTTGTGATCCTTGGCATCCCAGTCACAAATCGAGGGGCATATCGAGATTTAAACACGCCATTGAAAAAGTTCAATGAATCTCAAAGAATCTAGGAGTTTTCAATACATTTAAAACTTAATCTCTTTTTCGTTTTTCATGGTGGAAAATTAGTGAATCGTCATTCACTTACCTTCAAATGTTCTGCAATTTCGGTTACGACATCCCTCTCCCAAGTAGTGGAATCTTGTGTTGGGTCCTAGCCTTAATATCTCATTTGGGTGATTTATTAAGGACTCAATCAATCAACTAAATTGAATTTTTTTCTCTCGTTTTGTAGATGTCAAAGTATGACAACTATAGTCTTCCAAAATCCCGTGGAACAAGCTTTCCACATGAAGATGATATTCCACAATTCGATCGAGGAACACGAGAACATGCTTCACTTCCTCCACCTTCTCCTATTTTTCTCCTTAACCCACAAGTTCAAAGGCTTGAAAAGTTCAAACTCACTCAAGCCCTTTTGGCAAGTGGACATGAAGAAGGAAAGTCAGTTTGTGCACACGTCTTAGAGATGAAGTCACACATTGATAGGTTAAGAATGTTAGGAGCCGTTGTATGCGAGGAGCTGGCTGTTGACTGGGTTCTTCAGTCGCTTCCTGACTTATATAGTGAGTTCGTAAGAGAGTACTATATGATAGACCACGACGTGACCCTCATCGATCTCACCTATTTGCTTATTGCTGCTGAATCAACGATGATTTGGCGCATTGGAAAAACAAAGTTGATTGGTGAATCTGCCTTCCAGACCTCTATGGACATAGGCAATGGCAACGAAAGGCATGCCATGGTCGAAAAGTTTGATCATAAGAGAAAGGCAAAGTCTGAAGTAGTTCCGTGTGCTGTTCCAAAAGAGTCAATTTGTTTTTATTGCCAAGAGAAGGGGCATTGGAGACGAAGCTGCCCAATCTACCTGAGAGATCTAAGAGATGGGAGAGTCAAGATGTTTGGCTCTACTTCAGGTAAAATCCACTATCTGACTCCATTAAGTTCCTATTCATTGATTCTTAATACATAATGTGATAAGATTACATTTGAATGTTTTGTAGGATCAGAGAAAAGAGAGGAAGCTTGATGGAAGAACAAGAAGAGTCTGATCACAAAGAAATGGATCACGATCGCATGGATTCGAAGATTAGATTTTGAGCTTAGAAAGTTATGATAGATTTGTTAGGAATATTTGGTTACATAGTTTTTCAGTTGATTTTGCATTGTAAGGACATGTTTTCCGCTGCTTTTATGAATAAAATAAATTTTTTTGGTTTGTCTATATCCTTGCAATGAAATTGTTGTGAAAAATTGATGTTTGTGTATTTCTATAAATGGATGTGATTCTTAGTTATGTTATTTATGGTAGTATCATAATTTTTCTAAGTAATGAAAAATTTCCATCGCCCAAGTTTCAATTGGACAGAAACTTGGAATCATATGATGTATGGAAATCTTGGTATTTAGGAAATTAAGACTAATTCCTTGATCACACAAGTATGTGGGTCAAGTGAAGGACAAAAGGACTAGAACACAATGTTGTGCACTAGTCAAGTCCACCACATATAACAATAAGACTATTCGTCATGATTTACCAAAAGGTCTAGTAAATATGGTTATACTTACAAGATTAAGTGTAATTCTGAATCATTGAAAGGTTTCAATGAACGGCAGAACTAATAAGAAAAATCAATGAAGGCAGAAAGATAAAAGGTTTCTCAAATCTAAAAAGAAGGGATAGTACTTTTATATTAGTTTTATGATCGTCTTAATGATTAAGAACCATATCACAATTGATCCTCTAAGAACATCTTAGTGCACTAGTATGGCTAAGAGGAGGAATCGGAAATTGTTGAAATGGTTAAATCAAAAGGATGGGTCATACTTCGTTTCAAAATCAAGTTTTAGAATCATACTCCAAGATTGTGAATTAAGTGACACACACTCATCAAATGTGAAGTAGAAAATTGGTTTTCTTACTCTTGCACGTTTGAAATTGGTAAGTTGTGATGTCTTGGAGAAAACAATGACCAACTAAGACCAAATGTGTGTAATGTTTTGTCTTAATATAGACACACACTAACTCTTGGATATTTGTTTATCAAGAAATGTTTCTTGATAAGAGAATCTAATATGTCAAGAGGTCAGTGGGAGTCTGAAGATCTTAAAAAGATTCAAGAACTAATCAAGAGTAAACCTATTAAACACTAGCACACAACTTAAGGTTTGTAACCTATCGTGTTGAATAAATTCTATTTCTGTGCCAATCCTGTTGAGTGATTATGCATATGAGTTCTATGAGTTCTCAATAGAATGCATAAGGCAAGCACCTTATTCAATGAAAGTACATTGACTGGAATAGGTGAGCTTCTAGATAACTTGGAAGCAATGGTGGGACCCTTGATGGCAAGAAATTAAGAATGAACAAGTTCTGTCCATAAGAGTTTGAATTTGTCACAAACATTATCTTAAGATTATGGTTATGGAAAATTCACATGGATAGGAACACATACACCATAAAATCTAAGTGTCATAAGGTTTCTCTCCTTCATGAAAATGATTGTAAGGAAACTCTTTCACTAAGAGAGATTTTAAGGAGATAGCGATTATGTAAATTGCATTCTCAAATTCGATTTTGATTACAGCATCCCTCTTCATAGTTCGAATTGTGAGATTTGACAATTAGTCTGAACATTTGGGACTTAGTAAAATAAGTTATGAATTAGTTTTGACACACATGTGAGTTGTCTAAGGAATGGTGTGTGATTTTGAGAAGCTTAGATAAAGGCTTGTCGAAGCATATTGTATTAGAAACAATGAACTTTGGAAGTCAATAAGTATTGTTTTCTAGAAGTTTAGATGGTTTCTAAATACGTGTCAAAGCTAGTGGGAGCATAAATGTTATGCTGGAATGGATATAATCATCATGTTAGTGGGAGCATGATTATTATTTAAGTATTGCAGGTTGGCAATATTAATTATAGAAAAACAAAAATTTCACTTTGCAAAGTTGAAGGGGTAGAAAAGTTGTTGTTGATATAATTAAAAGAGAGAATGTTATATTTCGTTTCCAATCTAAAAGCTTAGATCGAGAAATTTTAATTGAATTTAGTCAAGGGTATATTTATTATTTGCATTCTCAAAATACGATTATGATTACGACATCCCTCTTCATAGTTCGAATTTTGAGAACACGGAGAATAGAAATATTATGACGATATTATAGTAAGAAACTGGTAAAGTATCACGTTTTTTTATGAATTGTATCCCATACACTTCGGGTATATGATCGATTGCATACACTGTAATATTAAACCGTTCTAAAATTTTCCAAACGCCTAGGCATTTAGAGGGAAAAAGGAAATAGAACCGGTTTTGACTAAAATAATTAAACAACTGCCAAGGACAATCTAAGGTTCGCCAAGGATTGGTCGCTTGTGGACAGTTGAAAGTATAGTCATGGATGGACCGTATTGACATTATTATGAATATATAAGATTCTATTTAGAATGAGTTGTCATATGGAAAATATGGAAATGTTTCCATATTAGGAGTTGGATATCGAGAATAAATGTCTTGATTAGAAACTTTTATGCAAGAAGGATGTTCAAAGGAATGTAATTTGAATATGAGACTTCATGACTATGGAATTGTCCTGTAACAATCTCCAATAGTTTGTAATTCCATTGGCCGAGTCTTGGTGATTTTTGTGCCATGAAATTTTGAAAAGGATTGTTGCATAAAATGTTAGAATCTACATATTCTAATAGTGGCGAGAATTTTGTATTCTTACACTAATGGATTAGGAATTGTGAAATGAGTGTGATTGAAAATGTTATTCAATTATACTATTTCACAAAGTAAGGACGATAGGTAAACATAGTGTGCATGCTAAGAGCATGGGACAATTGTAGTTATAATTCAAGTAAGAAGTTGATTACCTGAAACAACAAATAATGAGTAATCAATATGGTGATTAAATAAAATGTTTTATTTATACTCAAAGGATTGAGGCCATATAGGATTAGTATTATTCTTGTGTTTCAATTTGCGTGTTTTGACTTCCCGAATAATAAGATTGTTCAAACCCTCCACAGTCGCTCATTCTTTGGAAGTAAGAAAGAAAGAAGACTGTCATGAAACTGACTGTAGATTGTCTAAAGTGTTTTAGACATAGCAAAAGTTTGCTGCAGGGTTCATGGGTGCTGCTATAAGATTAGAGTATTAGAATAAACCCACGCTCACTAGGATCACTTCATGGATTTTATCACGAGTGATTGGTGAGACGATAATATCTTATATTCTTGAAACCGAGATGTGTGAGTTGTATCTTGCGAGTCGTTTACACATTGATAATATGTAGACATACCAGTAACTTGGTGTTATAAAACGTATTGTTGTGTGTAATTTGGTAAGTGAGTACAAATGAGCATTGAGTCGTAGTTTATTCGTTCCTTTTTCCCAAAGTGGGATAAAAGCGATATCTGTGGGCCCTTCGATGATTTAGTGATGACACCCTAAGCGCTTGGCCAAGCCGGGACTAAGTTGATGTGTTCAACTATAGTTTGTTGTCAATCGTCATAAAATCGGAAATCGGGAAACAACGCATAGACTGACAGAATGATTTCAATCCATGTCTCACGTCTATACGATATCAAGAATGGAGGAATATATGATCCCTTATCTAAATGACACAATTCTAATAAGATCAGAGTTGACAGCAGCTTTTGAAAGCTACGATTGCGGATCAAGATCCGAAGTCATACGCAGAATAGTTATTAGACTTATCCAAGCGGGAGTGTAACATCTGGATTCCCAGGTATTCTATGTTATTCATTTATTTTGAGTTAGAAAGAAGGACTCGATGAGTCAACGCCTGGACTCGTCGAGTAGGATCATGAATTGCTGACTGGATTAATGAATGGACTCGACGAGTCGGCAGGGTGACTCGATGAGTCCGTGCTGGCAGCAGAAACCCTAAATATTTGGGCCTGTGCCCTATTTAAGGGTCCTTATAGCACTCATTTGCGGCTACCGGTCCAGAGAGAGAAACCCTAGAGAGCTTGGACGAGTTGTGAGAGAGAGAGAGATAGCCTTTTTTATCCTTGTCAGTGTGATTTTTGCAAAGAAGAAGGTGTTTCCAGCAAGAGAAGGTCAAGGGGATTGCTATTCTGTGGGTTTCCAGCTTGGATCTGTAATTTTGAGGTAGTAAATCGATCCCTTCTTCTATTTAGTATGAGATCCTTGAATTTAGGGTTTTATATACCCTTTTATTGGCTTGAAATGATGAGTATATTTTCCCTTTGTGTGTTAGACTCTGAATTTGGACCTTTAGAGGTCTAGAGAGCCTTATCCTTCCTGCTTTATGTTGTTCCATGGGGGGAATGAGCTTAGGTTGCCATTTTAGAGAAGATTTCACCAAAAGGAGCCCTATGTGTGTTGCATGAATGTAAAGGTCGGACCTTTACATGATTATTATGTATGGGAAGGGCAGATCTATAGGTTAGAGAAGCAGATTTGACCTCAGAAGGTCATTTGAGTGTTGCCATGGAAGCAACTCGCCGAGTTCATAAGTGGACTTGACGAGTCGAGTCGGGGTTGCCCCGCGATTCATGACAGGAGTAACTCGTCGAGTGAAGGGATGAATCGACGTGCCAAGTAAGACTAGAAGGATTCATAGGATCCGCATGGACTCGCCGAGTCGCCTATGTGCACTGGACGAGTCAGGTCAAAGTTTGACCATTGACTTCAATTGACCTTAAGGTTTTGGTTAAATTGATTCAAGAGAGTTAAGGGAGGGGTAGAATGGCCTTCTACCCAATCTTTAGAGATGATTCTATGAGAGAGTATTGATCAGGAATGTTATTCGGATGATAGGAGGAGGCTTGGTCGGGACGTCGAGCACGAGAGTCTATCCGACTTCAATCAAGGTGAGTCTTCTCACTATACTGTACCTAGATTGGTAATTAGAGTTATATGAAAAAGTATGTTGTATGCTATTCTATGATGTGATATCTATGTGATTTTGTGCTATGTATGATTCAGAGTTTACAGAGTTAGGACCGGAAGGTCCACAGAGTTAGGACCAGAGGGTCTACAGAGTTACGACCAGAAGGTCCACAGAGTTATGGGACTGGAGAGTCCCACTGAGACACACTGACTAGAGGGTCATACAGAGTTATAGCCTCGAGTGGCTAATATGTGTTGTATGTGGTATTTTGGGGAACTCACTAAGCATTCATGCTTACCGTGTTGTGTGTTATTTGTTTCAAGTACTAGTGAGGATCGCGGGAAAGCGTCAGCATGATTCGTACGCACTGATGAAGATTTATGTAATTGAGATTTTACGGTTGTTTATGAGATAATATGTGAGACAATGGATTTATTATGAATGAAATTATGTTTTAAAAGTGAAAAATTGTTTGAAAAATTATGTTGTTACAGGGAGACTATTGGATTAGTGTCTAAGTCCATAACTATTTTGGTATGTACTTGACCCGATGGTGCATGGTCCTTTTGGGTTGCGTTCACCAAAGCAACTTGATAGGATGAATTATGGAGTGAGAGGATTAATTATGATTTATTAATATATTATGAGAATAATATATTAAAGGATAAATCATATTGTTTAATTAATATTAGTCAAGAATTAATTTTGTGGCTAAAAGACATTAATTAAATAAAGGGGACTAGTACTGTCAATTGTGTAATAGTTGGATATTGGGATAATGGACTCCATATTAGAGGAGTGGACGAAATCTATGGGGAAACCCATTAGAAATAGTCCAAGGCCTCTAAGGAGGGAGTCCATGGGCTGTTTAGGGCTTAAGCAGTCAAATTAGGGTTACCTTGTTAGATAACCCTAATAGCCTCACTATTTAAGGACCTCTAGGGCACCAAAAACGTGGCTAACTGATTCCTTAGGGTTTATAGACGTTTTTGGGTGTCTCTCCTCTTCTACTTCTTCATCCTCTTGCTCTTGGTGTTTGTGAGCCATTAGAGGAGTGACACTTGTGACTCTAAGCTTTCTAAAGCCATTACAAGGAGGATTTGAGATTGTTATTGCTACATAACAATCAAGGTAAGATCTAAACCCTAATCATATGTCAATTTCAGATTTATATGCTAGTCAATTAGGGCTTATTGCTTTGGTACACAATGTTGTATGTTTAATTAGAAAAATGTAGATCAAAGCAATTAGGGTTGCATGAACACCATAGGAATGATGTTATGCTCATAATCTATCAAAATTATCATTGATTAATGGAACATGTGTGGTTAACCGACACATTAATTAGATGGTAAATAACATCGAGAGCACCAAGCTAATTTGAATGGTTATTAACATCTCGTTTGTGAACCTTGACATCCCAGTCACAAAGTGAGAGCATAATTGTTGACGAAAACGCGTACTCGCAAGTATGCGAGGTCGTGCAAGTAATATAGTCGTAAGACCAGATATCGAACTCACATGGACTATCCTATTTTAAGGAAGAGAGAACTAGGCAATTGATTGCAAAAGTGATTGATTTTATTAAACTAAGGAAACTATTAAAATAAAAGTAAACTAAATTCAGCAAGGTAAAAATGAAAACTAAAATAATCGAACAAACAAGGAAAACAATTAAACGAATTAACAATTATGAGAAAAGTGGGATTTAGTTGACTTATATGGGTTCAATGACTCTTCTAATGTAATTAATTTGACAAACCAATTATGTAGAAACGAATAACTTAACACCAACAAAATTTATCAATTACCTCTCGGTCTCATGATTCGATTAAAAAAAACATTCACTCATATCTCTATGTAGTTCATGATTTTAAAAAACATTAAGTCCAATGATTTTGTTAAAAATGTCCTAACACACGTCTATGTTAAGTTTAAGCGAGATAACGAAACCGCACATTCATATTCAAACGATTTTACAAATAAAGCTTCTCTCGAAGTCAGTTTAAGCATGTAAATATTAAATTTAAACTAAGCAAATTAACCCTAACTAACGTTAATCAAGTGCTAGCCTAAATCAAATTTACCCGTCAAAATTCATATTTTTAAAATAAGCACACATTTGAATATGCTATTCGATTTCAACAAAATTGGTTTAAACAAAATCAACTAATTAAAGCTACAGTCTCACCTAAGTCAACAAATCCCAAATAAAAACTACTCCATAAAATTAAAATTCAAAACCATGACTGTAAATAAAAACAAATTCAACATCATCCTTACGCTATAATAGATTTTGGAGCAAAATTAAATCAAAACTAAACTAAAATAGCAAAACAAATTAAAAGATTTGTAACGGAATAAAGGTAGTCAAAAGAAAAGAACCTAGTCAACTTATTTTCATAGTATCTACATGTGTGTGCTCCTGGATGTGTATAAGCTGCCCAACAAAAAGAGTAAGCAAAGTAAGCACCGCTTCCTCGTTCACGTCTCTCTCAAACTCTTCTACTATTCTCTGTCTGTATCTCTATGAAACAGGTGGTTGTATGATGGCGAGAGATGATGGCGGCTGCCAAGGGTTTTTTTAGCAGTGTGCCGACAGTTGATTCCTTTATCTTCGTAGGGTTTCTTTTTTTTTTTTTCGTCGGTGGTTTTTTCTCCTCATGATCACGTAAACATAATATATAAAACATAATTACGCAAAATAGCCTCCAACTTTCAAGAATGGTGCAGCCCTAGCCCTTAGCTTTTAACTTTCCGCATGGTACAACTAGCTTTAGTCCTCCACATTGCACCTTATTTTCGAATTGGAACTCTTCCAGCAAACTAACTTCAACTTCCACGTCGATTATGAGCAGGAAAACGACCGACTCAGCAAAAACTCAAAACTTCAAACTTGTAGATAATTGTGTCTAGTTTCCGAAACATCTTTAATCACCTAAATCGGAGTCCCTAGGATCCGGATATGATAAAAACACTGAGACGTGGTCAATCTGCCAAAGATCTTTTATTCGCCTTATTTTCTCGTGATGAATTTATCTTCTTTCGAATCCATCAATTCCTTTTTGAAACCATCTGGACATTATAATATGAGACCAACTCCCACCAAGACTCGTTGAATAAGTGGTGGAGACCTAAGAAACTTAGGCAATCTTGTATTCACAAGATAAAGTCCGTTAATTCCTTTTAGATTTTTGAACTTCATAAGAGGAAGTTAAACTCCCACCATGACCCGTAGACTAGGCGGTGGGGAACCCATGAAACACAGGTTGCACTTGCATTAACAAGTAAAATGAATACCGTCAATTCCGATACAAAGCACGGTGTGCGATATTATGGATTTCGTGCAAGAAAACCATCTCCCACCAACCTGTAGAATAGGAGGGGAACTCAAGAAACTCGAGTTGCACTTGTGATGACACGTGATGATGAAAGCCGTCAATTCAAATGAGAAGCATGTGGTGCTATATTATGGATTTCGTGCAAGAAAACCATCTCCCACCAACCTGTAGAATAGGAGGAGGGGACCTAAGAAGCTTAGGTGAACTTGTAAAAACAAGTTAATGAGCCATCAATTCCTTTAAGAACTTTGGACTTCATAAGAAGAAGCCCAACTCCCATCATCCTATAGAATAAGAGATGAGAACCCATGCAAGACAGGTCAAAAACCCAACTGAATGGGAACAAAAATACCAACCGGGAAATATTATGTCGATTACACTCATTAACGTACATTTATCTTTTTAAGCTCAAAAAATGATATAAATGGTAAAATCCAGGGACAAAAATAAGCTTTTTAGTTCATTTAGTGATCGAAAAATGACCACTAAACAATAATTGAGATTAAACATGTCATTGAATAGTTTAATGAATCTCAAAAGATCTAGGAGTTTAATAAGATTGAAATTGGTAAATGCTATACATACCTAAAATAGATTCGAATTTGATTACGACATCCCTCTTCAGAATTCGAATCGAAAATGTGGATCCTAGCCTTAATTTAAATTTTGGGTTAATAATTAAGGATTAAATAAATCAATTAACTTGAATTCTTATCTCCCTTTATAGATGTCAAGTTCAAACAACAATGGTTTTCTTCATCCTCCTGAAGACGATCTTCCACATATTGATCAAGGTGAAAGAATGTTCCCTTCTTCAAATGGTGGAACTAGAAATCATGTTTCTCCAACTTTTCCTTCACCTCCTCCAGTGATTCTCCTCGACCCACGATTTCTTCAACTTGAACAGTTCAAAGTCACTCGATCCCTATTAGCATGTAAACATCAAGATGGAAAGTCTCTGTGTGTGTATGTATAGAAAATGAAATCGCACATTGACAAATTGGGAATGTTAGGTGTCGTTTTCCCAAGGGGGCTGGCCATTAATTTGGTTCTAGTTTTGCTTCCTGACTCATATAGTCATTTCATTAAATACTTCTATGAGAGGGGCCACGACGTGACCTTAATCGATCTGATACATATGTTGATTGTTGTTGAAGCATAAATGCTTAAAAGAACAATTGAAACAAAAGTGTTTGAAGGATCTATCTCCCAAACTTCCGTGGACGATGACATTGGCAACATTGGTAGTCCAGAAAAGGTTTCTCTTCCTAATGGAAAGGGATCAGCCAAAGTCAAACCGTTTGACCATATGGTAAAGAGAAAGGCCACTTCTGAGATAGCTCCTTATGTCATTCCTGAAGAGTCTATATGTTTCTATTGCAAATTGAAGGGACATTGGATGCGAAGCTGCCCTGTCTATCTGAAAGATCGAATAGATAGTAGAGTCAAGTTGTATGACTCTACTTCAGGATCTACGAGAAAGAAGGAAGCTTAAGAAGAAGTAAACTGAATGTGATCGTAAGAGATGGATTTCGGTCGCATGGTTCGATGATCAGATTTTGGAAGCTACTGCTTAGGAGCTATGATAGGTTAATAGATTGCTTAGGAAATATATTGAAACATAGTTTTCATATATTTGTATTGTAAGGACAAAATTTTCCGCATATTATAAATAAAATGAATTTTGATTTATTTACTTTATATTTCCTTTCAATGGCATATATGAAAATTGGTGGTTATATTTCTATTGTTAGTAATGTTAAATGTGGATTGATTCTTAATTACATCGTCTGTGGTAATGTCATAATCAAACAAGTGAAAAGGAATTCTCATTACCCAAGTTTCAGTTGGATAGAAACTTGGAGTCGTACAATTCAAATTGTGTGATGTATGAGAATCTTGATCATTGGAAGATTATAACTAATTCGTTGATCACATGTTTATGTGAGTCAAAGTGAAGGACTAAAGGATCTAATACACATTGATGCTGACTATTTAGATCCACCACAAAGGAATATAAGTATATTCGTCATGATTTACTGATGCTCAGTAAACATGGTTGTGTTTATAAGATTAAGCACAATTCTGACACTTTGAAAAGTTTCAAAGAGAAGCAGAACGAATAAGAAGAATCTGTTAGGCAAAAAGATAAAGGTTTCGCCAATCTGAAAGGAAAGGATAATACTTTAGTATTGTGTTTTGTGATCATCTTAATGATTATGGAACCATGCCACAAATTAATCCTTGTAAAACGTCTTGGTGTAAATGCTTAACTAAGAAGAGGAATTAAATATTATTAAAATGGTTTAATCGAGAGATGAGTGATACTTCATTTCCAATCAAGTTTTAGAGTCATACTCTAGTAACTACAAATTGTATCTAGAAGTTTAATCCAAACTAAGTAGGTTTATAACACATCATGAAATGTGGAGTAGAAATGTTTCGTTACTCTAGCACATTTGGAATTGGTAGTTTGTGTTGTTTTGGTTGAAAAAAAGGAATAACTAAGACCAATTGCATGAAGTATTTTCTTTTCGAGAATCCACACTAACTTTTGAATATTTGTTTTTCCTTGTCAATGATTGTTCCTTGAGAGAGAAACTTATATGTCAAGAAGTCAGGGGAAGTCTTATTGGTCTTGAAGAGTTTCAAGAGTCACTCAAGAATAAAGAGTTCAATGGTTCTCATTTGACTGCAAAAGGTAGAGCACGTTGTTCAGTGATAAGACATTGGTCAGTGGAAGTGAGTTGCTTAAACAACATGGAAGACATGGTAGGCCCTTGTGCTATTAGATGGAAAGAAATTAAGAATAAACAAAGTTCAGTCCATAAAAGGAAAAACAAAATTTGATTTTGGTTTGTCCTCAACCTTATCTTATGATTGTAGGTTGGAATTGATAAATTCACACGGATAGGAACATATACACCATAAAATCTAAGTGGCAAAAGTTTTCGCTCTAATTCATGAAAAAGATTATGAGGAAACACTTTCGCTAGTAGATTTTAAATCTAATTGATATCATGGTTAGCAATGGTGATAATTGCGTTCTCAAATTCTTATATGATTACGACATCCCTTTTTATAGTTCGAATTGTGAGAAATGGCAAGTAATAGTTTGAAAATTAGGACTTATCGATATAAGTTCTGAAAGGGTTTAAATACACACATATGCTATCTAATGAAGTTGTATGAGCTTGAGAGGTTTAGATGAAGACTTATCAAAGCACTACGTATCAGAAATCTAAACTTTAGAAACAAAGTCAATAGTATTGATTTCTAGAAGTCCAGTTGATAACTGGCTACATGTTAAAGCTAGTGGGAACATAATTGTTATGTAGATACGAGCATAATTGTTATGCTAGTGGGGGAATAATTGTTATGATAGTGGGAGCACAATTGTTATGCTAAGTGTTGCAGGTTAGCAATACTATTTGTAGGAAAAAAAAGGTTACAAATTTGCAAGTTGCAAAGTTTGAAAATTGTTTCGCTATAGAAAGTTATAGGGGAGAGAGCACTCATACTTCATTTCAAATCTAAAAGTTTAGATTGAAGGATTTAATAAAACTTAGTCTTGGACATATATGAATATCGTTTTGAAATGATTCAACACAGGAAATCTGATATATGAAAATATTATAGCAAGAGACTGATCAAGTATCATGTTTTTTTATGTAAGACATTATGAATCGAGTCCCTTATGCTTCAGATATAGGATCGATTGCATATGCTATAATACTCACTTGTTCTGATTTTCGCCAAATGCCTAGGGCTTGAGAGGGAAAAGGGAATAGAACAGGATGTGACTAAAATTGTTAAAACAACTATCAAGAACAATTTGAGGTTTACCAAAGATTGGCTGATTGTGGACAGTTGGAAGTATAGTAATATTTCGATGGACCATATTGGCATAACTCTAAGTAGAGGCGATTCTTGT
This sequence comes from Lactuca serriola, assembly GCF_051521515.1. Lineage (NCBI taxonomy): Eukaryota > Viridiplantae > Streptophyta > Magnoliopsida > Asterales > Asteraceae > Lactuca > Lactuca serriola. Next base: position 333,504,297 of record NC_136412.1, read on the forward strand.
TCAGAATCAATGGTCATATGGGAGTACAAAAATATTTCCATAATGAGAGTTGAGTATTTAAGTATGAGTTAAAAACCTTAATGCAAGGAAGGTGTTCAAGAATTATATCTTGAATTTGAAACTTCGAAACCATGAATCTGTTTTAAGTAACAAAGTTTCAATGGAGCATTTTGTGACATCGTTGGCAAAGTCTTTGTGACTTTTAGGCCACGTCATCACAAAAGGATATTGCATGCAAGGTTAGACTCTAACACATTTAGTGATGAAAAGAATTTGGAATTCTTACTAGTTCTAATAAGAATTTGAAATTGTGAAATGAGCATCATTGAAATAATGTCCAATCGATCTATTCACAAAGGAACGACTATAAAGAGACATACTATGCATGTTTAGAACATGACATGACTGATGTTTAATTCAAGTGTTTAGTTTATTAAACGAAACATTATACAATTAATAAAGTCTAATTAATATGGTGATTAAATAATAAGTGTTTTATTTATATTCAATAGTTTTGAGACCATATTTAATTAGGTTATTATTGTGTTTCACTTCGCATGTTTTACTTCCCGAATAATTGGATTATTCGAACATCCACATTCGATCATACTTTTGGAAGTAAGTAGTGAATTAAGACTGACATGCATAAAACTGTAGATTGTCTAAGGAGTCAGACATAGCAATGGTAGGTATAGTATTCATGAGTACTTTTAAAATGGGGATTTAAGTATTGGATAAACCCATGCTCAGAGAATTATTTCATGGATTTTATCACGAGTAATTTTGAGACGATAATATCTTATATTCTTGAAATGGAGATATATGAGTTGTTGTTCACGATTCAGTTGTGCATTGATAATGCATAAACACATCAGTAATTTGATGTTACAAAACGTATTGTTGTGCATGATTTGATTAGTAAATAGTACAAGCATATAAGTCGAAGTTTATCCATTACTTTTGCCTTAAAAAGAAAAAGCGATATCTGTGGGCCCCTCGATGATTTGATGATTACATCTAAAGCGCTTGGCCAAGCCTAGACTGGATTGATGTGTTCAATTAGTAGTCTGATATCAGTCGTTATAAATCGGAAATCAGGAAACAAATCTTGGACAAAGAGAATGATTAAAATCCATTCATGTTCATACAATATCATGTAGAACGGAGAAATATTTGATCACTTATCTAAGGACCCTTTTCTGACTAGGTCGGAGTTCGTCAACGGATTTTGGTAGCTACAATTTGCTAATCAATTTTTGAAGTTATACTTACAACTATAGTTATTAGACTTATCCAAGTGGTAGACTGTTGGATTAGGTGTCTAAGCCCATAACTATAATTGGTATATACTTGAATTGATAGTAGCATGGTCCTTTTTGGTTGCCTTCAAACATGGCAATTGAATATGATAACTGTTAGAGAGATAAGAATGATTTATTAATTTATTAATTGGTTAATAAATTAATAAGAAATCAGTATAAATGATTTATTAATGTATTATGAAATAATATATTAATTAGAAATCATATTGTTTAATTAATATTTAATCAGAAATTAATTTTGGGACTAAATAAATTAACTAAAACTACAGGGACTAAAGGTGACAATGCTCAATAGTTGAACATTCGACAATTCTAGAACCTCCCTATAGTAGGGGGAACGAAATCTAGATGCTCCTAAGATTTCCTTGGACTCTAAGGGTGCCTTGGATGCCTTAGGGAGGAAGTTAAGGGATTAGGGTTATCTTAGATACACCTGTCTTATCCAATACTTTCCTAACACCTATATATATATACCCTCCTTAGGATTAGATTTCGTCTATGTAATCCTCAAAAAGGCTTAGATCTAAAATTCTTCTTCCCTTCTCTCTCTCTCTCTCTCTAAAGTATTCCTTGGTTTCTTGAGTTTGTGAGCCATTAGAGGCGCGACACTTGTGACGCTTGCTACCAAAGGTCTTTCAAGCAAGGAATCAAGATTGTATGCAACAACAATCTTAAAGGTATGTTTTATAACCCTTTACTATGTGAATTTTGATTGTACACTAGGGTTCTAGGGTTTATACTTTGTTGTTCATTATTGTATGTTCAATTAGAGAAAACATAGATCTTCAATTAGGGTTGCATGCACACATAGGATTGTATGTCTTGCTCAAAACCCATCATCATTAATGCTTTTTATTTATGTTTTGTTGTTTCAATTATAATCTTGGGTGATCTATTCAATGGTATTTTTTTAATCCACTCTGGTTCTATATTGAATGATTACTTATGATTGGATGTCTTGTTGTTGTGGCATTGTAGACGTATGTTGGAATTCTTTGGTATTTTTCTGAAGGATTGAGACTCTCTTATGCCTTTCGATGTCAAGTGTGTTTGTTAGGAACCAAGTGGTGAAGTTATTGGACTGGCCATAATTTTTTTTATGGTTATGAAGTCATCAGAGTCTAGCCAATTCCAAGTAGGGGAGAATCGCTTTACCAGATGGAGAATCTTAGAGGGCTGATCGTCTCAAAGTTTCATATCCAAGGATAGCAGGTTCGAGTCATTGTCAGGAATGAGGCTTATGCAAGGAATATTGTTTGACAATTAGTTTTGACCAAGGAAGCAGATGTTGAAGATTCCGGGTTATGTTGTTCGGAAGGTTTGGAAGCATCGGTAGCGTCGCAAGATAGAATTAGTAATTAGGCTCAGATTAAGGGTTGTGTTAGCGCCTCTAAGCCTATTCTTGTTTGATGAAGGCCTTAAGGTTTGAAGCATGATCCATACACCTAATCCGGTCTAGTAGTCTACGGGTTTGACTCGTGTCAATTCAAGCATGATTATTTTGTTGTATTTGCATTAAAGACCATGGGAGGACCATGACATGAATGACTTTAGTTAGGTTGTAGCAACGAAAGTGACTATAAGACTATGGGTAGGACGTAGCATTCATATGGGTTGAAAATATCAAAATAGACCATTAGGCGAGGCCCATTGGCTGAAATAGGCCACTGCAGAAGTGTTATAAGACTACGATTTGGCCCATAGAATTCACTTGGTTTGAAATAGACCCGTTGGCTAAAATAGGCGGTTATAGTAGTATTGTAAGACTATAATTTGGCCCATAGAATTCACTTGGGTTGAAATAGGCCTGTTGGCCGAAACAACATGTATTTTTTGTTTAGATATTCCTATGGGTAGTCATGATGGATTTTAAAGTTGAGTGGATGTGTAGACTAGTTTCGTCCATGTTGCTCTGTTTTTTGTCTAGGGTTTCACACTTTGGTATGTGTGCAAGGTTGTCGACAACGACGGTTAGCCGAGGATTCTGCTATCCAGTTGTCAGTAGAACGACATGAGACCGAGAGAGATCTTGAATGGATCGAATCCGCAAGATTTTGGTAAACATGGTTGATGTATGGGATGACCTTGTTTTCCTAGGAGTCAAGAATGATATTTTAATCTTCGAGTTAAGGCTAAGGAGAAGTTTTCCTCTATGTTGTTTGTTGCATTGGGTTTTCATTTCCTTGATGGAATGCATGTCCCATTTGAGGATTGATTTAGTTTTTGGTGTCGTAAGGAGGTTGTTTGTTTTGGTTTTTGTTCCAGTGTTGTGGGGGATAAGATTTCAAACATTGAAAGTTTCCTCTCAGGAATAGCTCATGCACCTAATCTTGCAATCATTATGATGGTTTCTAGATATTCAGGTGCTTTGGGTTGTGTCAAATCTTACAAAAGGGAGTGGACATGGAAAACCCACTAGGGTTTCGGAGGGTGTTTTCAGAGTAATTCGTAAGGACAGATTTCAAGAACAAAATGTAATTTAAGTGGGGAAGAGTTGTAACTCCTATTCTTCAGAATGAACCAGTTGAAGAATTAAAGGGGTCAAAGATAAAGTTTTTGGGGAAAACTTTATGCCATGACGTGGTGTGTTGATGACCACGATTTGACAAGTCACTTAAATAAAAACATGTCCAAATGGATACCACGACTAGCAAGAGGGATGCCACAACATGGTGGATGTTGCAGCCCAAGCCCAAGATATTTAGGGTTTCTCCCATATTGAACGACCTTAACTCTAGGATTAGATCATCTCCTTCAGCCTCCATCTCCCCATTTCGAAACCCTAACATCTCCTCTAATATTTTGAGCTCTTTGTTGGTGTTTTGGGCATTTGAAGTTCAAAGGAAGACTTTGTTGAGCAAAATATCAACTAGTAACTCATCTCCATCTGTTGGTACATCTTTTGGACTTTTGTAAGTCCCCAAGTTCTAACCTTTATGGTTAACCCTTTGTAGATCTAGGTTTTGAGCTAATTTTCCTTAATTATATGTTAATATTAATGAATGGTTTTGATAAAGCCGGCAACTTTATCACTCCTTGAGGTCCTTAGGCCATCATATGTTTCAGATCTAGACTTTCTATTTGATTTGTGTCATGCCTGGAAATTTGACTCCATTCCTTACCAATTTGACCTAGTTTTGGGAGCGAAACACATTGGACATGCATGTCCATCAAGTAAGGAGTTTTTTGGTTCATTTGAGAGAAAGGAAGCCTTCTGGAAAGTTTGAGTAAAAGACTTAACATATTAAGTTCTTAATGAGGAATTCAACATTTCTGGTAGAAACCACGTTGTGGCAATGGAGGGCCCACGATGTGGTGGTATCCTGCATGTCGAGTGTTTTGTACTAACATGCCCACAACATAGCCAAGAAGTCTCCACGTCGTGGTGATCATTGACTTGGTTGATCGTTGACTTTCGTTGACTGTTGACTTTTGACCCGTTTGACCTTGGGTCAAACTTGAAGGATTTAGGTTGTTTACTGAGGTTCGATCTTTGTTCGTTGTTGGTCAGTCCACAATTCTGATTAGTACGAGGAGTTGAATGTGTTGTTTTACTTCTTCGGTTCTACGATTTAGGTGAGTTTCTCACTATGCGATGTATGACATTGTATATCCTTTGTATGATAGCATAGATGTGACATCCCCATTTTCACGGCCAGAAAAGACCGATTTTGCTTATGCTTTGTTTGAAAATCAGATTAACATTTTAAATAAAAGTGTTTCGGAATTTGTCCCAAAACAAAATATGATAAAGATTTATCAAAAGCATTTCCATAGAAATGTATTTCATTAAAAGACTTGGGATGTCATGTTCGTACAAATGAAAAGCATAAACAGTACAATATAAGCCTTACTACATTATTTCATATCTGCATGCCTATATCCGTAATCCCTCGTCCAAACATCATATCTATGCTCAAGCGCCACTACCTGTAATACATAAAACTGAGTGGGTCAGACTTGGGAGTCTGGTGAGCACATACGGTTTTCAACCCACAATAAATAAGTTTATTAATTTCATTAATCAACAATAACCTGATTACCCGTTCCCGTTATCCTCACTATACGTCCCTGAACACCTATCATAAGGGACCTAGTCTAAGGATCATCATCGGGATGGACACTACTACTAAGGGGATTCCTTAACAATAAATGTCCTAAAGGCAACCATGTGGGGGATGGAGTACACCGGTGAACACATCGTTCACAAACACCTACAGGTTGCGAGCCTGCTAGTGTTCTACTGGACTGTCTAGAAGAGTCCGTGGTCGTCATCCATACTCCGCTAGATGACAGAATCAACAACATCAACATCGATGCCTCTCACCATTTTATCACACATCACCTATTACACCTACCCATGTTTTACCCCAACATTTTCGTAGATATAAAATACATATACAGTTTAAATCATTGAAAACATGTATAACAATGTTCATCCAGTATAGATAGCAAGTGTACAGATAATATGCACACATAGCACGTAATTTATATAAAATACTTCATATCTATGTGTAAGCTGAAGGGTAACTATGCACTCACCTGGTAAGGTGGTGACTCGGCACTCGGACAACTCTTCGTTACTTCTTAAAACAATTTTTCCTTGACCAAAACCTAGTATTAATACCACTAGAGTTTAGTTTTAACGTTAATCGCGACTAATTAATAGTCTGGCTATTATTACTATTATATAAGCGTTAAATAACACTCAATATAACTCATAATATTAGCCCAAATAATTATTTTAAGGTCCTAATAATGTTACTATAATTAAATAAAAGCTATATTAAATATAGTATAGGCGTAACTCACTTACAACGGGTTTTTATTAAAAACCGGGCTTCGCTGGAGCAGCGTTTCCGAGCCGAAAGCTTTTCTTCTCGGAACCGTCGGGCGCTCCGGGGCTTTCTTCTCGTGATAGGGAGGTTCCCTAGACTTGGTAGGGGTTTAGGGAGGTTAGAGAGAGAAAGAAAGGTTTGAAGGTGTGAGGAAATAATGAAGAGTTCATCTCTTATTTATAGGAAGTGTATAGTAAAGTAGTCTCCAAGCTTCGTCCGTAACTTTTGCATACGAGCTCTGTTTTTGTATGTCTTTTTACCGTTGAGTTCCTATTAATGAGATCTTCAAATTTCATTTAGACCTCGTTAGCTAATTCTCATTCTATCTCGGATTTACAAAACTGTATCGAATTCGCCGCGCTCGAAAAGTAGAGACTAAGCTTCGTCCATAACTTTCGCATACGAGCTCCGTTTTTGTCTGTCTTTTTACCGTTGAGTTCCTATTAATGAGATCTTCAACTCTCATTTAGACCTCGTTGGCTAATTCTCATTCTATCTCAGATTTACAAAACTGTATCGAATTTGCCGCGCTCGAAAAGTAGGGACTAAGCTTCGTCCATATCTTTCGCATACGAGCTCTATTATTGACGTTCTTTATATCCACGCGTTGGTATTTACGAGTACTACAACTTTCATTTAGATCCCGTCAGCTAAAAATCGACCGATCTAAAATTCAGATTTCGGGTTGTGCACTGCTATGCTAAATCTTAGAAAAATCATAACTTCCTCATACGAAGTCAGATGTGGGTGTTCTTTTTATCGATGTTGTTAGTTTAACATATTCTACAACTTTCGTTTAGAGCGCTAAGGCTAAATCTTGCTCTATCGTAAATTCACTATTTACACTTCCCGGTATCGTGCCGGTTCTGTCGCGAAACTTCGATGGGTCATAACTTCTTCGTTATAACTCGGATTTCGGCGTTACTTATATCTTCAGAATCCTTGTTTCGACCACTACAACTTTATGTAGAGATATCGGGTTTGTCTCACACTTCAATTTTAACGCTTATTTTTATTCTTTATTAATTATACATTTATAATTAAATAATAAACACAATAACACACATAATTCACATAATACTCAAATATTTCATCTTTATTACTTCAAAAAGAGTTACAATAGCTGACATAGACTATTACATTGACAAATATGATTAGCCCTGAAACCCGGGCGTTACAATTCTCTCCCCCTTAGGATGATTCCGTCCCGGAATCATGCATCAACAAACAGATGTGGATAGCGACTCATCATGTCATCCTCTATTTCCCAAGTGAGATTCGGCCCATTCGAATGTTTCCATCGGACTAGCACTAAGTCGACCATCTTGCGTCGTAACTTCTTAGTCTTACGGTCAATAATTGCCTTAGGCTCTTCGATCAGCCTTTTATTTTCATCCATCCTTAACTCTGAGATTGGAATTATTTCGGGAAAATCTCCCGCGAATTTCCTCAAATAACACACATGGAAGGTGTTATGAATACCATTGAGTTCTTCAGGCAATTCCAGCTTGTAAGCTTGGTTCCCAATCTTTTGAAGAACTTTGAACGGTCCAATAAACCTTGGACTCAATTTTCCTTGTTTCCCAAATCGTATAAGTCCCTTCCATGGTGAGACTTTTAGCAAAACCGAATCCCCAACTTCGAAGGTTATCAGTCGTCTTTTCTTGTCAGCATAGCACTTCTGACGATCCTGGGCTGCTAACATCCTTTCCCTAATCACTTTCAACTTCTCAGCAGTCTCATGGACTATTTCGGGGCCCATGAACTGCTTCTCTCCGGCTTCAAGCCAACAAGACGGCGTACGACACTTCTGTCCATACAAGGCTTGATAAGGTGCCATCTTGATGCTTGAGTGGAAACTGTTGTTGTCGGAAAATTCTACCAGAGGTAAGTGCTCGTCCCAATTCCCTTGGAACTTGAGGGTACATGCTCTCAGCATATCATCTAGTGTTTGAATCGTTCTTTCGCTCTGACCATCAGTCTGTGGATGGTAAGCAGTACTCAGACACAACTTTGTACCCAAATCCTCTTGTAGACTCCTCCAAAACCTTGATGTGAAACGACTATCACGATCTGATACAATTGTAAGAGGAACACCGTGAAGTCTTACAATTTCCTTTACGTAAGCATTTGCGAGCTTATCCATAGACCACTTCTTGTTGGCTGCTATGAAGTGTGCACTCTTGGTGAAACGATCCACGACCACCCAAATCATGTCGTGACCACTCTTTGTCCTGTGTAGTTTGGTCACAAAATCCATGGTGATGTCTTCCCATTTACCCATGGGTACAGGTAAAGGTTCTAAACTCCCATACGGTTTTTGATGTTATGCCTTAACCCTTGCACATGTTACACACTCGGCCACATACTTCGCAACATCGAGCTTCATTGTCGGCCACCAGTAGTAGGGTTTTAGGTCCCTATACATTTTAGTGCTACCGAGATGAATTGACTACATGGTCTTATGTGCTTCTTCCATCAGAAGGTCTCTTATTCCTCCCGTCTTAGGTACCCAAATTCGATCTTGGAATACCTTCAGTCCTCGACTGTTTGTACCGAACACTAACGTTCTTCCCAAAAGTTCTTCCTTTCGGTCATTCTTCTCTAAAGCTTCTTCCTGAGCTTTCCTAATACTTTCCACAATCGTCGAGACGACTTCAATTCTCAACGCTCTTGGCCTTTTCCTTTCAAGAACGACTTTCCGACTGAGAGCATCAGCAACAACATTTGCTTTACTTGGGTGGTAAAGTATCTCACAGTCGTAGTCCTTGAGTAGTTCTAGCCAGCGTCGTTGCCTCATGTTCAATTCTTTCTGATTAAAGAGATACTGGAGACTCTTATGATCAGTGAACAACTTGCACTTCGTGCCGTAGAGGTAATGCCTCCATATCTTTAGAGCGAAAACTACCGTTGCCAACTCTAAATTGTGAGTGGGGTAGTTCTTTTCGTGCTCTTTCAATTGTTGAGATGCGTATGCTATCACCTTTTCTCTTTGGGTCAGAACACAACCCAAACCAACTCCAGAAGCGTCATTATAAACCGCAAAATCTTTAACTCCATCGGTTAGAGAAAGTATCGGTGCTTCACATAACTTCTTCTTTAGCTTCTCGAATGCCTCATTATGTTTTTCACTCCACGTATACGTAGCTCCTTTATGGGTCAAAGCTGTTAACGGAGCAGCTATCGAAGAAAAGCCTTGGATAAATCGTCGATAATATCCGGCTAATCCTAGAAAGCTTCGAATCTCCGTGGGACTCTTTGGACGTTCCCACTTCATCACAGCCTCAATCTTTGCAGGGTCAACCATTATTCCCTCCTGGTTAACGACATGACCCAAGAATTGAACTTCTCGGATCCAAAAATCACACTTGGAGAACTTTGCAAAAAGCTTCTCCTTCTTCAACACTTATAATACTTCCCGTAGATGCTTGCCATGCTCCTCTTGGCTTTTCGAGTAGATGAGAATATCGTTGATGAACACTATCACGGATTTATCGAGGAATGGTTTACAAACCCTATTCATCAAATCCATGAATGCTGTAGGAGCATTGGTTAGTCCAAATGACATAACCAAGAACTCATAGTGTCCATATCTTGTTCTGAATGCAGTCTTCTCAATATCCTGCTCTCTTACCTTCAGCTGATGATATCCTGACCTAAGATCGATCTTTGAGAAGTAGCTCGAACCTTGCAGTTCATAGAATAGGTCATCAATCCTCGGCAATGGATACTTGTTCTTCACCGTTGCCTTATTCAGCTCTTGGTAGTCTATACACATTCTCATACTTCCATCCTTCTTCTTCACGAATAACACCGGAGCTCCCCAGGGTGATGAACTAGGTTGAATGAAACCATTGTCCAACAGCTCCTGAAGTTGCGTCATGAGCTCCTTCATCTCCGCCGGTGCTAATCAGTAAGGTGCTTTTGCTATCGGTGTTGTTCCTGGTAACAAGTCGATACGAAACTCCACTTGCCTATCAAGTGGTAATCCAGGAAGATCTTCGGGAAAGACTTCCGGATAATCACATACAACCGGTATATTTTGCACCTCTTTCTTTTCTTTCTTAGCATCGATTACGAATGCTAAGTACGATGCACACCCTTTGGACAAACATTTCCTGGCTTTCATCAGGGAGATGATTCTAGAATTCACTCTGCGTTTGTCCCTGTACACCATAAATGATTCCTTTCCGTGTGGGTTTACCCTTACTATTTTCTTTCAGCATTGAATCTCAGCATCATTGGCGCTAAGCGAATCCATACCCAAAACGATGTTGAACCCGTTTAACTCTATGGGTAATAGCTCTTCGTGGAATTCGTTTCCGTTTAGGTTAATGACGATGTTCCTAATACGATTACTAACAGGTACGAATTTGCCACTGGCAACTTCTACAATCAGGGCATTATCAAGTTTTTCTACAGGCAATGCTAATTTCCCACCAAATTTATGCGACATAAAGGAGTAGTTGGCTCCGGAATCAAATAGTATATTTGCAGGCAAACCATTTACAAGAAAGGTACCTGAAGCGACGTCTGCTGCCTCCTTTGCAGCCTCGAGCGTCATCTGGAAGGCTCTCGCCTTCGGCTTTGGTGGTATGTTGGGTCTTCCTGCCTCCATCTTCTTCGGGCAGTCCTTCAGAATGTTCCCTTCTTAATTACACCCATAACAGGCCTTCTGGTTGAGTGTGCATTCATTGGCATAGTGCCCAGGCTTTCCGCATTTGAAACAAGTGACCCCTCCGTCACACTTCCCAGAGTGCTTCTTCTTGCACTTGTCACACCACTTCGCTTCTGATCCTCCTCCTCTCGAACCATACTTCGAGAATCTACTCTTCTTGTTGGACTTCGAGGATCCATCGAACTTCCATTTCTCACCAACCTCAGCCCTTTCCAGACCTCTTTTCTTTTGTTGGGTCTCCACGTTCTTAGCTGCTCGAACAGCTGATTTCAGAGTGGTTGCCATCTTGACTGTTGGGCCAAAGTCAGCCGGCAGTCCGTTTGCAAACTTCTCAATTTTGGAAAGTTCGGTTGGCACTAGGTATGGAAACAACTTCATCTTTTCCGTGAATGCAACAGCATAGTCATCGATGCTCATTCTCCCCTTCTTCAAATTTTGGAACTCATTGTTCAGATCAATCAGATCTATCTCTGAACAGTACTGCGCCTTCAGTTGTTCCAAGAACTCATCCCATGACATTTTTAGAGCTTCTCCTCGCGGAATTGTATCTGCCAATAGCTTCCACCAGCTTAAGACTCCAGTTTTCAATTGTCTCACAGCGAAGATAGTCTTCTGCTTCTCGCTGCAGTCGCAGCTCTCAAACACCATCTCCATCTCGGAGATCCAGTCCATAATCTCAACAGGGTTTGGGCTTCCTGAGAGACTTGGTGGTTTTGCACCCAAGAAATTCTTGTACATCCGCCCATCCTTGTTGTTTTTCCCTTCTGGGCCATCCCTTTGCTCACCTTGAGTCCCTACTTGACTCACTTGGCGGCTATAGTTCCCTTCCTCAGATTGCTCGGGAACTGGCTCCGTCGGTTCAACATGTATGGTAGGTTCGTCGCTATTTTCGTGGAGCATCCGTCTCATTTCTTCCCTTTGTTCAGCTAGCATTGCCTAAATCATGGCTTGAACTCCAGCCATGGTGACTGGCTCAGGTGTTACTTCTTCTGCAACATGTATTTGCTGAACGACTGGGGGTTGGTTCCTATCTCCATTTGCGTTTACGTTTCCGCTACGGGTCCTTGCCATCTTAATCTATACACCGAATAAGGTGAATCTAGATCTTTATTTAGGATTGACGTTTAAATCATCCTTATCACCCCGAAACATTTATATGCTAGTTCTAATATCGTAGTCGTACGTTTAGAATCCTAAACACATAAGGTTTCCAGATCCGGTCGGCAACAGACCATAGATTTGAACAATTAACAGCATATCAGGCACAAAGCATTTAGCACATAAAAGCATTTTAGGCATAATTCCTAAAATAAGCTAGTGATCACACCTCACAATCATCGCTTAGCATTCTAAGTTTAAGTCTAGAAATCCTAAAAATTACTAGTTCACTTAAACTAATGCTCTGATACCAACTGTGACATCCTCATTTTCACGGCCAGAAAAGACCGATTTTGCTTGTGCTTTGTTTGAAAATCAGAGTAACATTTTAAATAAAAGTGTTTCAGAATTTGTCCCAAAACAAAATATGATAAAGATTTATCAAAAGCATTTCCGTAGAAATGTATTTCATTAAAAGACTTGGGATGTCATGTTCATATAAATCAAAAGCATAAACAGTACAATATAAGCCTTACTACATTATTTCATATCTACAGGCCTATATCCGTAATCCCTCGTCCAAACATCATATCTATGCTCAAGCGCCACTACCTATAATACATAAAACTGAGTGGGTCAGGTTTGGGAGCCTGGTGAGCACATAGGGTTTTCAACCCACAATAAATAAGTTTATTAATTTCATCAATCAATAATAACCCGATTACCCGTTCCCGTTATCCTCACTTTACGTCCCTGAACACCTATCATAAGGGACTTAGTCTAAGGATCATCATCGGGATGGACACTACTGCTAAGGGGATTCCTAAACAATAAATGTCCTAAAGGCAACCATGTGGGGGATGGAATACACCGGTGAACACATCGTTCACAAACACCTACAGGTTGCGAGCATGCTAGTGTTCTACTGGACTGTCTAGAAGAGTCCGTGGTCGTCATCCATACTCCGCTAGATGACAGAATCAACAACATCAACATTGAGGTCTCTCACCATTTTATCACACATCACCTATTACATCTACCCATGTTTTACCCCAGCATTTTCGTAGATATAAAATACATATACAGTTTAAATCATTGAAAACATGTATAACAATGTTCATCCAGCATAGATAGCAAGTGTTTAGATAATATGCACACATAGCACGTAATTTATATAAAATACTTCATATCTATGTGTAAGCTGAAAGTAACTATGCACTCACCTGGTAAGGTGGTGACTCAGCACTCGTACAACTCTTCGTTACTTCTTAAAACAATTTTTCCTTGACCAAAACCTAGTATTAATACCACTAGAGTTTAGTTTTAACGTTAATCGCGACTAATTAATAGTCTGGCTATTATTACTATTATATAAGCGTTAAATAACACTCAATACAACTCATAATATTAGCCCAAATAATTATTTTAAGGTCCTAATAATGTTACTATAATTAAATAAAAGCTATATTAAATATAATATAGGCGTAACTCACTTACAACGGGTTTTTATTAAAAACCGGGCTTCGCTGGAGCAGCGTTTCCGAGCCGAAAGCTTTTCTTCTCGGAACCGTCGGGCGCTCCGGGGCTTTCTTCTCGTGATAGGGAGGTTCCCTAGACTTGGTAGGGGTTTAGGGAGGTTAGAGAGAAGTTAGAGAGAGAAAGAAAGGTTTGAAGGTGTGAGGAAATAATGAAGAGTTCATCTCTTATTTATAGGAAGTGTATAGTAAAGTAGTCTCCAAGCTTCGTCCGTAACTTTTGCATACAAGCTCTGTTTTTGTCTGTCATTTTACCGTTGAGTTCCTATTAATGAGATCTTCAACTTTTATTTAGACCTTGTTAGCTAATTCTCATTCTATCTCGGATTTACAAAACTGTATCGAATTCGCCGCTCTCGAAAAGTAGAGACTAAGCTTCGTCCATAACTTTCGCATACGAGCTCTGTTTTTGTCTGTCTTGTTACCGTTGAGTTCCTATTAATGAGATCTTCAACTCTCATTTAGACCTCGTTGGCTAATTCTCATTCTATCTCGGATTTACAAAACTGTATCGAATTCGCCGCGCTCGAAAAGTAGAGACTAAGCTTCGTCCATAACTTTCGCATACGAGCTCCGCTTTTGGTTGGACCGCTTGTTCGAATGCTTATCTAATCTCTGCTACATATGACTTTATGTATTGTATGAAAGACTAGGATCTGGCCCATGGCATTGAATTTTTGTGTACGTTGGGTTGGGCTTGTTATATGAGTTATGGTTGGCACCGTTATACTCTTTGGGTGGGGCCAATTATGTATGTAGGTAGGGCCCGTTATGTATGTCGGTGGGGCATGTTATGTATGTTGGGCAAGGCCTTTTATATATGTTGGGCGGGGGCTGTTATATGAGTTAGAGCTAAGCCCGTTATACTATTTGGGCTAGGTCCGTTATATACGTTTGGGTCAGACCCGTCTTGTATGATGTATGCTTGAGATAGGGAGAGCAGGTAGGTTGTATTTAGAGCCGATGACTTTGTTTGGATGCATTGTATATATGATGGAATATGTGGTATACTAGGGAACTCACTAAACTTTATGATTATAGTTGTGGATACAACATTTTGAAGGTTTTTCGTGAGAAGAACTCAACGAGACTGTACACATACATCAAAGATAATGACTTCCATTGTCCTATAATTCAACTCTAATAACATTATGATTTCAAACAAATGAATGCCACTTATTATTTTTAAGTTAAAGGTTTTGATCGGTTAATTTGTTTCCAAATGAGAAATCTCTTTGTAATTTTTGGGATTTATAGGATAAAGTTGGAAACTTTGTCCATTATGTCACTTGGAATAATTAGATATGAGGTTTGTGGCTCTAGACTGAATGGATTAAATCCTTAATGGAAAAAACTGTTAACCCAATAAACCTCAACGTGGTGGGTTACTGACCACGACGTGGTGGACGAGAGGTCTCGCGTCTGTTTGGTCATATCTTGGCCATGCCACGACCAAATGTTTGTGACGACAGGGTGAGCCTTTTACCGTTGCCTTTTTTGACCAATTTGACATTTGGTCAAACCTTGGTAGAATCGAGTGTTTAGCAAAAGACTAGTTTTGGTTTGGTTATGGGTAGCTTGTGTTAGTTGTTTCTGTTGCTGAAGTTGCTGTTGAGCTTTTGATGTTTAGTTCAGGTTAGTTTTCTCACAGTGTGACCTATATCATGTTGTTGTACGTGAGATGATGATAACTTAGGGTTGTTGATAACCCAATTTGTTATATGTGAGCTGTTGATAGCTCAAGATTGTTGATAACCCCAATTATTTTATGTGAGTTGTTGATAAGTTAGGGATGCTGATAGTCTATAGGGTTGCTGATAACCCATAGATGTTTTATATGTTTTGTTTTCTTGTGTTGTATGTGATGTTTTGGAAACTCACTAAGATTTTTGCTTACATTTGTGGTTTAAATGTTTTCCAGGTACTTTATAAATTCGTGAGGAAGCAAAAGCGTGATTGTACACACACATCGACTATTTTATGATTAGAGATTTCATGATACTTTTGTTATAACTCTGATTTATGGATTTTAATTTATGAACAAATGCTTTTGTTTTGAATGCACATTTATGAAAATGAGTGTTTATGCAAGTTTTAAAATGAAAAATTTATTCAGAAAATTGGAACGTTACATTTATAAAAAAAATGTCGATTTGAATCATTTCCTTTCATTGACCACCTTAATTTTTTTTTAATAAAATTAACTAATTTAACTTCATCTTTGTGAATTATTTTATAAAACCCCCTCGTATAATTTGTTAATTTTAAACATATATAATACTTATAACATTAATAAGAATACTTGATATAATATTAAATAAGAGTAATAGATTATAATAACTAAAATTAAAATAATGATTACTAAATCCATGGTCCATATTCCGTTTTTATATTGTGACACAACATTTTATTATACAAAAGATTACTAAATCTATAGCTCAAAAGTTGCTCATTCACATGAGTCCAAATGTAGACTCTAGAGGTGAATGTAGGAGGATGTATAATAGTAATTCAGATTCACCTTGTGTGAATAATACTAATTCAAATTTACATTGTAAATTTTGAAAATTGAATTATATACAGTTCAGATTCACAATGTGAATAAATTAATTTGATGATGTTACAAAACAAATTTATTAGTAATCAAAACATTAAAATATTATAAAATAACAAGAAAATATATGTCGATTCATCTGCAATTTCACTACATTAAATTGTGAATGATCAAATAATTGAAATAGTATGTTATATTAAAATTTTGAATGTTAAACCAGAAATATTTACAATTTAAATTCACGGTGTGAATCTAAACAAATCAAGGTGATTTTTTTATTTTTACTATTTTAACGATTTTGATGTGTATTTATAGAGGACAAAATTTTGAAAATGTTGGCATATTTAGTTTTTTAGATAAAAATAAACCTAAATATTAAAAAAAATGAAGTGAGTTTTTTCAAAAAAAAAATTGTTTTTTATATACCAATATGGATGTCAATGGAAAAAATTAATAAAAAACTATGAATTTGGTATTTTCGGTTTTTTTTCGATAAAAACCATGGCCTAAAAATCAAACAAAAAACAAGTTTTTTTTTTTTTTGCATAGTTCAGTGCGTGTGCCTTTATTGTAAAAATCTACAATAATTTTTCTTGGTCGTTGATTATTATAATTTATGATGTTCATGATTGGTTCCATGGTTCTTTGTTAATAATGATTCTCTATTGAACATATATATATATATATATATATATATATATATATATATATATATATATATATATAGAGAGAGAGAGAGAGAGAGAGAGAGAGCTAGGTTCAAATGTAGATTAACATCTATGGTGTGGACGTGTGGATAGTGCTATTCTGTGAAAATAACAAAGAAAATATCTTGTTTGATAATATGAATACATTCAATTTTACATAATTATTGTCATTATCACACATTCTCAATAATTAAATCGTGTATAAGGTTATTATAGATTTTTTTATTATTATTCTCATTCTGTTAGAATGTTGTCAGAATGTTTATTGAGTTGTATTCTGTCAGAATGAAAATAAGTGAAAAACGATGTGTGTGAACAAAACTGAATAAGAATTAGTGAGATTGCATAAAAATTACGATATTTAAGTAAGGTTGAACGTATTCGCATTACTAAACAATTGATTCTCTTAATAATTCTCATAGAATAACACTGTCCACACGTCCACACAATAATTGTCTATCCATATTATAACCTAGCTCTCTCTCACTCTCTCTCTCTCTCTTTCTATATATATATATATATATATATATATATATATATATATATATATAAAGAGAGAGAAAGAGAGAGAGAGAGAGTCGAGTTATTGTAA